>NC_066580.1:385365814-385713314 GCF_024323335.1 Lathyrus oleraceus
TGAGATTGAAATGAAGCTTTAATGGCAAGGAAATGTGAAATGGTCATTTGCACTTTTGATTTTTCCACTTGATGCAAGCCTGTTAAAACCATGCGCAGCCCTAGCAAACCTTGTCCAAAATGAACGAAATAGGACACTTTGGAAAGCTTAGATCAAGAGGAAAGACTCTTATGTTGAAAATTTTCCCATTTGGAATTTGGATCAAGGTGAATTTTGAGGTGGAAGTTTGGAAATTTCAACATGTTGAAAAAAAAATCTAAGTGTCAAGCCATATACCTCAATGTTCCACCTTACTAAACTTTTAATGTGAGCTCCAAATGAGTAAAGTGTCTTCCTCAAAGTTGTAGATATTTTAAAGACCTTCAAAATTGTCACCAATCTGACATCATTTGGATTTAGAATGAGATAGTTATGCATTTTTGAAGTTGAGGAAAATCACTTGTTCAATGGTATTGGTCCAAAATGACCTATAATGTATCCTCATATCACATGCTCATAAAAGTTGATTTAGCTCTCACTACAAACATCAAAGTTGAAGTATACATATTTAATTTGATTGTGAAACTTGGAAATATTTAATCTCATAAAAATTGAGCATGTTATAGCCTTGGGAACTTAACTTTCAACATTAAGGTTGTTTGGAATGTCATTTAGAGTAACTTTTCTCTTAGAATCCTTTTCATATGGTGAAAATTGTAGGAGATAGGGTCTAGGGGGACCCAGTTTTGATCAGATGAATTCATCTGGCCAACCACCATCAACCAACTTGCTAACTTGAAATTATCTTGACTTTTTAGGCTCATGGTAGATCATATATGCATAAGATGATGAATTTTGAAGTTCCCCTTGAGAAATTTGATCAATTGATGAGGAAGCTTGTTGAAGAAGTTACTCAAGATACTCAGACAAACTAGGGTTTCCAAGGCAAACCAACTCCAAACTCTTGAAGAAATCTTGATCAAAATAACATGCAAAGATCATTGGGACTCATATATGATGCTTAGAGCCATTGTGGATCATTCCTTGGTTGTGCTCTTAGCTATGAGGGTCTCAAACCCTAGATGTGAACTTGATAGATCAATGGTGATAATGCCCTCCCTACAAAAGAGTTAGGCAAATACAAAGACATATTTTTGGTCTTTTGGTTAGTGAAATATAAATATACAAGTACAATCACATGGTGCTTGGTGATCTCTCCCAAAACAAACCCAATTAAAGAGGGGTAAGAAGGATGCCAAGGTATGATCCCAATGCTAATGCATATGATGAGATTGCATGAGGGATCTTAGGGTCAAAATTGGGGTCTTACAGCTGCCCCTATTTAAGAACATTCTAACTGAGGAGGTGAAGGTTAAAATCTTCATGTTGACTTAGTAGATAACAACATATAGAAACAAATTTTGGTCCCTAAGAGTCCTCATGATGCATATGACATGAATGTTAAAAGCAAATTCTCTGTGGGGAAATGTTGCCACAAAGGAAAAGAAATTAGAGAAACCGAAGGTCTGCAGGAGCACAAGGCATTCTGGGGAGACAGAGACTTTGAGGGGATAAAAGAGGTTATACGTAGGCTAGACTACGACTTAAAAACTGCTGGGGGACTAGAGAAATTCCATAAAAATGGAAGGACTCAGCCAAGGGAAACAAAAACATCTGCAGGGAAAAGAGGAGATCAGAATAAAACTGACATACTTGAATCATGCATGAAAAATGATTTCACTACGGAAATACGCACTCAACTCCTCTGGGGAAGAAATAGACTTCAACACAGGAGGAGCGGAAATTTATTATCCACTACTAGTTACTGGGTAAGGAGATAATAAAGATCTGACAGAGAGGATATTCGTCAGCAGTTAGGATGAACATATCAAGGATATACTCGCTGGGAACCGTCAGAAGGGAATATTCATTATCGGTTACTGGGTAAGAATATCCTTGCTAGGGAGAAACTGCAGAAATAGGATTTACAACTACCAGTTACTAGGAAGAAGACCAAATATGAGAATATCCGCCACCGGTTAAAGTGAACATATCAAGGATAGACTAAAAGGAAAGAAAATCCATCATCGGTTAGGATGAACATATCAAGGATAGACTTGCCTGAGGATTTTAAGCAGGATATCCGTCATCGATCAAGATGAACATATCAAGGGTAAACCAATTAAACAAAAAGTAGGAATTACATCTATCGAATGCTGGATAGAATACCATTAAAGAGAAATATTTGTCACCGGTTAAGATGAACATATCAAGGATAGACTCTGTGAGGAAGAAATAGGAATTACATCTATCAGCTACTGGATAGAATACCACAAGAGAAATATCCATCACCGGTTAAGATGAACATATCAAGGATAGACTCTACAAAGGGGAAAAGAAAAGCAGGATTTACAACTACCAGTTACTGAGTAGAAGACCATAAAGAGAAGGAAACCTATCATCGGTTAAGATGAACATATCAAGGATTAACTCTCTAGGGAATATGATAGGGATTACAACTACCTTTTTACTGGGTAGAATACTAAAGATGAGAACATCCTTCACCGATTAGGATGAACATATCAAAGATAAGCTCAAACAAGGGAAGAAAAATATCTGTCATTGGTTAGGATGAACATATCAAGGATATACTTCCTGGGGAATCAAAAAAAATGAATCCGATGGGGACTCCACTAAGGAGAAAACAAGGGTACTTTTGTCAGGTATCGGGCAAGAAGTAGAAAACTGCAAACCAAGAAGAATATTACCAGTTACTGGGTAATAAACTCTTAGGGGACCCAAAGCATCTATCTAGGTAAGATCTAGAAAGAAACGGTCAATCAAGACTCAACCCAATGAGGATATAACTCAAGGGGAGTGATTCCATCCAGATAATCAACTGGGGAGGACACTGGAATAATAATCATCCATGAGGAAATAACTCGGTGGGGAGAGGAGAAAGGTTAAAGTCTTTCTGCTTAAGGGATTGACTCTCTACAATTGAGGGAGGACATACATCAAACTTGTATGGGGATGAAGTATCACCATAACGGAGAACAAGAATCTCATTAGTGAATCAACAAAAATGATGATGAAATATTTGGATATATATGTACATGTATATGTATATGTATATGTATATATGATGATCATGCTGACAAAACAATCACAAAGGATACAAAAGTGTCGCAATTTGAATCACTGATACAATTCTCGGTCAATCCAAAAAAGAGGGAGACAACTTGCTAGAGAAAAAAAGATCATTATCCCAAAGGCTCAAACTTATCCGGGGAAAGAAGAGATCTGCTGAGAAAAACCATTATCAAGTCTGCGGGGAATTTTAGGTCAACACCATATCGAATGGGAGACAACCATGCAGAGGATAAACACAAATAGCTGCTCAGAAACAAGGAGGAAACTCTGACTGGGAGCGATTCTGATGGCGATTGGTGGGGAAACCAAATTTCTACCGCTACCACGCGAACTTGCTGAGGAAAAGCGGTTTTCAGCTAGGGAATAAAACATAAATTCTGTTGAGGAATAAACATTCTGCAGGGGACTGAATCAACCAACTCTGCTGGATACCCTACCGGGGAATAGCGGACAACAATGGTTGAAATGCTAAAATGTTGTTGAGGATGAAAGAGAAATTTCACCTACTGCTCGGGAAGGACCAATGTTGCTCCACACTTAGGGCTTACTGCTTTTGACCCACTGATGATATTTCTTTTAAATTAAATTGATTGCTTAAAATTCATGCTTTTAGATATTTAAGAAAAATAGTTTTGATTTAAAATTTTAATTTAAAAAATGATCATGATAAAATTTAAAACTATTTGCTGAAATAAGCACGAGTAGACACAATTGGATAAAAGCTCAACTTTATTTAATGGAATGGTAGCCTATAAATGATAAGACTCCATAGATTTTTACAAAGTTGAAAATGGTAATTTACATGGAAAATTGTTACATTGAATACAAATGGTCACTAATCCTTCCACCAACTTTTGATGTCCACTGTGCTTTTGGCCGCTATTGGGTATGATGAACCACCGCCGACCGTTGTGCTTAACAAAATCTTCAAAATCTGAAGATCAGCAAGATGCAGTTACTTGCCATAATCCCTTATTTTTGCATAAATTTCCCCAAGGTGGGGTAATCAATTTATCGGGGTAATTTTTCTTTTTTATGTCTCTAACTTTTGCCTGGATCGCCCTTTCGGGTTTCAATCCACCGAGACACTCGTTTTTTCCTAAACCGCCCTTTCAGGTTTTCAACTTAGCGAGTTGTTCTTTTCTTTTTTAGACGAAGTATTTCTTGACTACATCTACGTTTACAGGACGAGTGAACTCTTCACCATCCATAGTTGTAAGAATCAAAGCACCGCCTGAAAAGGCTCTCTTAACAACATATGGGCCTTCATAATTAGGAGTCCGTTTTCCCCTAGAGTCTGGTTTGAACGATAAAATCTTCTTGAGCACAAGGTCACCTTCTCTGAATGCATGAGGTCTGACCTTCTTATCAAAAGCTTTTTTCATCCTCTATTGATATAACTGACCATGACACATGGCACTCAATCTCTTCTCCTCGATTAAATTCAATTGATCATACCTAGTTTGACACCATTTAGCCTCAGTCAACTTGGCTTCCATGAGCACACGTAATGAAGGAATCTCAACCTCTATGGGGAGCATTGCTTCCATACCATATACAAGAGAGAAAGGGGTTACCCCTGTTGAAGTTCAGATGGATGTACGATAACCGTGTAAAGCAAATGGGAGCATCTCATGCCAATCCTTATATGTCACTGTAAGACCCTAATTTTGACCCTAAGATCCCTCATGGCATCATAACATTGCATTTGCATCTTGCCTCAAGGATCATAAGCATCTTGGCCCTTACCTTTGGGTGGGATCTCTTGAGAGTTGATTTGAGATCACCAAGCATGCTTGAATTGTATATTATTACTTTTCTCATTTTATTTACTAACCAAAAGCACAAAAATATGTCACTAACATCTTGTGTTTGTAGCTTGAGCAGTCACAAGGTCCAAAGCTTTTAGGAGATCCTATGTGCATTGATATGGTCAAGGGAAGATGAAAGAAAGCATGGCAATGGTTACCAAAGCTCTCATCCATCAAATATTCCTCCCAAGTATCTCAATTCATCCTTTTGATCAAAGCAAACCAAAGGGTTTGAGGTTTGTTTCCCAAGGAAACCCTAATTCATCTGTGTATCAACTGTGCCTTGCTCATGAAGCAACCTCAACCTATGATCAAATGCAATCAAGGGAAGTTATTTAATTCATCAGTTCATGCATATTTGAACTTATTTGAGTGTACTCAATCATCAATTCATCAAGATATGAGGTTTGGACTTGAAAAGTTGATCAGTCAATTCATCTGACTATTTTGAATTACACTGAGACCTAACTTTTAATGTGTTTGTCAAATGGACATGACCCCAAGATCAAAAATGTTATTAAGAACCATATGAACAACTTTAATGTTCATAAAAAATTGATTTGAAGCTTGAAAGGTCATCATCCATTTCAAGACAATATAGGTCATTTTGACTAAAATCCTAATTTTGGGTCAACTTCCCAAGGACATAACTCCTTCATTTTTCATGATTTTGATATAGGATCAAATGAATTGGAAAGCTTAAGATGTCTAATTCAAATTTTATGTTGAGAAAAATTTCATAATCCTAAAAGAAATACATGTGATAATGCAAAACATTATAGGTCACTTTGGACCAAAGGCATTGAAAGGTGGAAAAAGTCCAACTTCAAGTGCCCATAACGTCTTCATCAAAAATCCAAATGATGCAAAATTTAAGCCCAAATTGATGGTCTGGAAAAGATCTACAACTTTTATGTTGAAGCTTTTGTCATTTGTGTTAGACTATGGCACGGATCTAGAAGGGGGGGGGGGTTGAATAGATCCCAATTAAAAACTTGAGTAGGCGCTACCAATTTAAATATTGGTTTTGAAAATTTGTTTTAAGTGCGGAAGCGGCCGAGGAAAATTTTAGTCTAAAACGAACCGTTATTGGAAAACCGGATATGCGTTAAGCTAATGGATTAGAGATAAAGTGAAATACAAATCACTACACCAATTGCACAATCAATGATATGTTTCACTTACTAGCAAGCCTAGTTCCAATGATCCAAAATACCAAATTAAACTAGATGCAAACTTAAGACAACGTTGGCTTATGCAAATTAACAAACACTTGGTGTGCATAAACACTCCAAGTGATATTTGAGTTGAGTAAGTAATTCAAATTTACCTAGTACAATATACTATTGTACTTTGTATTCACACAACAGTTTTAATCTCTTACTCAACTTATATCAATGTTTGGTAAAATTGCTTAAACTAAAATCACTTAATTTTTAAGCTGAAAAAATGATTATGCAGAAAATTAAAGAAGACAGAGATTTGATGAGGCAGTTCCCCCGCCGTCCTCGCTTCGGGGTACGTCTGCCCTCAATTCTAAACTTAGAATTGAGATGATTTAATTAGATATCACCTGTGAAATTTAACCGTTTATGCAAGGATTGAAAAGCAAGTAAACAACAGAACTTCCAATGTGTTGAATGATGCTTCCTATCCTTGCTCCTTGATTCAAGATGAATCAAGACCTTCGATCGTTGTTGCTAGACCTCCGATTCCAGCCCCTTTGTTGAAGAATCTTGCGTTCTTCAAACCCTCGGTCCGGCTGATCTCAAACACAACGAATCGAACCCGAATCCTTCCCTTCAATATCACCGAATCCGCTACTAGACTGATGAAGACTTCCTCTTCTCAATCACCTTCGCTCAGCTGAATATTGATGAAGCAATTCATCCAAAAACCCCCAAACACAAACCGGTATTGGAGGACAAAACCCTAACGGTTTTATTCAAGAAAGAACCTGCCACAAGCTTCAACCCGAACCGGATTCTCCAATCACAACTTCGAACCTTATAACCTTTAACCGATCACGAAGCACATCAAAAATGGTTGTGTGTAGTTGATGTGTTGTGAGATGTTGAAGATGAAGATGATGAATCTTGGACACCTATTTCACTCTTTCTTGTTTCCTTGAACACTTGAATTCAAATTTGCAAATGTTAGTTGATAAAAGTGTTTTGACTTCTATTTATAGTAACTAGCAAACCAACCAAAAATAACAGCTTTTCAAACAGTAGAAAGTACTCAGAAAACTGAGTTTTTGCACGAGCGGTCGACCATAGGTCGGCGTGCGCTGACCCGTGGGAAATGCGCCGACCCATATGGTCGACTCAAAGGTTTCATGCGCTGACCCATGGATAGCATCACTATGCCATGCGCCGACCTGGGGTCGACTCAAGGGTTTCATGCGCTGACCCGTGGCTAGCATCACTATGCCATGCGCCGACCTGTGGTCGACTCAAGCAAGCATGCGCTGACCAATCTCAAATTTGTCTGAGTTATGCGCTGACCCGTGAGTTACGCGCCGACCCTTATGGTCGACTCAAAGTCTTCAAATCTGCAAAAAAATTGTGTTTTGTGATTTTCATGCATTTCGTCATGATCACACTTTGTCCACATATGTTTTTAAGAATTATAACAGATTTAGATAAGTAGGAAAGGATATGATAAGTAACATGTTGCATTTGTTTGTAGACGTTCATGGTGGTCATTTGTCATCATCGAAACTTGCGATCGTGCGTTGTCTGACACTTTGCCTTTACATACTCCCCCTTTTTGATGATGACAACCTGTGCAAAAACCAACGAGATAAACAAAATGCAGTATTGACACATTATGTACACTCCCCCTTTCTTTTGTAACCTAAGGCCAAAACAAAATGACTGTTAGTCTGTTAGTTGTGGTGAACGTTTTGGCTGCCTGCTTTTGTACACTTTCTCCCCCTTTGACAACATCAAAAAGAGACATAGAGTACAGAAGGATTATTCAACATAACAACGAAAATTCACAGGAAATAGCACAAAGAGATAATAATATCACACTTATATCATTTCTGAGCAATAGTCATTAATTAAAGGAAGAAACACATTAAAATTACTGTTGCACAAACAGGAAAAACAAAGAAAACAAACATGAATACATTCAAAACAACAAGCAACATGCAATGTGCATATGAAGGTCTATGTCCTAATGAAGGTGTCCTGGATGGTAGCAGATGCCTGGGTTTCTGCTGGGGTCAGCCAGAGTTGATAGGTATTCAGCAACACCGCTCAGATGCTTGAGGCTCCCGTCGACCGACCGATCCAAGTCTGCATACCGTTCATTTAAGCTTGTAGATAAGGTGTCGAGCCGCTCATTTTGGGCTTGAATTTGACTGCTAATATGAGCATAGCGGTCATCCTGGGTTTGCATGAAGGATTGTTGAGCTAGCTGCATGTTTCGCATCATATCCAACAACTCTGAAGAGTTTGCATGCTGTGGAGGAGACGGAGGAGATTCTTCATCATTTTGGTGATACGGCTGGTAGAATTGACGTTGAGTTGACCAGCCCGTATGTTGCCATTCACCCTAGCCACCCCAGACGGGAACATCTTCTTCCGTTGAATGTGACTACTGAACCCAAGCGGAGTCGGAGTAGTTGTGAGTATCAACACGTGGGGGACTATTACCTCCACCATGGTGATCAAAGGCTTGTCAGGCTTCCTCTTCTTCATTTTCCTCTTCATCTTCTTCTTCTTCACTTTCATCACTGTCATCATCTGCTGCAGCAGACGGAGGAAAATTCCCTCTATGAACGAACTTGTACATCCTTCGCTCATCACACCAAAAATATCCCATCATTGACAAAGTTTTTGGGCTGAACTCTTTGTCAGATGAGATGGAAGTGTACGGGAAAGATGGATGATTGACGTTGGCTGCAGTAAGGACCTCTTGAATGAAGGATCCGTAGGCTAGGGCCGTTCCTCGTCCGGAATCACGTAGACTGAACATCCTACTGGCAATGTAGTAGGGCCAGTTGATTTTCAGCTTATTCTTCAGAACGTAGATGAGATGAACTTCAGCCTGTTCAACTCTGGAGAGACCACCCTTCTTTGGTCGCAGAATGCGTGAGACAATCCACTGAAGAATCCTTTCTCCTATTTTCAGTTTGCCGGCAGTGACAGTTCGTGGGAACGAGTCACTGTTCACAATATGATCAGGATATGGTCGTTTTAGCATGTCGTTCAACGCACTCCTAAACTCGTAACCTTCTATTTGGTGAGAGTCGGTTACCTCAGCTAGAGGAGTTTCAAAATCAACCAATGACACATCAAAATATTTATTCCAGACGTTCGACTTAAGTGATACCTTTGTCGTTCCGATCCTGGAGTAGAACTTGTGCCCGCGAAACTTATCATGAATGCCGGCGTAGAACACGCGGACTAAGTCTTCGTTGTATTTGGTGTTGCATTCCAAAAAGTTTACAAAGCCTTGGTGTTGTAGCAGAGCCATGATTTCTGCGAGGTGCATGCGTTCTGTGGTAAGCTTGTAGAACGCATGTTGTCGAACAACTCCTCTCTTGCTGATATCGTTGTTGAAGAAGTCGATGCGAGCTTGTGGAACAAGCGATACAGCAGAAATGGGTAGAGATGCGGCGGATGATTCTCGGGATCTCTTGCCGGAAGGTCTGCGTGATGTGGAAGCCATTTAAGTAGGTTTGAAACTAAGTGTTTGGGTATAGAGTGAAGGTTTGTGAAGTGTTTTGAGAGTGATTCTGCTAGAGAGAGGTTTTCCCTATTTATAGAGGAAAGGTTAGGGTTTTGGGAAGATGGAAGATCAAGGAACAATGGCCACTAGGTAGATGCAGGTTACAAGGTAGTGGGTAGTTTGAAAGGTGATGGAATGTAAATGCACACTTAATGATGATTTTTGAATAGAGATGCATGAAACGATTTAAATTTTTCTGCAGAAAAACAAAATTTTCGAGCGATGCATCGACCATACCTCTGTATGCGTCGACGCATACTGTTTGATTTTTGAGAAAATACAGAAATTATTAAGCGTGCGTCGACCATAGCCCTGCTGCGGTCGACTCATACAGTCAGAATTTCAATTTTTCACAGTTTTGCACATGCGTTGACAAGTTTGATGCATAAATAACACTACATACAGCAATAAACATCCAAAGAGAGATATCATGTATATATAAACAACATCATTATGAGGTATAACTATTTTAATCATGAGGCTTTGCAGAGAGAGAAAGAGAGGAACAGTATCACCTCGATGCCGGAGTGACTTGGTGAACGGTAAACTTGTGCTTGCAACAATATTGATTTGTTAGAAGTACAAGATTAAAGTCTTATATGGAATAAGGTAAAACAGCAGATTATAGTGCCCGTTCCGAAATATCGAGAATGCCAAGTTCTCGCCGGATATGAAAGAAAGGTTCAGTGGCTAGCGGCTTTGTGAAAATGTCCGCTAGTTGATTTTCAGTATTAACATGTTCAAAAACAATGTCACTTTTCTCTACATGATCCCGAAGAAAGTGGTGTCGAATTTCGATATGTTTGGTGCGTGAATGCAGCACAGGGTTCTTGGTAAGGTTAATGGCACTTGTATTGTCACAAAAAATGGGAATACGTTCAAGTTTGAGCTTAAAGTCCAATAGTTGTTGCTTAATCCATAGGATTTGAGCACAACAGCTACCGGCGGCAACGCATTCCGCTTCGGCGGTTGACAAAGCAACTGAAACCTGTTTCTTGCTATGCCAACTGACCAAAGAGTTTGAAAATAAGTGACAAGTGCCATTGGTGCTTTTCCTATCCGATTTGCAACCGGCAAAATCGGAATCGGAGAAACCTACCAATGAACAATCATTACCTTTGGAATACCATAGTCCATACTTCGGAGTACCGGATAGGTATCGAAGTATTCGTTTGACGGCTTTTAAATGGGATTCCTTGGGACATGATTGATATCTTGCGCACATGCGTACGCTAAACATAATATCGGGACGAGAAGCAGTAAGATAAAGGAGTGAACCAATCATACCTCTATACCGTTTTACATCTACTTCCTTACCGTCTTCATCTTTGTCCAAGTTTGTACAAGTAGGCATGGGGGTGTCTATGGCTTTAGCTTTTGCCATGTCAAACCTCTTGATAAGGTCCAAACAGTACTTTGTCTGGCTCACGAAAGTTCCTTCTTTGAGCTGTTTAATTTGCAAACCGAGAAAGTATGTGAGCTCCCCCATCATACTCATCTCGAATTCGCCCTGCATAAGGTCTGAAAATTCTCTTACAAGATTCATGTTAGTAGACCCAAAAATGATATCATCTACATAAATTTGCACTAATATCAAGTGCTTTCCTTGAAGTTTAATGAAGAGGGTTATGTCAACCTTTCCTCTTGAGTAGCCTTGATCGAGTAAGAATTTGCTTAGTCTCTCATACCAAGCTCTAGGAGCTTGTTTGAGACCATACAAGGCCCTTTTTAGTTTATAAACATGATTAGGATACTCATGGGATTCGAAACCCGGAGGTTGTGCGACATAAACCTCTTCATTTATGTGACCGTTAAGGAACGCACTCTTGACATCCATTTGAAATAGCTTAAAGTCTTTCGCACAAGCGAAAGCAAGGAGAAGGCGTATAGCCTCGAGTCGGGCAACCGACGCATAAGTTTCCTCATAGTCGATGCCTTCCTCTTGGTTATACCCTTGCGCGACTAAACGCGCCTTATTACGGGTTATTACCCCGTTTTTGTCCAGCTTGTTCCTAAACACTCATCGGGTGCCGATTACTCGATGATCTCGCGGAGGAGGGACAAGGTCCCAAACCTCATTTCTGATGAACTGATTAAGTTCCTCCTGCATTGATAAAAACCAGTGTTCATCGAGTAAGGCTTCTTTAGGGTTTTTAGGTTCCATCTGTGAAACGAAAGCGAAGTGATAACAGAAATTACTTAGCTTAGATCGAGTTATTACACCCTTTGAGATATCTCCGAGAATGTTGTCGATTGGATGGTCTTTGGAAGACTTCCAAGCTTGAGGGAGATCATCGTTTGAAGGCGGATGAACTACCTCGGTTTCCTCATGGTGTACATCTTTGTCCTCCTCAATTTTGACTATGTCGGGTTGATCAATCCCTGGCTCGCCACCTTTGAGTATGTCTTCGGTAGATGTACCTGCACCATGAAAAACACTACCCTTTCCGACGTTTCTCGGATTGGATTCATCAAAAGTGACATGTACAGACTCTTCTACAGCAAGTAATCGTTTGTTGTATATTCCATATGCTTTGCTAGATTGAGAGTATCCGAGGAAGATACCTCCGTCGGCCTTGGAATCGAATTTCCCTAAGTTTTCCTTTCCATTGTTCAATACAAAACATTTGCATCCAAAGACATGTAAGTGAGAAACATTTGGCTTTCGCCCTTTTAAAAGTTCATACGGTGTTTTGTTTAGAATGGGGCGAATGAGCACCCTATTCAGAACATAACAAGCCGTACTAATGGCGTCGGCCCAAAAATATTTCGGTAAGCCACTTTCATTGATCATTGTTCTTCCCAATTCTTCCAAAATTCGATTTTTACGCTCCACAACCCCATTTTGTTGAGGAGTACGTGGAGCGGAGAAGTTATGATCAATACCATGGTTACCACAATATTCTTCAAATAAGTGATTTTCAAACTCACCCCCATGATCGCTTCTAATTGCAACAATGTTTGTATTTAGTTTATTTTGGGAAAGCTTAGCAAATCTTTCAAAGGCGGCGAACGTATCGCTCTTACTTACTAAGAAGATAGTCCAATAAAATCGAGAAAAGTCGTCCACTATTACGAAACCGTAATAGTTTCCTCCTAGACTTTTAATCCTAGATGGCCCAAATAAATCCATATGAAGAAGCTCGAGAGGTCTCGTTGTTGAAACGATATTTTTGGATTTAAATGAGATCCTCGTTTGCTTCCCCTTTTGACAAGCATCACAAAGGTGATCCTTGGTGAACTTAATTTTGGGGAGACCTAGGACTAGATCTTTTGAGACTACTTTGTTTAGTAAGTCAAAGTTAACATGTGCTAAACGCCTATGCCATAACCATGAATCTTCACTCATTGTTACAAGGCATTTGTCACTTGTTAACGATACTTCATTTAAGTCAAGCATATAGACATTGTTCACACGCAGGCCATTAAACATACTCTTCTTATCATCATTATGTACAATTTTGCAATAATCTTTTGAAAACGATACATTGTATCCTTTGTCACATAATTGACTGATGCTAAGTAGATTGTGTTTAAGACCTTCGACAAGCAATACATCAGAAATAGTAGTGGAAGAGGGTTTACCTACACTACCTTTACCAAGTATTGCTCCACGGTTGTTGTCACCATAAGTTACATATCCCTTCTTCTTAGCCACGAAGTCAATGAAGAGTGATATGTCTCCTGACATGTGCCTTGAGCATCCACTCTCGAGAACCCATCTTCTCTCGGTAGTCTCGAGGCATTGTACCTATGGCAATATAATTAACAAGAGAAGGTACCCAATGGATTATTGGGTCCTGAATGGTGAGGAACGAAATGGTTGCATTTGGGCATCCATTGATAAATGCCTTTAGGGACTAAAAATCTCCTAAATCTCCATTTAGCAATGGAGTGGCCTTTCTTGCAACAATAGAGACAAGAGAAATTTACATTTAGATTGCTTTTGCTATCTTCATCCTTTATAACATATTTATATTTTTGATATGGATTAACCATACTTTTTCGAAAGTTTGATTTGTCGATGGCAAAAGTAATCTTGGGCTCAAGAGCCTTGTCAAGTTTAGCTTTTAGGTTTCTTACTTCACCTTGCCAAATGTAACAAGTATCACACCCAAAGTTCATCCTTCTACTCCTAAGGTCCTCATAACTTGTTTTTGTGCTTTCCACTATAGAAGCTTTAAGTGCCTCAAGTTTCCTTTCGGATTCTTGAATTTTATGTTCCAAATGAGAAAAAAAATTCTTATTTGAGGCAAGCCTTTTAAAGGCCTCTTTCTCTTCATAGTGTAAAGTATCAAAAGCAGTTTGCAATTCGTGATGAGACATACTAGAGGATTTTTCATATTTAGCATGTCGTACCTATTTCTTCTTGTTCTTTTGATGAGCAGAGAGACATAGATTTGCATTTTCATCTTCATCACTAGAACTTTCATCATCGGAGGAGTCGCTATCGCTTTCCCAAGCTATGTATGCCCTCCTTGGCTTTGATGGTTTCTTGTGTGATTTGTATGATTCTTTTTCTTTTGTCTTCTTGTTCATCGGACAGTCCGGTTTGTAGTGACCCGGCTTTCCACACTTATAGCACGACCCTCTAGTCATTTTTCCTTTTGAGTCATCGGTTTTGGAGTACCTAGATTGTTTCTGGAAGTTTACCAAGTTCTTCTCGGAATGTTGGATGCCGTTCTTTCTCACGTAACGGTTGTAGCGTTTAACAAACATCCCCATATCTTCACTCTTGTCCTCTTCTTCTTCGTCGCTCGATGAATAATCACTTTGCTCTTTTGCTTGAGACTTTGAGGAGGAAGTCTTTAGAGCTATTGATTTCTTTTCACTCACCTTTGCTTTGTCCTTCTTATCTTTCTTTTCGTGTTGTTCCAGGCTCAAGAGAACTTGTTCGTGCTCTTGTAGTTTACCAAACAATGTTGTCAAGTCCAATGTGGTAAGATCATTTGCCTCTTTGATGGCGGTCACTTTCGGCTGCCATTCCCTGTTAAGACATCTCAAGATCTTATTAGTAGCAATATCATTGGAAACAGGCCTACCAAGTGAATGTAATCGATTGATGAGATGAGTGAATCTCTTTTGCATGTCAGCAATGGTTTCCCCTTGCTCCATGAAAAAGAGATCAAACTCTTGTGTTAGTGTATTGATTCTAGCCAATTTAACATCATTCGTCCCCTCATGGGCAATTTGTAGTGAATCCCACATAGCCTTAGCAGTAGGACAATGGGATACACGATAGTATTCATCTACACCTAATGAGGAGATTAGGATATTTTTGGCTTTCCAATCATAATTGTATTTCTTTTCATCATCATCGGTCCATTGTGCTTCGGGCTTAGGCACCAATTCGTTGTTCTCATTGGTCATGGTTATTTGAATTGGACCATTGAGAATAACATTCCATATTTTTCTATCTATAGAATTTATGTGCACCCGCATACAGTCTTTCCAATAACTATAATTTTCACCATTGAAAACGGGAGCTCTATTATAAGCCCCTTTAGGTTCGTTAGCCATTTTCTATCAAAGTTATATTTTGAAGCACAGAGTGAATCAGAGCTCCTGATACCACTTGTTAGACTATGGCACGGATCTAGAAGGGGGGTTGAATAGATCCCAATTAAAAACTTGAGTCGGCGCTACCAATTTAAATATTGGTTTTGAAAATTTGTTTTAAGTGCGGAAGCGGCCGAGGAAAATTTTAGTCTAAAACGAACCGTTATTGGAAAACCGGATATGCGTTAAGCTAATGGATTAGAGATAAAGTGAAATATAAATCACTACACCAATTGCACAATCAATGATATGTTTCACTTACTAGCAAGCCTAGTTCCAATGATCCAAAATACCAAATTAAACTAGATGCAAACTTAAGACAACGTTGGCTTATGCAAATTAACAAACACTTGGTGTGCATAAACACTCCAAGTGATATTTGAGTTGAGTAAGTAATTCAAATTTACCTAGTACAATATACTATTGTACTTTGTATTCACACAGCAGTTTTAATCTCTTACTCAACTTATATCAATGTTTGGTAAAATTGCTTAAACTAAAATCACTTAATTTTTAAGCTGAAAAAATGATTATGCAGAAAATTAAAGAAGACAGAGATTTGATGAGGCAGTTCCCCCGCCGTCCTCGCTTCGGGGTACGTCTGCCCTCAATTCTAAACTTAGAATTGAGATGATTTAATTAGATATCACCTGTGAAATTTAACCGTTTATACAAGGATTGCAAAGCAAGTAAACAACAGAACTTCCAATGTGTTGAATGATGCTTCCTATCCTTGCTCCTTGATTCAAGATGAATCAAGACCTTCGATCGTTGTTGCTAGACCTCCGATTCCAGCCCCTTTGTTGAAGAATCTTGCGTTCTTCAAACCCTCGGCCCGGCTGATCTCAAACACAACGAATCGAACCCGAATCCTTCCCTTCAATATCTCCGAATCTGCTACTAGACTGATGAAGACTTCCTCTTCTCAATCACCTTCGCTCAGCTGAATATTGATGAAGCAATTCGTCCAAAAACCCCCAAACACAAACCGGTATTGGAGGATAAAACCCTAACGGTTTTATTCAAGAAAGAACCTGCCACAAGCTTCAACCCGAACCGGATTCTCCAATCACAGCTTCGAACCTTATCACCTTTAACCGATCACGAAGCACATCAAAAATGGTTGTGTGTAGTTGATGTGTTGTGAGATGTTGAAGATGAAGATGATGAATCTTGGACACCTATTTCACTCTTTCTTGTTTCCTTGAACACTTGAATTCAAATTTGCAAATGTTAGTTGATAAAAGTGTTTTGACTTCTATTTATAGTAACTAGCAAACCAACCAAAAATAACAGCTTTTCAAACAGTAGAAAGTACTCAGAAAACTGAGTTTTCGCACAAGCGGTCGACCATAGGTCGGTGTGCGCTGACCCGTGGGAAATGCGCCGACCCCTATGGTCGACTCAAAGGTTTCATGCGCTGACCCGTGGATAGCATCACTATGCCATGCGCCGACCTGGGGTCGACTCAAGGGTTTCATGCGCTGACCCGTGGCTAGCATCACTATGCCATGCGCCGACCTGTGGTCGACTCAAGCAAGCATGCGCTGACCAATCTCAAATTTGTCTGAGTTATGCGCTGACCCGTGAGTTACGCGCCGACCCTTATGGTCGACTCAAAGTCTTCAAATCTGCAAAAAAATTGTGTTTTGTGATTTTCATGCATTTCGTCATGATCACACTTTGTCCACATATGTTTTTAAGAATTATAACAGATTTAGATAAGTAGGAAAGGATATGATAAGTAACGTGTTGCATTTGTTTGTAGACGTTCATGGTGGTCATTTGTCATCATCGAAACTTGCGATCGTGCGTTGTCTGACACTTTGCCTTTACAATTTGGAGCTTGCATCATTGAAATAGGGGTGCTTAAAGTTTGGCTATTTTTGAAAATCTCACATGTACATGTTTTGCACCCTACACTTCATGACCACTTTTCATCAATTTCCAAGTTTCAAATGAAGTTTTGATCAACATAAAAAATGATCCTCATGCATAAATGTTTCCAACCATTACTCATAAGGTTGTGTTTCAATTATGGACATGGCATTTTCGAAGGCATGAACATATTGGTACAATTTTGGAAAATCAACTAATTTGCATTGCATGAGCCAATACTACACCATTTGGACGTTCAGTTTGCATATGCTGATGATTAGCTGCCAAATCCAAGTGGAATTGGGCCCTCCATGCGCTTGTACAGGCCCATGCATGGAGGTCCCTTCCATTCATGCAATACTTTGATCGTGCATTTCAGCCATGCTTTTGCTATAAATACAATGCTCATGCCTCTCATTTCAGCAACCTAAAGGCGCCCTAAATGCTGCACGACTGATCCCTCAACCACACTCAAAAGGAATTCAATTTCATTTATTGTTTTTTTAGATCTAAAAGTTCCTAAACCTCTTCACTTTGATCCAGAGAACAAACTGCAAGCATCAACACTAAGGAATAGTGCTCTCAAACTCCGCAAATCAGAGGTTTATTTCAAATTTTCTTTTCTTCGAATCAGCTCCTATATTGCTTGTTTATGCTTGTTTCTGTGTTGTCTGAAGCCCTCTTCATAGAGGCAACCATTTAGAACCTTAAAATTTCAAATTCTAGCAAGTTCAGTTGAACACCATAGAAATTCCATCTCTGGTTTCTCTCAATGTAGAAACCTAGAGTGGATTTGGTTGGTACAGGGGTGATATACATCACCCCAGCTTTCGATTGGTACCTAGATCGTGGCATTTGGTACACATTTATTTCTCTGCAAATTTGAGCTTCACCGGAAGCTGGCCGGAGAAGACGGTGGCGCAGGTCACCGTCCAATCTCTAGATTCAATCTGGACCGTGCGTGTGTGTTTCCAGATCAGATCCCATCCACTCATTGTTATGACTTTTCCATAGGCCATGTGTTATTCAGTTGACTAGTGTATATGGTGAACGCGCGCTTCCTGGCAACGTGATGATCCACGTCAATTAATGAAAGTGCATCAGACGCTCCACGTTTTTTTATCATTTTTAAATTCTGATTTTATTTTCTTTTATTTCTTTTAATTCCATTTCATTTTAAAAATTTATATCTCCTTCATTATTGGTCCAAAAAATGTGAGACCAATTGCATTTTTCTTCTTTTAATTTCTAATTTCTAAAAATGATTTTTAATATTTTTTATTTTATCATTTGATATTTTTTAAGGAATTTTCTCTTTTCTGCTTATTTTTAATTCATTAAAATAGTTTTTGATATTCAAAAAATACAAAAATATTTTTCCAACCTCTTTGAATAATGATAGATCTATGAAAAATATTCTCATCAATTTATTAATTGATTTGAGATTTATTTGAGATTTTAATTCAATTAGGTTATTTTTTATGCATTTTAATTGATTAAAAATAGTTTCTGACTTCTAAAAATGCTGAAATTTTTTGTCAAACTTTGTTTGACCTTGTTGAACTTAGGATAATTCACTTGGACTTTTCAAAGTTGATTTGAAGTGAGTTTGAAGTTTGACCTTTCTTTATTATTTTAATTCAAGTATTATTTTAATTGTGAAAAATACCAAAAATATTTTATTTGTTACTTGACTTCTAATCTTCATTTTGCTTCTGTTTACTATTGTTTGACCTTGATCTTCTCTATCTTTGGTCAACGCTTGTTGATTATCTCATTCCATTTCCATTAATGTACTTTAATATTCATCTTCTTCTTCTTCTTCTTCTTTTTCTTATTTTGATCAATGAGTTAAAGATTGGTGGTTAGCCTTGATACATGAGAGGTTTAACCTTCCTTGATTCAAATCTAATTCAACTTGATCATGGATCAAGTGAATGGCTTTGCATTAAGGATAGGTTGCTTCCTAATCAAGCAAATAACCTAAATAAATACAGGATCATTTCTCATCTTCTTTTTGGCATGGAAAGTTGTAGGAGCTTGATTCACTAATCAAGATCTCTAACTTGTGTTGTTGCCTACATTATTATTGATCGGCCTCAGATAGTTGTGACTTCTACATAAGTCCAATTACGATTGCTTAACATAGCGCTAAATTGCCTTATGACACACTAATACTAATCATTAACCATTAACATTTAATTCGTTCACTTTACATTTATGCAATTTACTATTCTTTTACATATTATTCATTTGCTTTTTCCTTTGCTCATTTGAGCACATGTTTATGTTAATGCAATTTGCCTTTTGCTCACTTGAGCACATAATTCTGTATATACTTTTGTGTTTGTGTTTTGTTTGATTGTTGTGAACCAAATGCCAAAATGGACAAAAAGGACTTAGACTTTGGGACATTCCCTATGCAAATTTAGAGTCAAAGAGCAACTAGGCATTAGGCCTTTAGAGTGCTATAAAAGTCAAAGAGCAACTAGGCATTGGGCCTTTAGAGTGCTATAAATGTTGAAGAGAACTTTTAAAGGACCAATTTCTAAACTCCTTCTTGTTCATTCTTTGTTTGCTTGATAGAACTTTTTGATGTGTGTGTTCTTATGTTAGGGATTCCAACATTGAGCCTAAGTGAAGAACCATTGTCATGAGCTTCAAAATAGAGAGAGATCTAAGAGCCATTGGGGATCTTCTAAGATTTTGCTTTATTGCTTTGATTGCTTGAGTATACACTTATTTGCTTGCATATTCCAAAGGATGTGAGCTACTTGGATCATCAATATGATCTCAAGAGAGGAACTCCATTTGTGGTCTTGTTTCTTTCCCTTCATCTCTTGTATGATTAGGACTTTAGCCATTCTTCTTCTTCCCTCCACTCTAACCCAAGCCAAAGCTTTTGTGCAAACATTCAACATTTGTTTTCAAACATTAGAAACCTAAGCATTATGCTTTTGATTTTCAAACTTTCTTTTCATAACACTTATTTTGAATTGAATCTTTAAGTCAACTTTGACCATATTTAGTAAATACTTTTCATTGGTAAATATAACTCATTCAAATGCTTCAGTGGTTTCAATAGCCACTTCCTTATCAAAATCTTTTCATAACCTTTAGCTATTAGGTTTGAGTTATCCTTGAGGTAGATGTAATACTCACTTATATCCTTAGTGATGGACAATGAGTCTTCCATGCTTATTATAGGGTTAACCCCTCACTAGCATGTTGAAGCTATCCTCACATGGTGGATTTGTGGTTTTTTTAGGTTGAGTTTTCTCCCTTGGATAACAAAAGACCTTAAGGCTTTTGGACCAATCAATTCACCAACTTGTTTTGAGATTTTTACCACTAACTACGAGGTTTTTATCCTAATCTTTTTTTAAGATGGTACGTAGGCAATGGGTTTATCCATTCAAACACAAATTGTAAACAACTTGTATACTCTCCTCTCATCTCTTCAATCATGTTTGCACAAACAATTTTTTTTCACAAAATACCAACCTTACAACAAGTGTGAAAAGGGCTCCCTAGGAGTACCTAGGATGTTTTGGGTGCTTAACACCTTCCCATTGCATAACCAACCCCCTTACCCCGATCTCTGACATTTTTACTAGTTTTTGATTCGATAAAACTATTAGGTTTTTGTTCGCTTTCTAACCATTCCTTTGGATAAATAGAAGTGCGGTGGCGACTCGACTTGTATGGTTTACCTTGGATTTAGTCAATATGTCTAAGGGTAACGAATACCCCGCTACAGTCACGACCATCTTCTGAATAATCTTCTTGATGTTCTTGTTCGCAGCTTTAACAGCCTCATTCATCTTGGGTCTATAGGGAGAAGAATTATGATGTGCAATCTTGAAGTCTTTGCAAAGAGTTTCCATCATGTTATTATTCAAGTTCGATCCATTATCAGTAATGATCTTGCTTGACACACCATAACGACATATAATCTGATTCTTGATAAACTTTACAACAACTTACTTGTTTACATTCACATATCATACCGCTTCAACCCATTTTGTGAAGTAGTCGATTGCCACTAAAATGAAACAATGTCCATTCGACGGTTTGGGCTCAATCATGCCAATCATATCAATTCCCCACATGGAGAAGGGCCATGGGGAGGAAATAACATTCAACAGTGTCGGAGGAACATGAATCTTATCTCCATATATTTGACACTTGTGGCACTTTTTCACAAACTCGCAACAGTCAGATTCCATTGTCAGCCAATAGTAACCTGCTTGCAACATCTTCTTTGCCATTGCATATCCATTGGAATGAGTACCAAAGGAATCTTCATGGACTTCAGTCATCAACATGTCTTCTTCGTGTCTATCCACGCATCTGAGTAACACCATATCGAAGTTTCTCTTGTACAATACATCTCCATGAAGGTAGAAATTTTCGGCTAATCTTCTCAAAGTCTTCTTATATTTCAAAGATGCCCCAGACTGGTAAATCTGACTTTGGAGGAAACACTTGATGTCATAATACCACGACTTCTCCTCTTCGATCTCTTCAACAACAAACACATGAGTTGGCCTATCAAGACGCATCACAGTCAAATTAGGAACCTCATTCCAGTACTTCACTACAATCATTGATGCCAACGTTGCAAGAGCATCTTCCATCCGGTTTTCATCTTGAGGGATATGATGAAACTCAACCTTTGTAAAGAAAGTTGAAATCCTCCTCGCATAATCTCTATATGGTATCAAACCAGGTTGATTCGTCTCCCATTTACCTTTGATCTGATTCACCATCAAAGCTGAATCTCCAAAGACATCTAAATGCTTGATTCTGAGATCAATGGCCTCCTCAAGCCCCATAATGCAAGCTTCATATTATGTCATATTGTTTGTGCACTTGAAAGTTAATCTAGCTGTAACCGGAAAATGCGTGCCTTGAGGAGTAATGATTACTGCCCCAATGCCATTACTATACTGATTAACAACTCCATCAATACCATGCCCCGACAGGAACCAGGATCTGTCCCTTCTTCAAGCAATGGTTCATCACAATCCTTCATCTTCAAGTACAAGATCTCTTCATCAGGAAAATAATATTGCATTGACTGGTAATCTTGAATTGGTTGGTGAGCCAAATGGTCAACCAAGATACTACCTTTGATTGCCTTCTAAGATCGGTATTCAATATCATAATCTGATAACAACATCTGCCAACAGGAAATCCTCCCAGTTAAAGCAGGCTTCTCAAATATATACTTGATTGGATCCATTTTGGATATCAACCAAGTGGTATGATTCAACATATACTGACGCAAATGCTTGGCATCCCAAGCCAATACGCAATAAGTTTTCTCAAGCATAGAATACCGAGTTTCACAGTCGATGAACTTTTTACTGAGGTAGTAAATTGCAAATTCTTTCTTTCCAGTCTCATCTTGCTGACCAAGAACACAACATATACTATCTTCAAGCACACTCAAATACATGATCAATGGTCTTCCTTCAACAGGTGGAGACAAAATCGGAGGTTCAAGCAAATATTCTTTGATACTATTAAAAGCTTGCTGGCAGTCTTCAGTCCAATCACAAGACTAATCATTCTGAAGAAGCTTGAACATAGGCGCACATGTGGCAGTCATGTGTGAAATGAATCTTGAGATATAATTCAAGCGGTCGAGAAAACCTCTGACTTGCTTCTTAGTTTTGGGCGCAGGCATCTCCTGTATTGCTTTGACCTTGGCAGGATCAACTTCAATACCCTTCTCGCTGAGAATAAAGCCCAACAACTTACCAGAACGAACACCAAAAGTAGACTTACTGGGATTTAAGCAGAGTTTATACTTCCTCAAACATTGGAATAGCTTCAACAAATGCTCAACATGTTCCTTTTCATCAATTGATTTATCAATCATGACATCGACATAAACTTCAATCTCTTTATGCATCATATCATGAAAAAGAGTAGTCATTGCTCTTTGGTAAGTTGCACCATCATTCTTTAAACCGAAAGGCATCACTCTATAACAAAATGTTCCCCAAGATGTAATGAATGTGGTCTTATCCATATCTTCGGGCGCCATCTTGATCTGATTATATCCGGAAAATTCGTCCATAAATGAAAAGACTTTGAATTTAGCAGTATTGTCTACCAACATATCAATGTGCGTGTAACACCTCAAAATTTGCCCTCCTCTCTTGGGACTAGCTTAGCATATTGCATTTCATCTTGTAGGACATTAGTCATTGCATCTTTGCATATCATGTGGAAACAATAAGCAAGTCATCCTCCTAAGTCTTGTTCAGAAGATAAAGAGGTTAAAAGATTCAAGCTTGAGGGTTTTTTATTGAATTGATCACTAATCATTTGAGGGTTTGTGCTTAAATTAGGGTTTCTTGGTTCCTCAAAGAGATTGGGTATTATCTTGGTTGAAGTGGTACACCATCATCATGGATACATCATCATCACCAAGAGATTCATTGTGCCTGATCAGTTCCTTGGGAATAGGGTTTTGACCTCTGGTCAACCCTAATCAGTTGAATTATGCCAATCAGGGTTTTTTAAAGGAGATGAGGTCTTTCATGAGAGGGGGATCATCACATGGTTTTATTGAGTTTGTGAAAGCTAGGGTTTCATTTTGGAACCATTTCATCAGAAGATTGAGGCTCAAGTTCGTCTGTGCGTAACCAAGTCATCTATCAACTTAAAAAGTCAACCACAAGTCAACTGTTGGATTTGGAGGTGGGAGATGGTTAGAAATACTTCATTCATGTTAAAACAAGTCTCATTTGACCTTTCAAACATCAACATTGAAGAAAATAAAGTCATGACAAAACTTTCCAAAAATAGAAAGTGACTTGTAATTCAAAATTGCCAAAAATGGAAAGGTTTTCTCCTCAAGATTATATGACCAAAAATGCTTCAAATGAAATTTTGTTGAACATGAAAGTTGTAGATCTTGTTCTCCCATTTCCAAAAAGTACAAGAACATGAATTTCTCATGTATGGTTGAGAAGATATGGATCAATCATGGTCAAATGAATTTGAACTTCACAAGTGCATAACTTTTGAACCATAAGGCCAATTGAAGTGGTTCTTTTTGGAACATTTCTCTCTTGACATGTACTATCCAATTCATGCATCATAAGCCATGCATTTTGATCACAAAAATATTTGACTTTCCATTGGAATTTTGGAGGGAAAAGTCAAATTTAAAAAGTATGCATTGTTTTCACCTCCAAGCATTGCATTTGGCTTCTACATGTCATTTTGAAGTGAATTGGCACAGATTTCGTGTACTGTTGCATTGCCATAACATACATGGGGTGAATTGGACAATTTGCACTTACACCTTTGATTTCATTAATCCTTGGCATTTGCTTAATCATGATTAGCATGCATCATTAACAGAATATATATATAGCATAATCATAACAAAAATTGGATTAACACTTCATAATTCTCAGATCTAGATCTAGTTTCACAAATCTTCACAATTTTCTCTCTCACTTTTTCTTCAAAATTCTTCACAAACCTTGCCTTGTTCTTGATCAATCCTTGATCCATAAGCATATTTGAGTGTTTTGGAAGCAAGATTCGAAGGATTGCATGCAGAATTGAGGACTGTTGAAGCATATACTCATCAATGGCAGTTGAAGATTTGAGCAACATCAAGCACGATTGAGCACCAATTCTTCATCCATTCATCCATCTAAGCATTGGAGAGCAACTGTTTGGATATTTCAAGGCCTGAAATCTACAAATCCAGTTCTGCACTTGCTTGAAGGTTAGATTTCGATTTCCTCAATTCTTGAAATAGTTGTGTGCTTTTGGTAGATCTTTGAACATAGAGAACACTGAGCTTTGTATCGTGGATTTTCATTAAGAAATGAGCAAGTTATGGTAGATCTAAGTTTGGCACATGAATGTTCTTGCATGCGAATCTTTTGATACAGTTTGATTTAGCAAAATCCAAGCCTAGCATGTTAATGTATGTTGAAAGACGAGTGCAATGGTGTATTCATTTTTAATTTCTGGACAAAAGTATTCTTGAGCTCAAGAACACGTATGAATGTTGATGAACACTTAGGGTTTGCTGTCCAAAAGCGCTTTTGATCTTCCTCGCGCCTTTATGCATGTGTTTTTGTGTTATTAGACCATGCATTGGTCCAGCGTGGCCCCAGCGTGGCTGTTTGATTGGCTCATAGCACTTGCCTTGCCACGTACACTTAATGAAACGGCGCGTTTCATATAAATGAGCGCCACATTCAAAAGCGCACCCTGTTCGATCCCTGGCTCAGCCAAATCCAATTAATCCTTTTGCATTTTTTTTTCACTTCTTCATTCATTCATGCCATGCCTTTTTCATGATTTTTATTTTTTTCTTCACTTCCAAAATTCATAACTCCATGAATAATCATCCAAATGGCATGAGATTTTTTGCACTTTGTTCCTCATGATGTCTACTATTTTATGAGTATTTTTCCAAAATTTGTGCTCGGTTGGAATTTAAATTTGCCTAGGGTTTGTGTATGCATATGCTATCTTGTATCTTGCTTGCCATTTTCTTCATGAAATGATGAGTTTTGCTCCAATGATTATGAAATTTTGCATGTTTAAAATAGACATCTTAATGGACATTTTGGTATAGAGTTTGCATTTTTCTCATTTCTGGTTGTTGAGTTATGATCTGTTTAATGTAGGTGTGACAATGTGTGTCACACCATTTCTTATTCAACTTTATGATTTTCTTTGTCATGCCAATTAAATGCCAATTGATGTGATTTTTTGCATGATGCTTCTTCTGAATGTTAGGTTTGATCATGAATTTGTGTGGAATTTTTGGATTCATTTCTGATTTGTTTGAAATTTTTCTTGCTGGCTTGTCATTTGTGGACTTTTGGATAGTCATAAACTTAGATGATTTGTGAAATGCTTGATGTTTATCATATGGACTTGAAATTTTGTACATTGATTCTAGACACTTTGAAGTTTATTATGGCTTTGGTTTGAGACATTTATTATGTGTGGATTCTGTTTTAGGCTTGTGTTAAGTTGAGGTATGAATTTGTGCCTCAATTGAGCTTGTTTGTGCTTACCTTGCCTTATGGAATTTAATGTCCATGCCTAAACTTGTCCAAATGCTTTGATTTTTGGTGTGTTGATCATGTGATGTGTTCTGTTTAGCCATGAATTTTCTTGAGATTTATTGAATCATTTTGGAATTAATGTGGATTGGTTCATTCTGGTTGCTTCAATGAGCTTCCAGCTTCCATACATTGCCTTATTTGACTTGTGAAATGAATTTGGTGCATGATATGGACATGAGACTTTTTGGATGATGTTCTAATTTGATTGAACTTGATTCTTGTCAATTTTCATGTTCTGTTTTGAATTATTTCTCCCTCTTTGACCCTAGGCCTTGTCCTAGTGGTTTGCTTCTCATGTTTGAGCTTGGTTTGCAGGTTAAAAAGCACATGGCCATGAGGAATTGATTCAGATTGCTTGAGTTGACTATTTGGTTGATGTTGACTAACCTTAACTTGTTTTGTAGGTGGCTTCTAGCTCATTTGAGTTGAGCTTGTGCCTTGCATATTGTTGCATTGTTTGTTGACTGTGTACTGTTAACTGTTGACCATTAACTATCTGTTTGACTTTTTGAGTTGTATACTGATTGTGTTGGATTGTTTTCAGGTACCTTAGTTGCTATAGTTCCTTTGTGAACTTGCTTTTGCTTTACTTGGTTGCATAAGCATTGAGGTATAATTTCACTGACTCCATGTAGTCTGGAAGACCTGCCCTGTTACTTGGGCAGGCACCTGTCTGAAGTCCTCCTTAAGAGGCAATGCTTGTGATTGTTTATCTTTGTCCCTGTACATATCAAAAGACCTCCTAAGTGAAGAGGCATTGGCAGATACAAGAGATGTGTAGTCCATCTCCTGCTACTCAGTGAGTCATCCACTTTTGCTCACACACCTTGTGTTGATGCATTGTGGATATTAACCCAAGATCTTTGTTGTGTCAGTCATGTGGAATAGAGTCCCACTTTCTGGACTCCCACACTTTCATTAGTCTGAAGCTCTCCCTGGCCAGGGATAAGAGCTGTGGAGTCTTATCTTCACTTCCCATTTCATCTGCTTCACCCTAACTCTCAATGTTAGGGTTAAGAGCTAACATCACCCTGATACAGTGGCTTGTTTGTCGAGGTTGACATGACCCCTTGACTAAAGCCTAGCCTTGTGTGAGCCCCCTGTTTGTATATAGTGTGTGTGCTTGCTTTTGTGCTTTTGATTGTTTGTGATGTTTAAGATAGCTTGCTGCCTGTGCAAGTTAGATAGAAAACTCAACCTAGGACCATTGTGGAATACATGATAACTATTAGGCTCGAGTCAGTCTCCCTTCTAGTTTGTCATTTCCCGTTCTCTGGTTAGGAGAAAGTTTCTCCCCTGTTAAGGGGAACTACGTTGCCCTGATCCTCATACCAGATGAGGTACGTAGGCAGGAGATCATACGAGATCTCTCCGGGCACCCTTTTCCTTTTTTGCGTGTGTTTTGCTTAACAGCTATTAGGTCCGAGTTCCCGACTCCCTGTTAGTCTGTGTGTTCACCCTTTTTCTTTTTGTATGAGTTTGCTTGACAGTTACTAGGCTCGAGTGTCAGACTCCTTAGTAACTTGTTGTTTGTTATCCTTCTTGTGTGTGGTAGGAGACGGATGTAAGCCCAGCGATTGGCATTCCGTATCCTATTGGCGTTTGTTTGTGTGGAGTCTAACGTAAGTCCAGCGATTGGCAGTAGGTTTCCTGTGTGCGTTTGTTGGTTCGGAGTCTGATGTAAGTCCAGCGATTGGCATTCGGTTTCCATGTTTGCCTGTTTGTGTGTTTGTTTTGACGTCTCAGCGTCTGTGCGTGTGTTTTGTTTCGGCGTGTGTAACACCCCGATAATAATATAATAATTATTTAAATTAAGTTAATAATATGTTTATTAATTTAATTAGATAAATGAATTATTATTATTATTATTATTTTGGAATAATAATTATTGGGATAATTATTTATTTGGAATAAAATAAGTTGGAATAATAAAAAGTCCCATTGTTGGTAAAAAGGGTTGCACGTGAAAAGGAGAACACAGAGAAGCGGTTGAAAGTGGAAAAAGGGCAAAAAGGCAGAGCAAGAGAAGAGGAAAAGCTTGGAGATCAGAGATTGCTGGATTAACTCAGGTAAGGGGGGTTTATCGTCGATTAACGGGTATTATGGGATGATATGTACTGGGTAGTAATAAACTATTGTTTTACCTCTGATTAGATTGATGTATGCTGAAAATGGTGAAATATTGGATGAGCGAAATTGGGAATTTTAATCGAAGGAATTCGTGGAAATTATATGTAGTGATGTTAGGATTTGTGAAATCGAATAGGGGATGATTCGGGTTAGATGATATGAGTAATACTGTGTAAAATTTGGACTGTGGAAGGGTGCATTGGATAGATCTCGTAGCAGAGAAAGCCATTGCAGATCTGAGAGTTCTGGTTTCTGGTCATACGCGTATGGCACTAGGCAATACGCGTATGAGATGGCTGGTACGCGTATGGCACTAGGCAATACGCGTATGGATGAGGAAGATGATGTTTTAAACGTGTTTTGGTCTCTGTTGGTACGCGTATGGGAATGTGATACGCGTAGCATACGCGTATGGGCGTAGGCATTACGCGTATGGATTTGGTCAGGCGTGGGCAATACGCGTATGGGCATAGGCAATACGCGTATGGACATAATTGTGATTTTTCTGTGCTGTGGTTATGCAGTTTTTGGTTGTTTAGGCTGAGTGATGTACTTAGCTGATGTATGATGTAGCAGGGATCATTTCCCGTTGTTTTGAGTGGTATAGGTATTAGTAGAGTGTGCTAATACTGTATTTGATTATGTGGCATGATGTGATATGCTTTCGTGATAAAATGTATTAATGATGTGTGATGATATGCATGATGCCGTGAATGTATCAATTATGTATGCATTTGTGAATAGACTGTTTTATGGCTTAGAGTGTGGGCTTATGTCTATTCTTGAATTGTTGCTGTTGTTGTTGCATTGCTAGGTGATTAGCATGCATATTCTAGCCTTTGGGGCTGTAGCTAATTCCCATGGTGAGGAATTAGTGAGTGAATCATTGTAGATTTGTTGTTGATGTTTGCATGCTAGATGATTAGTGTGCATAGTCTAGCCTTCGGGGCTGTAGCTAATTCCCACGGTGAGGAATTGGTGAGTGAGTCATTAGATCTCAAATGAGTGGGACTAGTGAGCTTAGTAGCTGTATCTGGATTTGATCGGTGAGCTTGAACTATATGTTCGAGAATAGTCGGTACCGCATATGTTGAGTCTCATTGCATAATGAATGTATGGCATATAATATGAATGGATGTATTCCAGTATTATATGAATGTTGTGTGTTGTGTTGTTGATATTGAGTATGGTTGAGATTATACATATGCTATATGTTACTGTTGAATATGATGTTTGAACGGATATTGCCGTTGCTGAGTTCGTAGTCTGATTAGGGTGAATTGATGTGTTATTTACTTAGCATTACATGTTATTCTATAATGCTTATTATATTGATTGAGGAACTCACCCTTACATCTATTTTTCAGGTAACGAGCAGTGAGTTGAGTAGAAGCTAGTGCTATGGAGTCTAGTGTCGTCCTTAGTGGGTCATGCTCTGGTAGATGTAACATCGGGAGGGAATGTTTGACTATGTTTTAATTTAGTTGTTGATTCAACTTTACATGTAATGTAGTACATGATTTGAATGTCGATGTTTTGTACCCGCTGCGAATTATGCAAAAGAGTCTTATTTTGATTTAATAAATGAGCATGACAGGATGTTTTGATAATTGTTGTGAAATGATTGTGTGACACCCTTCGGGGCATAATTACTCTGATTGATATGTTATTATTTTAATTAAATATTTTGGGGTATTTAGAAGGGTGTTACATTAGTGGTATCAGAGCATAGTCGGTCGAGTCGAGTCGTAGTTATTCTGTTTCCCCTGTACGGTATAGGTGTTGTGTAACCCTATCAGTACTCATTGTTTCAGTTTGTTTGGGTTTTCAGAATAGAGATGGCTGGAAGAGGTAGAGATGATGCTGCAATTGCTGAGGCTCTGGGTATGCTAGCTGGAGTACTTGGAGGAAATCCGAATGTTGTGGGAATGGGAGCTGCTCGTCAACTGAGTGAATTCCAGAAGAATAATCCTCCAATGTTCAAGGGAGCATACGATCCAGATGGTGCTCAGAAGTGGTTGAAGGAGATCGAGAGAATCTTCCGAGTAACTGAGTGTGCCGATAACCAGAAGGTCAGGTTCGGTACGCATATGCTGTCAGAGGAAGCTGATGATTGGTGGGTTGCTACCCACACTGAGTTGGAAACTGCTGGGAATGCTGAGATTACTTGGGCAGTGTTCAGAGAGAGATTTCTGAGGAAGTACTTTCCAGAGGATGTCAGAGGGAAGAAAGAAATAGAATTCTTGGAATTGAAGCAGGGTAACAGGTCTGTTACTGAGTATGCTGCTAAGTTCACAGAACTGTCAAAGTATTATACTCCCTATAGTGAGGCTACTGGGGAATTTTCCAAATGCGTGAAGTTTGAGAACGGGTTGCGTCCCGAGATCAAGCAGGCGATTGGATATCAGCGGATCAGGGTGTTTTCTGATTTGGTTGACTGTTGCAGGATTTTCAAACAGGATTCCAAGGCTAGAGCAGAGAGCTATCAGCAAAGGGTTGATAGGAAAGGTAAGAATCAGATTGATCGTGGGAAACCGTATGCAGCTGGCAAAGGTTTCCAGAGGCAGAGTGGGATGAAGAGGCCTAGTGGGGGAGACTCTAGTGCTCCTGTTAAGTGTTACAGATGTGGTCGGGCTGGACATCGTGTTCATGAGTGTACCAGTGCTGAGATGAAGTGTTTCAAGTGTGGTAAAGGTGGTCATTTGGCTGCAGAGTGCCGGTTGAAGACTGTAACTTGTTTCAACTGTGGAGAGTTGGGCCATATCAGTCCACAGTGTCCTAAGCCAAAGAAAGAGAATCAGTCAGGAGGCAAGGTCTTTGCCTTATCGGGTTCTGAGACTTCTGCAGATGATCGTTTGATCCGAGGTACGTGTTATATTAATGGCTTTCCTCTTGTAGCTATTATTGACACAGGTGCGACTCATTCTTTTATATCTTTGGATTGTGCTGTGAAACTTAAGTTAGAGATATCTGAGATGCGTGGTAGTATGGTGATTGATACTCCTGCGAAGGGTTCAGTGACTACTACGTCAGTTTGTTTAAATTGTCCTTTGAGTATTTTTGGTAGAGATTTTGGGATAGACCTTGTGTGTCTTCCACTAGTGCAGATTGATGTTATCTTGGGAATGAACTGGTTGGTGTTTAACCGAGTCTATATCAATTGTTTTGATAAGACTGTGATTTTTCCTGAGATTGAAGAAGGAAAGAGTTTGTTTCTATCAGCAAGGCAGGTGAATGAGGAAGTAGCTGATGGGGCAGAGTTGTTTATGCTGTTAGCGACTATGGAAGCTAAAGATAAACTGGTAATTGGTGATCTAGCTGTGGTGTGTGATTTTCCTGATGTGTTTCCGGAAGAGGTGAATGAATTGCCGCCAGAGCGTGAAGTTGAGTTCTCGATTGATTTGGTACCTGGTACTAGACCGATATCGATGGCTCCATATCGTATGTCTGTTGTTGAGTTAGCTGAATTGAAGAGTCAGTTGGAAGATTTGTTGGATAAGAAATTTATTCGTCCGAGTGTGTCACCGTGGGGTGCACCAGTGTTATTGGTTAAGAAGAAAGAAGGTACTATGAGGTTGTGTGTGGACTACAGGCAACTGAATAAAGTGACGATCAAGAATCGGTATCCTTTGCCGAGGATTGATGATTTGATGGATCAATTGGTTGGTGCGAGTGTGTTCAGCAAGATAGATTTGAGGTCTGGGTATCATCAGATACGTGTAAAAACTGAGGATATTCAGAAGACTGCTTTCAGAACAAGGTATGGACATTATGAGTATTCTGTGATGCCTTTTGGTGTGACTAATGCGCCTGGAGTATTTATGGAGTATATGAATAGGATTTTCCATCCGTACCTAGACAAGTTTGTGGTAGTGTTTATTGATGACATTTTAGTGTATTCGAAATCTGAAGAAGAGCATGCTGAGCATTTGAGAGTGGTTTTAGAAGTTCTTCGAGAAAAGAAGTTATTTGCTAAACTGTCTAAGTGTGAATTTTGGTTGGAAGAAGTTAGTTTTCTTGGTCATGTAATTTCAAGAGGTGGTGTTGCTGTTGATCCTTCTAAGATAGAAGCGGTGTCTAAGTGGGAAGCTCCGAAGTCAGTTTCTGAGATAAGAAGTTTTCTTGGACTTGCAGGTTATTATAGGAAGTTCATTGAGGGATTTTCTAAGTTGGCGTTACCGTTGACGATGTTGACTAGAAAGGGGCAAGCGTTTGTTTGGGACTCAAGATGTGAAGACGGTTTCCAAGAGTTAAAGAGAAGGTTAACTACTGCTCCTATTCTGATATTACCGAGTTCGTCGAAATCATTTGAGGTTTACTGTGATGCTTCATTGTTGGGCTTGGGTGGTGTGTTGATGCAGAATAAGCAGGTTATAGCTTATGCTTCGAGACAGCTAAGAGTTCATGAGAGGAACTATCCGACACACGATTTAGAGTTGGCAGCTGTGGTATTTGTTCTGAAGTTATGGAGGCATTACTTGTATGGATCAAGATTTGAGGTTTTCAGTGACCATAAAAGTTTAAAGTATTTATTTGATCAGAAAGAGCTGAATATGAGACAGAGGAGATGGTTAGAATTTCTGAAGGATTATGATTTTGGTTTGAATTACCATCCGGGTAAAGCAAATGTAGTGGCTGATGCATTGAGTAGGAAATCATTGCATATGTCTATGTTAATGGTTAAGGAATTGGATTTAATTGAGCAGTTTAGAGACTTGAGTTTGATGTGTGAGAGTACTCACAATAGTGTTAAATTGGGAATGTTGAAGTTAACAAGTGGTATTCTGGATGAGATCAGAGAGGGTCAGAAATCCGATATGCTTTTGGTTGATAAGTTGACTCTAGTGAATCAAGGTCAAGGTGGTGAATTCAGAGTTGATGAGAATGGTGTTTTGAGATTTGGTAATCGGGTGTGTATTCCGGATGTTACCGAACTTAAGAAGAGTATTTTAGAAGAAGGACATCGTAGTGGCCTGAGTATTCATCCTGGAGCTACGAAGATGTATCATGATTTGAAAAAGCTATTTTGGTGGCCGGGAATGAAAAGAGAAATTGCGAGTTTTGTTTATTCCTGTTTGACTTGTCAGAAGTCAAAGATTGAGCATCAGAAGTCGTCTGGGCTAATGCAACCGTTGGCTATTCCAGAGTGGAAGTGGGATAGTATCAGTATGGATTTTGTTTCTGGGTTGCCGAGGACAAGTAAGAATTTTGAAGCTATTTGGGTGATTGTTGATAGATTGACGAAGTCGGCTCATTTCATTCCGATCAGAATGGATTATCCGTTAGAGAGATTAGCCGAGTTGTATATTGAGAAGATCGTAAGTTTGCATGGTATTCCGTCGAGTATTGTGTCGGACAGAGATCCTAGATTTACATCGAAATTTTGGGAAGGTTTGCAGAGAGCTTTGGGAACTAAGCTGAGATTGAGTTCTGCATATCATCCGCAGACTGATGGTCAGACTGAGAGGACGATTCAGTCATTAGAGGATCTTTTGAGAGCTTGTGTTTTGGAAAAGGGAGGTGCTTGGGATTGTTATTTACCTTTGATTGAATTTACCTACAACAATAGTTTTCATTCGAGTATTGGTATGGCACCGTTTGAGGCTTTGTATGGTAGGAGATGTCGGACACCTTTATGTTGGTATGAGTCCGGTGAGAGTGCTGTGGTTGGACCGGAGATTGTTCAACAAACTACGGAAAAGATTAAGATGATTCAGGAGAAAATGAGAATTGCTCAGAGTCGTCAGAAGAGTTATCATGATAAGAGGAGGAAGTCACTTGAGTTCCAAGAGGGAGATCATGTGTTTCTTCGTGTTACTCCGATAACTGGTGTTGGTCGAGCTTTGAAGTCGAAGAAGTTGACACCTCGATTTATTGGTCCTTATCAGATTTTGGAGAGGATAGGAGAGGTAGCCTATCGTATCGCTTTACCGCCATCGCTTGCGAATTTGCATGAGGTTTTTCATGTGTCTCAGTTGAGGAGGTACATTCATGATCCGTCGCATGTAGTCCAAATAGATGATGTACAGGTGAGAGATAACCTGACTGTGGAAACGTCACCTATGAGAATCGAGGATCGAGAGTTGAAGCAATTGCGGGGTAAAGAGATCGCCTTGGTGAAGGTAGCTTGGGGAGGACCAGCAGGTGGCAATGTGACTTGGGAACTTGAGAGTCAGATGAAGGAGTCTTATCCGGAGTTGTTCGCTTGAGGTATGTTTTCGAGGACGAAAACTCTTTTAGTGGGGGAGAGTTGTAACACCCCGATAATAATATAATAATTATTTAAATTAAGTTAATAATATGTTTATTAATTTAATTAGATAAATGAATTATTATTATTATTATTTTGGAATAATAATTATTGGGATAATTATTTATTTGGAATAAAATAAGTTGGAATAATAAAAAGTCCCATTGTTGGTAAAAAGGGTTGCACGTGAAAAGGAGAACACAGAGAAGCGGTTGAAAGTGGAAAAAGGGCAAAAAGGCAGAGCAAGAGAAGAGGAAAAGCTTGGAGATCAGAGATTGCTGGATTAACTCAGGTAAGGGGGGTTTATCGTCGATTAACGGGTATTATGGGATGATATGTACTGGGTAGTAATAAACTATTGTTTTACCTCTGATTAGATTGATGTATGCTGAAAATGGTGAAATATTGGATGAGCGAAATTGGGAATTTTAATCGAAGGAATTCGTGGAAATTATATGTAGTGATGTTAGGATTTGTGAAATCGAATAGGGGATGATTCGGGTTAGATGATATGAGTAATACTGTGTAAAATTTGGACTGTGGAAGGGTGCATTGGATAGATCTCGTAGCAGAGAAAGCCATTGCAGATCTGAGAGTTCTGGTTTCTGGTCATACGCGTATGGCACTAGGCAATACGCGTATGAGATGGCTGGTACGCGTATGGCACTAGGCAATACGCGTATGGATGAGGAAGATGATGTTTTGAACGTGTTTTGGTCTCTGTTGGTACGCGTATGGGAATGTGATACGCGTAGCATACGCGTATGGGCGTAGGCATTACGCGTATGGATTTGGTCAGGCGTGGGCAGTACGCGTATGGGCATAGGCAATACGCGTATGGACAGAATTGTGATTTTTCTGTGCTGTGGTTATGCAGTTTTTGGTTGTTTAGGCTGAGTGATGTACTTAGCTGATGTATGATGTAGCAGGGATCATTTCCCGTTGTTTTGAGTGGTATAGGTATTAGTAGAGTGTGCTAATACTGTATTTGATTATGTGGCATGATGTGATATGCTTTCGTGATAAAATGTATTAATGATGTGTGATGATATGCATGATGCCGTGAATGTATCAGTTATGTATGCATTTGTGAATAGACTGTTTTATGGCTTAGAGTGTGGGCTTATGTCTATTCTTGAATTGTTGCTGTTGTTGTTGCATTGCTAGGTGATTAGCATGCATATTCTAGCCTTTGGGGCTGTAGCTAATTCCCATGGTGAGGAATTAGTGAGTGAATCATTGTAGATTTGTTGTTGATGTTTGCATGCTAGATGATTAGTGTGCATAGTCTAGCCTTCGGGGCTGTAGCTAATTCCCACGGTGAGGAATTGGTGAGTGAGTCATTAGATCTCAAATGAGTGGGACTAGTGAGCTTAGTAGCCGTATCTGGATTTGATCGGTGAGCTTGAACTATATGTTCGAGAATAGTCGGTACCGCATATGTTGAGTCTCATTGCATAATGAATGTATGGCATATAATATGAATGGATGTATTCCAGTATTATATGAATGTTGTGTGTTGTGTTGTTGATATTGAGTATGGTTGAGATTATACATATGCTATATGTTACTGTTGAATATGATGTTTGAACGGATATTGCCGTTGCTGAGTTCGTAGTCTGATTAGGGTGAATTGATGTGTTATTTACTTAGCATTACATGTTATTCTATAATGCTTATTATATTGATTGAGGAACTCACCCTTACATCTATTTTTCAGGTAACGAGCAGTGAGTTGAGTAGAAGCTAGTGCTATGGAGTCTAGTGTCGTCCTTAGTGGGTCATGCTCTGGTAGATGTAACATCGGGAGGGAATGTTTGACTATGTTTTAATTTAGTTGTTGATTCAACTTTACATGTAATGTAGTACATGATTTGAATGTCGATGTTTTGTACCCGCTGCGAATTATGCAAAAGAGTCTTATTTTGATTTAATAAATGAGCATGACAGGATGTTTTGATAATTGTTGTGAAATGATTGTGTGACACCCTTCGGGGCATAATTACTCTGATTGATATGTTATTATTTTAATTAAATATTTTGGGGTATTTAGAAGGGTGTTACAGCGTGCGTGAGCCGAACTATGGTAGCTCTGATTCTCATTCCAGATGAGATACGTAGGCATAGGATGCGATATCCTAGCGAGCCCTTTCCCCTCTTCTCCCACCTGTGTTGTTTCCAGTGTGTGTGTGCATTCTTTTGAGCAACGTTTAGCAACCTTTCTTCTGTCTTTTTGAGCGTGGATCCCGTTGAGTACGACGGACGTGAGGGGTGCTAATACCTTCCCCTTGCGTAACCGACTCCCGATCCCATCTCTCTTTGGTCGCGAGACCATTTCCTTTCCAGGTTTACTTCGAGCGTTTCCTTTCCCTCTTTGGGATAAATAACGCACGGTGGCGGCTCTGTTTGTTTTGTTTTTGCCCGCCGGTTGTTTTTCGCGGATGCGACAGTGTGGCAGAGGGAAGTCATCTTTCGGACTGGCTTTATTCAAATCTCTATAATCGACACACATGCAGACTTTTCCATCCTTCTTTGGAACATGCACAATATTGGCCACCCATTACGGATACTCAGCAGTCACAAGGAAACCGACATCAATCTGCTTCTGCACTTCTTCTTTGATCTTCACTGACATATCAGGATGTGTTCTTCTCAACTTCTGCTTGCATGGTAGGCACTCTGGCTTCAACGGTAATCTATGCTCTACAATCTCAAAATCCAAACCAGGCATGTCTTGATAGGAACAAGCAAACACATCTGATTATTCTCGAAGAAGATCAATCAACCCCTTCTTAACATCTGGACACAGTCGAGACCCAATCTTGACTTCCTTCACATCATCCTTGAAGCCCAAGTTGACTAACTCAATCTGCTATTCGAATGGCTGAATGGCTTTTCCTTCACGCTAAAAAAGACGATACAATTGATCACTCACTTCTTCATCACTTTCCTCCTCAGCCTCAAAAATAAGGAATTCAAAATTTGGAGGAGGGGAAGGATCATTGTATTCAATGGGGTTAGAAACCAACCTGCATAATGATTTGATATTTTGATTTTAGAGAAGTGAATTTGTGACCAAATATTATACAAATGGACAGTTATATTATTTATTTATGTTTTTTGTGATTACCATTTTCAGAATAAAGGAAAAAGTAAAAACAAACATAATCGATGTGGATGAATAGAATTAATTTTATTGATGATCAAATTTGAAATTCCCCAACAATGTTCACTTCCCCCTTAGGCATAGGAGAAGGATTTTTAAAACAAATAAAAGAAATTACTTAGATCGATGCATAATAAGAGGAATATCAACAACAGTCCAATTGTCGCAAGCCTTTCCATGCGTCACAAAATTGGTGTAGTCTTCCTCTTCGTCATCCTCTAGCACAACAGCTAAGTGTTGTTCATTGCCATGAATGAACCCTCCACTACGGAAGCTGAGTTGCATATCCTCTGATCTAGCAGTTGATGAACCTTGCTGAAAAACAAGATCGATCCTATTTTTGTTATCAGAGACCTCTACCACTCGCCCCCACTGATCAATAATGCCCTTTTCAGCAATCTTCCTTGCATCTTTCAATAAAGATATAGGTGCCCCAATTCTCTTTTCAACAACAATAGGCAAAGCTTGGAAAGGAGTTCCAACCTCATCCTCAGCTTCAACAAAAGACAAAGATAACAGGTGGCTAACCAATAGCGCCTTCTCCCCGCCAACAATGACTAATTTTCCGTTCTTAACAAATTTGAGTTTCTGATGCAATGTGGAGGTAACAGCTCCCGCCTCGTGAATTCATGGCCTTTCCAATAGACAACTACAGGCCGGGTGGATATCCATTACTTGAAAAGTAATTTGGAAGTCACTCGGACCTATCTTTACTAGAAGGTCCACTTCACATATCACTGTTTTGCGTGAACAGTCAAAATCTTTGACAATTACACCACTATACCTCATAGGCGCTCCTTGATATGACAGTTGTAGCGGGAAATTCATGATCATCAAGCTATTGGCAAGCTAGAGATCAATTAACAAGAGTCGGCACCGCGTTTTTATTGTTTCCAAAGGAAAAGGGAAAAAGTATGAACAAAACCCAATAAGTAAGAAGTTTTCAAATAAAAACTAATAAAAGTCAGAGATCACAGGTAAGGGGGTTGGTTACACAGAGGGAAGGTGTTAGCACCCAAAGTGTCTTAGGTACTCCTAGGGAGCCCTTTTTGTATGCATATGTATTCTGTACAAAGTGATGTTTACAAACAAATAGAATGGGGGGATGAGAAAAGAATTCATTAATTATATTTTTTGTGTTTGACAAGACCTTTAGTCTTGTGCCTACGTACCAACATAAAAATGAGGGATCAAAACCTCGTAGTTCGTGATACAAATTTTAAAATGGATGCATTGCTTTTAACAAAATTTAAATTTGAAAGGCATAAAGGCCTAAAATGGTTTGAATGAGTTAGTTCTTTTTGGCCTTTTTTTGGAAAGTTTATGTCAAGTATAGTTAAGTTTATTTACAAGTTTAATTTAAGAAAATAAGTCTGAAAATGCAATGGCATAAGGCCAAAGTTTCTATCCTTTTTGCAAAAGTGGTCAAAGTTTAGAACAAAAGTAGTTCACACAAAGAAGATTTTGAAAATGGAGGGAGAGATTTTGAAATTAAAGAGATGGGGAGAAGATGAAGAGACTGCCCTATGTACAAAAATTTAAAAGTTTAGAGTTGAAAAGATCTGACCAAATGGGTAGCAATCCAATAGACAAAAATGTCAATAAAAACCCAGAATTCCCTTGGACTTTTATACTCAAGCAACACACAAATGCACAATTATATTATCTTGAAGAGCAAGGCATCAAATAAAGATGGCCTCATCCAAGCTTATCCAGTCCATGATCTTCTTCATAAATTTCCCATGTAATAGATGAAATCCATAAATCACAGGTTCAAAATAACAGCTTCACAATGATCATGTTGCAGATGAATCTAAAAGAGATCTTCAAAAATGTATCAGATGAAGTTCAAATTGCAAGCACTTGGTTTTTCAGCAAGTTGGCATTGGCCAAGTCCATTAGCATAGGAAGGTTGCCTAGAGTCTAAGTCCACTTGTCCAAGATCAAGCCAACAGTCCACTCAATTTTTTTTAGGGTTTTTGTTATTATTATGTACATTAAAGGTCAAAGATCACACAAACAAACAAAGTATACACAAACAAAATATATCACACAATATGGTCCAAATGGACAAAGTGAAAATTACATTTAGCATAAACAATTAGAATGATATGAACAATGGCAAATGAAATAAAGTGCTAAAAGTAAATTGCATTAAAGTAAAAGCTTGAAATTAAAAGTCAATAGTTAGTAGGTTAGAGGTTAGTTTTGTTTTTCTTTTCACTTTTCAAGACATTCTTTGGAGAACACTCAACCCACTTATCACAAGCATGGATCCTTGAACCAAAACATCTTCCAAAGAAAGGAAAGAAGGCCAAGTTTCCACACAATACCATGAAAGAGGGGAGACTTACAATCTCACTAACTAGAATGCTTATGCCCTTTATGTCACAAATTTAGTGCTATGTTAAGCAATCGTAATTGGACTTATGTAGAAGTCACGACTATTTGAGGTCGGGCAATAGAATTTTGGTGTTAATGCATGTTAGAGACATAGTTTAATGGATTATGCTCATAAAACATACCACACACAAAAAAGAATATGCAAAAGGTGAGACCTAATCTCATCCATACTCATGTCAATTTTTCAATTAACTAGCATTAGGACTTTGAGATGTCATAGGCCAAATGGAATAAATGAATTAAGAAGAGGAATGAGATGAAGTGGGAAGGGGATGAATGAGATCACAAATTGGTCAAAAGAGGATTTTTACCAAATTAATATCATTCATTCATTTTCGGAGATGGAATGTACATTCCATTAATCCCCTAAATCCAATGATATTAACTTGACAAAGTCAAATCAACCTTGACCAAGGTCCAACAACAATAAGCAAACTCATACAAGTCAATACAAATGGTCAAGAAAATTTAATTGGAATTTATTCAATTAAAAATAATAAAATAGTGCGTTTAAATCAAATATGTTTTGTCCAATTCCTAAAATCTAATCAAAACACCAAAGAAATGGCCATGAGATTTATCATAGGTCAAACAAGGTCAAAGGACCTTGGAGAAAAAATTTCATAACTTTTGGACATTTAAAAATATTTTTAAACAATTAAAAACAAATTCAAAAACAATTAATTCATGAAAAATATTAATAATGATCCAAAAAATAATTTTAATTCAAAATATGATAGAGAAAAATATTTGAATTTTTTTGGTGAAAGTCCCATATTTTTTGGATCAATATTGAATTTAATATGAATTCTTGAAAATAATGCAATTAAAATAAAAAATCAGATATTCAAAAATACATGGACCATCTGATCTCCCTCATTAATTGAGGTGGCAGATCAGAGGGTCCCTAGCGCGCGATCCACATGAACTTGAGTCAACAGCGCTGCAACTTTGGTAATTAAAACCAACGATCAAGATTAAAACGTAATGGATGGATCATGTGGTTCAGAGCCTTGCCAACTCATCGCCGGAGCCAAAGCTCCTGTCATCTTCTCCGGTGGACCTCACCGGACTGGTCCACCATGAACCATCACCAAAATGAAAAACAAGGACATGTTCTTAAAGAAAAAATGGCACTGAGCTCGAATCTGACCTCCATTCACTCCAACTCCAAGTATATTGAGAGATACATGGAGTTGAAATTTGAGGTACGTGAACTGAGTTGCTTCAATTTGGCCTCAAAGCAACTCAAATTTCTTGCCTACATTGGTAGGACTTCAGACAACCAAAGAATCAATAGAATTGAGCAAGAATTTGAGAGAATCGAAGAGTTCAAAATTTCTGGAAAATACCTTCAATGTAGGTCTGGATTCAATTGATCTTGATCTTGCTTGTGCTTGATCTCACTCCACTTGCTTGCAGGAGAAGGATTGAATGGTTAAGAAGTTATGGATACCTGGAGAATTGAATTCCAAAACAATGGAGATTCAAGCTCAAATTCAAGAGAATTTTTCAGGCTTATCCTTTGAGAAGTGAGGGTTTGAAATGGGGGATCAAAGCTGGCGCGACTGTCTCTTCATTTCTGAGCAATTCAAGCTCTATTTATAGCTGAAATGGTTGATAATTGCACACTCTAATTCACTTTCCAATTTTGGCAAATGGTGATGCAATGGTGCATGGGCGTGCATAGGCCCATGAAATGATTGCTTGAGGTCCACAAATCAATATCAGGTGCTTTGAACTAAGCTTGGATTTCAAGGCAAATGCACATTGGTGTTTGAAGTTTGATTCTTGCTAAGTGATGTCACCCTGTTAAAGCCATGCACAGCCTATTCATTTCTTGTCCAAAATAAATGAAGTTGAGCTCTTTGGAAAGGTGAGATCAAGAGGAACAACTTTCATGTTCAACACGTTTTCATTTGGAGCTTGGAACTTGGAGAAATTTGAGGTGGAAGTTTGTAAATTTTTGACATATCAATTTTTTTCTAAGTGTCAAGCCATATGTCTCAATATTCCACCTTGCTTAACTTTTTATAGGAGCTTCAAATGAGAAAAGGTATACATCAAAGTTGTAGCTCTCTCAAAGACCTTCAAAATGGTCACCAATTTCATGTCATTTGGATTTGAAATGATAGAGTTATGCATTTTTGAAGTTTGGTAAAATCACTTGATCAATGGTATAGGTCAAAACTGACCTATAATGTAACCTCATATCACATGCTCATAAAAGTTGAATTAGCTCCCACTCCAAATATCAAAGTTGAATTAGATACATTGAATTTGATTTTGCAACTTGGAAATATTTCATATCATAAAAATTGAGCAAGTTATGGCCTTGAGAAGTTGACTTTCAAATTAGGGTTTAGACAAAATGACCTATAATGTTTCAACATAGAAAATGATTTTCCAAGAAAAACTAGCTCTAGGTATCAACATGAAAGTTGTTTAGAATGTCGTTTAGAGCAAGTTTTCTCTTGGAATAATTTTCATATGGTGAAAATTGTAGGAGATAGGGTCTAGGGAGACCCAGTTTTGATCAGATGAATTCATCTGGCCAACCATCATCAACCAACTTGCTAATTTCCAATTCTCTTGACTTTCTTGGCTCATGGTAGATCATATATGCATAATATGATGATATTTGAAGTGTCCCTTTAGAAATTTGATCAATTGGTGAGATAACTTATTGGAGAAGTTACTCAAGATACCCAGTCAAACTAGGGTTTCCAAGGCAAATCACCCTCAAACTCTTGAAGAAAACTTGATCAATATAACATGTAGAGAACATTGGGACTCATATATGATACTTATAACCATTCTTGAATCAATTCTTGGTTGTGTTCTTTGTTCATGAGGGTCTCAAACCCTAGATGTGAACTTGATGAATCAATGAGATCATGCCCTTCCTACAAAAGATTTAGGAAAATGCAAAGACATATTTTTGGTATTTTAGTTAGTAAAATGATAATATACAAGTATGATATAATCACAAATTTCTTGGTGATCTCTCCCAAAACAAACCCAATGAAGGAGGGGTAAGGAGAATGCTAAGGCATGATCCCAATGTTGATGCTTATGATAGAATTGCATGAGGGATCTTATGGTCAAAATTGGGGTCTTACAACAGCTTTGATAATGTTGACTTCGGCAGCACATTCAACGATGATCCGGTGTCAACAAGAACATTGGATAAAGCGTCATTTTTGCAATTCATCGAGATATGCAAAGACAAATTATGATTCCTACCCTCCTTAGGGAGTTCTTCATCGCAGAAGCTGAGATTGTTATAGGAAGTGATGTTATCCATAATATGATCAAACTTATCCACCGTAACATCATGTTCACGAACGCTTGCTCTAGAACTCTTTGCAGTGCTTCTCTGTGCGCTTCTAAATTCATAAGCAGAGACAGTACTGAAATTTTTGAGGGGGTTTAAAGCAGCTGCTCCGCATTAAACTCAATTTTCTTTATTAACCAAAGTACCTCATCATCATCATTAGTCTTCAAATTGCTGGATTCACCATACTGATGCTTTGAAGCACTAACTGGATCTGCTGCAGGCACTTCCACTTTCTTACTGACTATTGAATCTTCCATATCTTTTGGGAACACCGGCCCAAACACTCTACCACTGCGGGTCACCTTAGTAACATCAACAATGCTCACGACAGAATTGGTCGTAGGTAATGGAACCTCTTGACCATCATTCACCATAGTTTCATTATACTGATAAGGAACAACCTTATTGGATGCGTACGGGACTGGACCCGCCAACCATATAACTAACGGAGATACCAATATTTGGCTGATACTATTACTGTTGCTGTTATCATATTGGATTACCACCCTCTCTGGGTTCTTAAACACAGGAACAATCACATTCACATCGTCATCTATATGACGGGATTGAACAATCTGGATCATACCTTCATCCATCAACCGCTGGATGTCTCTTTTCACAATCTTACAACCTCTTGGATTAACACTGCAGATAGCACAACCATCATGGTCATGCTCACATTCACTAACCAAGCAAATATCCTTATGCATCGTCACCAAGGACCTTCGAATAAAACGGACATCAAACACTTTGAACTCCCTAGGGCAGTTGTTTACCATGTTAATAGATGAATTTCCATGAGCGGGCAGTGGGTTAGCTTTCACGTTGGGTGCACGGTCCTCAAAGGACGCCATTCCACTCTTCACTAGCTTCTGGACTTCATATTTTAGAGGGTAGCAATTCTCAATGTCATGTCTGGGTGCTCCTTGATGAAAAGCACATCGGAGATCAGGATTGTACCACCATGGAAGTGGTTCAGGAATTTGTGGCAGATTTCTTGGTTGTAACAGGTTCTTGAGAACCAGTGATGGATAGAGCTATGCATATGTCATAGGAATCGGGTCAAAAGAGACCTTATTCCTCTCAAAAGTTTATTGTTGATGATTGTTGGTATTATTGTTGTTGTAGGTATTTGTTCGTTGTTGTGGTTATTATTATTGACTATGTTGTTGTTGAACTGGTGTTGACTAATTTCCTGAAAACACAGGAATTACTGAAGATACCTGATGATAATGTTGACGGGATGGTTGACTTCTTCTGATCTGAGGCCTTCTCTGCCTCCCACTGGAAATTGCATTAGTTTCACTATCCTTCTTCTTACTAAAACTGCTACCATATCTTTTGTTGGACAATACCTCCTCCTTTGACAACCGTCCTTCTCGAACACCTTCTTCTAGCCTCATCCCCATGTTTACCATTTCGGTAAAATCACTGGGGGAACTGGCGATCATCTTCTCATAGTAAAATGATATAAGGCTCTTCAGAAAAATCTTGGTCATCTCCTTTTCTTCTAAAGGAGGGTTGATCTGAGTAGCGAGTTCTCTCCACCTCTGCACATACTCCTTAAATGTTTCCTTGTCCTTCTGAGATAGTGATCTCAACTGATCTCGGTCGGGAGCCATATTAACGTTGTACTTGTACTTCTTAATAAATGCTTTACCCAAGTCGTTGAAAGTGCGGATGCTCACACTATCCAACCCCATATACCATCTTAGTGCAGCGCCGGTCAGACTGTCTTGGAAGTAGTGGATTAACAGTTGATCGTTGTCTGTTTGGGTAGACATCTTGCGGGCATACATCACCAAATGACTGAGCGGACATGTGTTCCCTTTGTATTTTTCAAAGTCAGGCACTTTGAGTTTCACCAGAATCTTCACATTCGGCACCAGACATAATTCCGCAGCACTTTTCCCAAAAAAGTCCTTTCCTCTCAACGTTTTCAACTCCTTGCGCATCTCAAGAAATTGATCTTTCATTTCATCCATTTTCTCATAAACGTCCGGGCCCTCAGATGGCTCGGAATGATAAATGGTGTTTTCCACACGAGGCAAGGTATTCACTACAGGCGGTGGCACAAACATAACTAGGCTAGATGCCGGCATGGAAGCAAATATGGGCGCAAAGCCCTCAGGCATGAAGTTTGGCGGAATTCCCCACGGGAATCCGGCAGGCATGGCAGGTGCGAAATGAGCGGTAGCATCAGGCATGGTAGAGGTAGCCACCTCTGAAATAACAGTCCTCTAAGGAGAAGAAGTTGCAGGTGTTGGAGAAGACTAGCTCTGCGCGGCTAGAACTGACTCCATCATGGCAGTCAGGAGGGCGATCTCTTCTTTCAGGTCCATATTCTCTTGCTCAAGATGTTCCATGATTCTGGAGTGATTGGCGCGAGTATTGTACCGATGAGTCAGCTTGGCTTCAAGCACAGAAGAAACACCAATGAGACATCTGGCGAAAGAGAAACCTGCTTATGCAAATGATGCATGAAATGCAATGCTTGATTGTTTTTATTTTCAAATAACTTACTATTTTATTTGCAAATATATATATATAATAACAATTGCAACAATTTGATATAACCATAAAAATATCTTTTATTTATATAATTGGAAAGATTACACTGAGTATAATTTTTAGAAACCAAATGAAAAATACAAGATAAAAGGAGACTAGTCATCCTAAGGATCCCTAACAACAACGTCAGAAGACTTGGCCGCAGGTGCGTACTTCCTTCGAATGCGTCGAATCTCGGTCTCAAAAGAAGCCTTCATCTGAGTCTTTTCGAGGACAAGCTGATCAACAATATTCTTCCAAGCAACGGAAGGCTGAGGCATGCTAGAAGATGAAACCTCTGGCTCTCTCTGTCTCTTTGTCACTCGATCTTCAAGTAGCTCATAAGTGCATCCTTGTCCTTAGACTCCAACTGCAACTCCTCATGCTCTTAGCTCAAAGCACGGAAACACTCTTCCCACATATCCTTCTCTTGCTTCATCTTGGCGAGTGCGTCTTCCAACTCCTCTACATCTTGGTTAGGGAGAGTTAAAGTCTCAACCACAACCATAGACATAGGTCTTTCACATGCATACGACATCTTCAATTCCAAAGCTCTCTTCTTCACCCAAAAAGTGTAAGCCTCCAAAGCTACACAATTGTGCGGACCAAGCTAGGATCTTCCTTTCCTATGCATATTATGCAAAGCATGCACAATCTTCTACTTCAAATGTTGGGGATCTTTACCCTCTTGATAGAAAAGACCTTCTAACAATATGTTATTAGGTTTGTCTCTCAATGGGAAGGAAAAAATGTCAATTTCCCACACAATACCATGAAGGATGGGAGACTTACAATCTCACTTACTAGAATGTTATGCCTTTAGGGTAAAATTTAGCTCTATGTTAAGCAATTGTAATTGGACTTATGTAGAAGTCACAACTATCTGAGATCGGGCAATAAAAATTTAGGTGTTAATGCATGTTAGAGATTTGGTATAATGAACCAAAGTCCTAAAATATACCACACACTAAAAGAAAAGATCAAGAGGGATGGACCTATCTCATCCATACTTGTATTGGTCCATCTAACACAAGGTCATTGATGAACCAATTAGCCTTAGGATATTTGAGATTTCATTGGTCAATGAAAGGAATGGGAAAGAATAGGGATGAAGATGAAGGGGGAGGGGAATGAGAGAAACACAAATTGGTCATGGGAGGAATTTTATCAAATTAAAATCATTCATTCATTTTGGGAGATGAAATGTACATTTCATCAATCCCTTAAATCCAATGATTTAAATCCAACAAAATTCAAATCAACCTTGACCATGGTCCAAACAAATAGTCAACATCACAAGACCATAAAAATGGATCAACATAACTTTTACACATTTAATCAATCAAAAATCAATTGAAAAATGCAATAAAATACAATTTAATTTGGTCAAAACCTAAAATCTCTTCAAAACACCTAAATACAAGTATTACACTGAGTACAATTTCAGAAACCAAAATACAAGTACAAGAGAAAAGGGAACTAATCATCCTAAGGATCCCCTAACAATAGTGTTAGATGATCTAGCTGCAGGCGCGTACTTCTTTCGGATGCGTCGAATCTCGGACTCAAAGGAAGTCTTCATTTGAGACTTCTCAAGGATAAGCTGGTCAATAATCTTCTTCCAAGCACCGGAAGGATGAGGCATACTAGAGGAAGATATACCCTATGGTTCTCTCTGTCTCTTCACTGCTCGGTCTTCAAGAAGTCCAATAAGCGCGTCTTTGTCCTTAGACTCAAGTTACAACTCCTCATGCTTCCGGCTCAAAGCATGGAACTGCTCTTCCCACATATCCTTCTATTGCTTCATCTTGGCGAGTGCGTCTTCCAACTCCTCTACATCTTGGTTAGGGAGAGTTAAAGTCTCAACCACAACCATAGAAATAGGTCTTTCACATGCATACGACATCTTCAATTCCAAAGCTCTCTTCTTCACCCAAAGAGTGTAAGCTTCCAAAGCTACACAGTTGCACGGACCAAGCTCATATCTTCCTTTCCTATGCACGTTATGCCAAGCATGCACCATCTTCTGCTTCAAATTTTGGGGGTCTTTACCCTCTTGATAGAAAAGACCTTCTAACTGAGTGTTATTAGGTTTGTCTTTCAAGGGGAACCCAAGTTGACGACGAGCCAAAGCAAGGTTGTAATTGATTCCTCCTTGTGTGCCAATGAGAGGCACATTAGAGAATTCACCACAACTATCAATAATATCCAAGCTACCCAATGCAGATTCATACCAAACAATATCATCATTAGTGAGAGACATAAGTCTCTAAGACCACCGTAGACATTATTTGTTCTCTATAAAAGCAGATGTTTGAGGCAAGTTCGATATAAACCACGTGTACAGAAGAGGAACACATCACACAATAGTCCCACCACCTTTAGAATTCCTTAGATGTAAAGAGAAGTACATATCACCTAACAGAGTAGGCACAGGATTCCCAATCAAGAAGATTCTAATGGTGTTAACATCAACAAAACTGTCAATGTTAGGAAACAAAGCCAAACCATAGATGAGCAACACAACGATGGCTTCAAAAGCATCCACACTACCGGCCTGAGCAAAAGCAGGAGCTTTCCTAATAAGGAACTCAAAAGTCAACCCAAATATTCCTCCTTTTTTCGCCCAATGAGCCTCAATCTCAATCTTCTTCAGATGAAGAGCTTCGGCTATAAGATGAGATCTGGGAATCTCTTCTAATCCACTAAAAGGAACCTTGCTAGAAACAGGTATTCCCAAGAGATGGGCATACTCCTCTAACGTAGGCATAAGTTGATAATCAGGAAAAGTGAAGCAATGGTATAGAGGGTCATAAAAATGAACCAACACACTCCAGAGTCCTTCAACCACATCAGCAGACAATACATATAGGAGCCTCTCATGACATTGCTTAAATTCCAAGGGATCTAATAAAAAAGATGATAACTTCCTTAGCTCTTTCAAATCGGAACATCTGAAACTGTACTTCTTAGTGATCCTTCGTCCATAATCCATGGTCTGAAAATATTTGAAAATAAAACCTCATTTCCTTGAAGTTATTTTTTGTGTGATGAATGTCATGATGTGCATGAATGCAACAATCACAAATAAGGGGTCACACACAAGGCAAAAAGACAAAGATCGAGGGATGAGTCAAGTCATTGTCAAGATCAATCATCCATTTTTGTGGATTACGGCTTTCACCTTATCAACACCCAAGTTCCATTGGTATTGACAAGACTTGATTGGATCAACCAAGAACCAAAGGTTTGTTGTGAGTCATGAGCATTGATACGTCTCGTGACTGTATATAGAATATAGTCTATCGGGTACTTGACTGCAAGTGCACAGTCCATTCGTTTTAGTTTTAAAAGATATCGAACCCACAAGGACTGATGGTCAAACTAATGCTACCGATGTTACTATGTTTAGCTAAGGGAATGATTTTTAGAAGTTTGGTTGAAGAAAATTAAATCTAAGGGAAGTTAAGTTTTAAGAAAATATTAATCGAAGGATATCACTATGCAACGCATTAATCGTCAGGGATTCGATAAGTCACCGGTGTATAATTTCAGTACCAAATATCTTTCAGTAGAATATACTTATTTAAAAGGCTTTATCTCACACTCTCGTGATTGTTGATTCGGACTATACCTCTAAGTCAGAATGTACGCTCTCGCTGTCCCATTTGAAGATAAAAATACTTTTTGAAAATAAATAAGTTCTAATTGCTTTTAAAGTGCTCTCGCTGTTTTTAAAATCAATGCCTAGTTTTTACTATCCAGTCCAACCCTCACGCTCTCGCGATTGTTGGTTCTCACCTTAGTTAATTTCCCACTCTCGTGGCAAAATCATATTAAATAACTTCTCACTTTTGTGACAAAGTTAATTAAATTTAAATTAAAAACCACAGCCAAAAATATTGTTTGAGGAAAGAAGTTTTACACCGATTATTATTAAATCCCGTCTAATTAAATTGTTACATACCGATACCGGTAGTTTAGCCGGACATGTTAAACAATGCAAACACAAACGAATATAAACAGATCAACAATAAAGCAAACATGATTATAATAATAATAAAGCAATAACAATTATAATTGAATAAAAACCTGGAAATTGGATTAATAGAATATGCCGAATCTTGAAGTACTTGAGCAGTCCTCCACAGGTCGGTAGGATTCTGCTTCTTCGAAGTAATTTCTTAGACTAAATTAAATAAATTGTAGTAGGTCCCCAGTGGAAGAAACTACTACTTTGGCTAAATGAAAAACGGAAAGGAAAAATGGAAAATCAAAGCGCTAAACGGTAAAAGAAAATAATGTTGCTGAAGAAAAATAAAAGACAAAATAGAATTGTTGTGAAAAAAATGCAGAGAGAAAAAAAGCTCTTCAAAGCTGGCTTCCGAGAGAAAAATTAAGCGTCCCCCTAGGTTTCCAACTTCCATCCTTTTATATCACCCCATTAGATCTTGGCAGTTGAGAGAAATAAGGATGACTTGGTTGAGTGAGGATTCCCCGGGAAAGTGGCTGAGGAACGAGAAGTAAGGGCCTGGTGGATCACTTTTGTTGACAGTTTCAAAGCGTTGATTTTGGCCGTGTGATGGGCCTATGACGGTCGTGACAGGCTTTGTGACGGTCGTCACATGCACACAATTTGAATTCTTTGTTTTTCTGTTGTTTTCTCTTCTATTTCTTCTTCTTTTCCTTCCTTTTCTAGACTTTGCTGGTTTAAGCGTGGGCATTGAAATACCTGCAAAAATAACTCAAGCACTTGCGGAATAATCGGAATATAAATGAAAGTGGTACGATTTTTTAGTGTAAATCAAGGCAAATATACGATGTATTTTCACGTTATCAAACTCCCCTAAACTTGAATCTTTGCTTGTCCTAAAGAAATTAAAATTTGAAAACACTAGTTAAACGCGAATACATAACACATTTCCAATTCGTACGTGGTTGCTAGGTACTTCGTTAAGATGATAGATACTCAAGTAAAACACTAAAGATACAGTGACGACACAAGCAATAAGAATTAACGTAGATCTATCCTTTGTACAAACCAGTTCGAATCATGCTATTATAGCTCAACCTAATGCTTCTCTTTCCTATTTCACCCGGTTTTATTCTAGCGCAATCACATTAAGCCATTTTCCTTTACACGCACTTAGTGAAGTAGCCGGTTAGTGACTTTGATCCTTTTTTAGCACGGGGTCTGGTACACTAGTGTGGTACCCCTTTATATATCTCATTTGAAGGTTGTGGGGGATCGAACCGTAGTTCTCCCTACCGAGTCCAGTACCAGGTACCTCTGAACCAACCAGTCGGGTTTTTCTGTTCCTTTCTTTTGTATATCTTGCAACCGTTTGTATGGTGCATTTTTTAATTTCTCTGGAAAAATTATGAAGGGTCTTCTTAATTCGTAGGCATTAATCACTTATATCCATCGGCTCTTCACATGGTTTGTGTTTAAGACGGTGCTGACTGCTAATATAAACTACTAGGGGTTAATCTCGAATAGATACTTTAGGAATTGGTATAATGGGTATTCAAACTGATCTCGTAAAAGTGAGAGATCTAAGGTGTCAGGACGGTATCAATCTTGTTAGATTTTTCTCAGTTTCCTAACAGAACCTTTGTAAGACAGCCTATATACTCGTAGGGTATGCATTTAACTAAAAAAAACAAAAAATTTATTAGGAAAATTAGATATAAATGAATGAACGATTAGATAAAGACAAAAAAATTTGTTATGGCTAAAAATAGAAACAAGTAAAGGAAAGACAGGGATTTCCTCCCACATTTAAACAAAGCATTGTCCTCAATGCGACAATATAAGGAAAGGGAAGAAACACGAAGATCACTACTCGTCATCATGATGTTGGGCTTTGCGCGCTCTAGCTCTTGCTCGTGCACGCTCACTTCTTCCATGTTGGGTAGGATCCAACCCCACATGCTAAGTGTACTCCTGGATGGCATCCACGCAATGTGTTAGGGCACTCATCTCTTCGGAAAGCTCTGTCATCCCCTGGTCGTGCCAGTTCACATAGTCATGATGATCCCTCTGTATTTGCTAGATTGTTTGCATCATTTCCGTCTGGCGCTCCTCCATCCTCTGGTTGTGTCGTAAAATCTCAGCGTAGATGTCTTCCATGGTGGCGGGTCGGTGCTCATTTCTTCGCTGGCCACTGGAAGATGTCTCTGAAGCATACTCAAGAGGTGGTTGTGGCATTTCTCGGTCAAGTTCCTCTTTGACTTCATCTGCTCCATTATTAGGATCTCCTTCATTTGGCTCAGGAGCGTTCAGATCAAAAATCCAATTCTCCATATTCTGCAGATCTGTACGGTTCCTGTTGGGCATAATGATGCTTCGAACTATCTTATTTCTAACCACAGGATGGTACTTCCTGTCGTCTCTGGCCTTGATGAGGTGTGAAGAACGACAGTAGTCGATGTTGAGGAACTCGGCTGGCAAGGCAGGTAAGTCGGCGAGCATATCCCCCAGATTCAGGCCTAATGCTATGGAGGTGATGATTCCTCCAAAACAGAACATTGTGTTGCCTCTCATGCATGCAGCCTGTATGTTGGCCAATAGGAATGGGGTGGCATTGAACGCCACCGGGGTGAACACACAGTGAAGAAAGAAGAGCTCCTTAGAGTTTACCTTGTGATTGTTGACTCTTCTGAAAACCGTGTTCCCTAATACTCGATGGAAATATCTTATAGTTGGGTTGTGGATGTATGTTGCGTTGAGCGTATCCCAGCTTGTGACGTTCATGTTGGTAAGGCTATGCCATACTCCAAATTCTATTTCTGACCATTCGTCAGGGATACAACAGTGAACTCCCTCTCCATGTCAGAAGCCAAGTATTTGCGCTATTTGAGTTTGGTTCAGGGAATACTCGGTATCGAACATTCTAAATGTGGCGGCTCCGGTAAGAAACTGAGTTGCACCAGGAGGGGTAATATAGGAGAATGAACTCAAGAATTCCAAGGTCAGCGCCTCATAAGTTGGTTGCGGGTTGGTGCAAAGCTACATCAAACTAGAGTTGCTCAGCATCCATTTTACGCCATTTGAAAGTCCCAACTCCGTCAGACAGTCATTACCAACATACCTCATAGCTTAGACTGAACATTGATAGAACCTGAGGTAGTTGTGTAACACCCTTCTAAAATACCCCAAAAATAATAAACATAAAATCAGAGTAATAGTGCACCAAGGGTGTCACACAAACATTCCACATCATTTAAACAATATAACCATCATGCTCTTTTATTTAAAGCTAAATATAAAGTATTTGCACAATTACGCAGCGGATAGAGATCAACTCAATCATGCAAAACATGTCACATCACATGTAATTTAGTTCAACAACAACAACAATAAAAATCAAAGTTTTCCCGCCCGATGTTACATCTATCAGAGCATGACCCACTAAGGAGACTACTCTAGACTCCAAGCATTTGCTTCTACTCAACTCATTTCTCGTTACCTGAAAAATAGTTGCAAGGGTGAGTTCTTCAATCAATATAATAAGCATTATAGAACAACATGTAATGCTAAGTAAATAACACATTAATTCACCCTAACCAGACTACGCATTCAGCGACGGCAATATCCGTCCAAACATCATGTTCAACAATAATATATATCATATGTATAATTCTCAAACCATATTCAACACCGACAACACAACACAACGACTTACTCACTAATTCCTCACAATGGGAATTAGCTACAGCCCCACAGGCTATGCCATGCATTCATTATGCAGTGAGACTCAACATATGCGGTACCGACTATTCTTGAACATATAGTTCAAGCTCACCGATCAATCCAGATACGGCTACTAAGCTCACTAGTCCCACTCATTTGAGATCTAATGACTCACTCACTAATTCCTCACTATGGGAATTAGCTACAGCCCCAAAGGCTAGACTCCACAATGATTCACTCACTAATTCCTCACTATGGGAATTAGCTACAGCCCCAAAGGCTAGACTATGCAAGCTAATCATCTAGCATGCAACATCAACAACAATTATCACAACAATTCACTCACTAATTCCTCATAATGGGAATTAGCTACAGCCCCACAGGCTATGCCATGCACACTAATCATCTAGAAATGCAGCATCAATCTAGAAATGCAGCATCAACAACAACTCACAATGGACATATGCTCACACTCTCAACCATACAACAGTCCATTCACAAATACATGCATAATATATACATTCACCACATTTTGCATATCATCATACATCATCAATACATGTATCAACACATCATCAACACATGTATAAAACACTTCCTCAACACATGTATGAAACACCTCAGCAACACATGTATAAACACTTCTTCTGCCTTGCTCGCTAGGCGAGGCAGTGGCGAAGCTCTGGTTCGCTAGGCGAGCTCAAGGCGAACAGCTCCAGGAAATTGGTAAATTAATTCGCTAGGCGAGCTCAAGGCGAAGGTAATAGCGAACTCATTCTGTTTTGGTGAAAAACACAGCTAGCACTCACTCGCTAGGCGAAGCTCCAGCGAGTCCACAGCGAACATTACAGTAGCAAAACCTCTCAAGCTCGCTGGGGCGAGGTTGAGGCGCGTTCCTTCGCTAGGCGAAGGTTATGTTCGCTAGGCGAACATGACAGTTCACCAGACGCGTTTTCTCTGGGCAGGGATCTCATGTGCCCATCCCAGACCCTTCCCACTCAAACTTACTCGTCGCCATTCATCACCAATTTATCGGTTTGATTACACACAATTATCAATTTGATTACGGTTTTTACTCAACCTATTCATCACAATTTTTCAGCATTTCAAATCCCAATTAGGGTCAAATTGACGGCTTATCACTACCCATGACATATTATCCCAAAATACCCATTAATCGACGATAAACCCCCCTTACCTTAACAATCCGGCAGAATCTTTGAGCTTCAAGCTTTCGTTCTCCAACCTTTGCTCTTCAGCTCCTCTTCTCTGCCCTTTTTCCCTTTTTCTCACGATGCTTCTCTGTTCTGTTTTCACGTGAAATGCCTTTCCCAATGAGAACTTTTCCTTATTCCAACATATATATATTTTCCAATAATAATAATAATTCAATAATTCCCAAAAATAATAATAATAAAAATTCCAATTATTTAATTAAATTAATAAATATATTATTAACTCAATTTAAATAATTATTTTATTATTATCGGGGTGTTACAACTCTCCCCCACTAAAAGAGTTTTCGTCCTCGAAAACATACCTCAAGCGAACAACTCTGGGTAAGACTCCTTCATCTTACTCTCAAGTTCCCAAGTCACGTTGCCACCTGCTGGCCCTCCCCAAGCTACCTTCACCAAGGCAATCTCTTTACCCCGCAACTGCTTCAACTCTCGATCCTCGATCCTCATAGGTGATGTTTTAACAGTCAGGTTATCTCTCACCTGTACATCATCTACTTGGATTATATGCGACGGATCATGAATGTATCTCCTCAACTGAGACACATGAAAAACATCATGCAAATTCGCAAGCGACGGCGGTAAAGCGATACGATAGGCTACCTCTCCTATCCTCTCCAAAATCTGATAAGGACCAATGAATCGAGGTGTCAACTTCTTCGACTTCAAGGCTCGACCAACACCAGTTATCGGAGTAACACGAAGAAACACATGATCTCCCTCTTGGAACTCAAGTGACTTCCTCCTCTTATCATGATAACTCTTCTGACGACTCTGAGCAATTCTCATCTTCTCCTGAATCATCTTAATCTTTTCCGTAGTCTGTTGAACAATCTCCGGTCCAACCACAGCACACTCACCGGACTCATACCAACATAAAGGTGTCCGACATCTCCTACCATACAAAGCTTCAAACGGTGCCATACCAATGCTCGAATGAAAACTATTGTTGTAGGTAAACTCAATCAAAGGTAAATAACAATCCCAAGCACCTCCCTTTTCCAAAACACAAGCTCTCAAAAGATCCTCCAATGACTGAATCGTCCTCTCAGTCTGACCATCAGTCTGCGGATGATATGCAGAACTCAATCTCAACTTAGTTCCCAAAGCCCTCTGCAAACCTTCCCAAAACTTCGATGTAAATCTAGGATCTCTGTCCGAAACAATACTCGACGGAATACCATGCAAGCTTACAATCTTCTCAATATACAACTCGGCTAGTCTCTCCAACGGATAATCCATTCTGATCGGAATAAAATGAGCCGACTTCGTCAATCTATCAACAATCACCCAAATAGCCTCAAAATTCTTACTTGTTCTCGGCAAACCAGAAACAAAATCCATACTGATACTGTCCCACTTCCACTCTGGAATAGACAACGGTTGCATTAGCCCAGACGGCTTCTGATGCTCAATCTTTGACTTCTGACAAGTCAAACAAGAATACACAAAACTTGCAATTTCTCTTTTCATTCCCGGCCACCAAAACAACTTCTTCAAATCATGATACATCTTCGTAGCTCCAGGATGAATACTCAAACCACTACGATGTCCTTCCTCAAGAATACTCTTCTTAAGCTCAGTATCATCCGGAATACACACCCGATCACCAAATCTCAAAACACCATTCTCATCAACTCTGAATTCACTACCTTGGCCTTGATTCACTGAAGTCAACTTATCAACCAAAAGCATATCAGATTTCTGACCCTCTCTGATCTCATCCAAAATACCACTTGTTAACTTCAACATTCCCAATTTAACACTATTGTGAGTACTCTCACATACCAAACTCAAATCTCTAAACTGTTCAATCAAATCAAATTCCTTAACCATTAACATAGACATATGTAATGATTTCCGACTCAGCGCATCAGCCACTACATTTGCTTTACCCGGATGGTAATTCAAACCAAAGTCATAATCCTTCAGAAACTCTAACCATCTTCTCTGTCTCATATTCAGCTCTTTCTGATCAAACAGATACTTTAAACTCTTATGGTCACTGAAAACTTCAAATCTTGACCCATACAAGTAATGCCTCCATAACTTCAGAACAAATACCACAGCTGCCAACTCTAAATCATGCGTCGGATAGTTCCTCTCATGAACCCTCAGTTGTCTCGAAGCATAAGCTATAACCTGCTTATTCTGCATCAACACACCACCTAAACCCAACAATGAAGCATCACAATAAACCTCAAATAATTCCGACGAACTCGGTAATATCAAAATAGGAGCAGTAGTCAACCTTCTCTTTAACTCCTGGAAACCTTCCTCACATTTCGAGTCCCAAACAAATGCTTGCCCCTTTCTAGTCAACATCGTCAACGGTAACGCCAACTTAGAAAATCCCTCAATGAACTTCCTATAATAACCAGCCAAACCAAGGAAACTTCGAATCTCGGCAACAGACTTCGGAGCTTCCCACTTAGATACCGCTTCTATCTTAGAAGGATCAACAGCAACACCACCTCTTGAAATCACATGACCAAGAAAACTAACTTCTTCTAACCAAAATTCACACTTAGACAATTTAGCAAATAACTGCTTTTCTCGCAGCACTCCTAAAACCACTCTCAAATGCTCAGCATGCTCTTCTTCAGATTTCGAATACACCAAAATGTCATCGATAAACACCACAACGAACTGATCTAGATACGGATGGAAAATTCTATTCATGTACTCCATGAATACTCCAGGCGCATTAGTCACACCAAAAGGCATCACAGAATACTCATAATGTCCATACCTCGTCCTGAAAGCAGTCTTCTGAATATCCTCAGTTTTCACACGTATCTGATGATACCCAGATCTCAAATCTATCTTGCTGAACACACTCGCACCAACCAACTGATCCATCAAATCGTCAATCCTCGGCAAAGGATACCGATTCTTGATCGTCACTTTATTCAGTTGCCTGTAGTCCACACACAACCTCATAGTACCTTCCTTCTTCTTAACCAACAACACTGGTGCACCCCACGGTGACACACTTGGACGAATAAACTTCTTATCCAACAAATCTTCCAACTGACTTTTCAATTCAGCTAACTCAACAGCAGACATACGGTACGGAGCCATCGATATCGGTCTAGTACCAGGTACCAATTCAATCGAGAACTCAACTTCACGCTCTGGCGGTAACTCATTCACTTCTTCCGGAAACACATCAGGAAAATCACACACCACAGCTAAATCGCCAATCACCAGTTTACCTTTAGCCTCCAAAGTCGCTAACAGCATAAACAACTCTGCTCCACCAGCTACTTCCTCATTCACTTGCCTTGCCGATAGAAACAAACTCTTTTCTTCTTCAATCTCAGGAAAAATCACAGTCTTATCAAAACAGTTGATATAGACTCGGTTAAACACCAACCAGTTCATACCCAGAATAACATCAATTTGCACTAACGGGAGACACACAAGGTCTATCCCAAAGTCTCTACCAAAAATACTCAAAGGACAATTCAAACAAACTGAAGTAGTAGTCACTGAACCCTTCGCAGGAGTATCAATCACCATACTACTAAACATCTCAGATATCCCTAACTTAAGTTTCACAGCACAATCCAAAGATATAAAAGAATGAGTCGCACCTGTGTCAATAATAGCTACAAGAGGAAAGCCATTAATATAACACGTACCTCGGATCAAACGATCATCTGCAGAAGTCTCAGAACCCGATAAAGCAAAAACCTTGCCTCCTGACTGATTCTCTTTCTTCGGCTTAGGACACTGTGGACTGATATGACCCACCTCTCCACAGTTGAAACAAGTCACATTCTTCGACCGACACTCTACAGCCAAATGACCACCTTTTCCACACTTGAAACACTTCATCTCAGCACTGGTACACTCATGAACACGATGTCCAGCCCGACCACATCTATAACACTTAGCAGGAGCACTAGAGTCTCCCCCACTAGGCCTCTTCATCCCACTCTGCTTCTGAAAACCTCTGCCAGCTGCATACGGTTTTCCACGATCCATCTGATTCTTACCCTTCCTATCAACCCTCTGCTGATAGCTCTCTGCTCTAGCCTTGGAATCCTGTTCAAAGATTCTGCAACAGTCAACCAAGTCAGAAAACACCCTGATCCTCTGATATCCAATAGCTTGTTTGATCTCAGGACGCAACCCGTTCTCAAACTTCACACATTTCGAAAATTCTCCAGCAGCCTCATTATAGGGAGTATAGTACTTTGACAGCTCGGTGAACTTCGCAGCATACTCAGTAACCGACCTGTTACCCTGCTTCAATTCCAAAAACTCTATCTCTTTCTTTCCTCTGACATCCTCTGGAAAATACTTCCTCAGGAATCTTTCCCTGAACACAGCCCAAGAAATCTCAGCATTCCCAGCAGATTCCAACTCAGTGCGGGTAGTAACCCACCAATCATCAGCTTCTTCTGACAGCATATGTGTACCGAACCTGACCTTCTGGTTATCAGCACACTCAGTTACTCTGAAGATTCTCTCAATCTCCTTCAACCACTTCTGAGCACCATCTGGATCGTATGCTCCCTTGAACATTGGAGGATTGTTCTTCTGGAACTCACTCAACTGACGAGCAGCTCCCATTCCCGCAACATTCGGATTTCCTCCAAGTACTCCAGCTAGCATACCCAGAGCCTCAGCAATTGCAGCATCATCTCTGCCTCTTCCAGCCATCTCTATTCTGAAAACCCAACAAGCCAAATAATAAGTACTGATAGGGTTAAACAACACCTATCCCGTACAGGGAAACAGAATAATTACGACTCGACACGACCGACTATGCTCTGATACCACTAATGTAACACCCTTCTAAAATACCCCAAAAATAATAAACATAAAATCAGAGTAATAGTGCACCAAGGGTGTCACACAAACATTCCACATCATTTAAACAATATAACCATCATGCTCTTTTATTTAAAGCTAAATATAAAGTATTTGCACAATTACGCAGCGGATAGAGATCAACTCAATCATGCAAAACATGTCACATCACATGTAATTTAGTTCAACAACAACAACAATAAAAATCAAAGTTTTCCCGCCCGATGTTACATCTATCAGAGCATGACCCACTAAGGAGACTACTCTAGACTCCAAGCATTTGCTTCTACTCAACTCATTTCTCGTTACCTGAAAAATAGTTGCAAGGGTGAGTTCTTCAATCAATATAATAAGCATTATAGAACAACATGTAATGCTAAGTAAATAACACATTAATTCACCCTAACCAGACTACGCATTCAGCGACGGCAATATCCGTCCAAACATCATGTTCAACAATAATATATATCATATGTATAATTCTCAAACCATATTCAACACCGACAACACAACACAACGACTTACTCACTAATTCCTCACAATGGGAATTAGCTACAGCCCCACAGGCTATGCCATGCATTCATTATGCAGTGAGACTCAACATATGCGGTACCGACTATTCTTGAACATATAGTTCAAGCTCACCGATCAATCCAGATACGGCTACTAAGCTCACTAGTCCCACTCATTTGAGATCTAATGACTCACTCACTAATTCCTCACTATGGGAATTAGCTACAGCCCCAAAGGCTAGACTCCACAATGATTCACTCACTAATTCCTCACTATGGGAATTAGCTACAGCCCCAAAGGCTAGACTATGCAAGCTAATCATCTAGCATGCAACATCAACAACAATTATCACAACAATTCACTCACTAATTCCTCACAATGGGAATTAGCTACAGCCCCACAGGCTATGCCATGCACACTAATCATCTAGAAATGCAGCATCAATCTAGAAATGCAGCATCAACAACAACTCACAATGGACATATGCTCACACTCTCAACCATACAACAGTCCATTCACAAATACATGCATAATATATACATTCACCACATTTTGCATATCATCATACATCATCAATACATGTATCAACACATCATCAACACATGTATAAAACACTTCCTCAACACATGTATGAAACACCTCAGCAACACATGTATAAACACTTCTTCTGCCTTGCTCGCTAGGCGAGGCAGTGGCGAAGCTCTGGTTCGCTAGGCGAGCTCAAGGCGAACAGCTCCAGGAAATTGGTAAATTAATTCGCTAGGCGAGCTCAAGGCGAAGGTAATAGCGAACTCATTCTGTTTTGGTGAAAAACACAGCTAGCACTCACTCGCTAGGCGAAGCTCCAGCGAGTCCACAGCGAACATTACAGTAGCAAAACCTCTCAAGCTCGCTGGGGCGAGGTTGAGGCGCGTTCCTTCGCTAGGCGAAGGTTATGTTCGCTAGGCGAACATGACAGTTCACCAGACGCGTTTTCTCTGGGCAGGGATCTCATGTGCCCATCCCAGACCCTTCCCACTCAAACTTACTCGTCGCCATTCATCACCAATTTATCGGTTTGATTACACACAATTATCAATTTGATTACGGTTTTTACTCAACCTATTCATCACAATTTTTCAGCATTTCAAATCCCAATTAGGGTCAAATTGACGGCTTATCACTACCCATGACATATTATCCCAAAATACCCATTAATCGACGATAAACCCCCCTTACCTTAACAATCCGGCAGAATCTTTGAGCTTCAAGCTTTCGTTCTCCAACCTTTGCTCTTCAGCTCCTCTTCTCTGCCCTTTTTCCCTTTTTCTCACGATGCTTCTCTGTTCTGTTTTCACGTGAAATGCCTTTCCCAATGAGAACTTTTCCTTATTCCAACATATATATATTTTCCAATAATAATAATAATTCAATAATTCCCAAAAATAATAATAATAAAAATTCCAATTATTTAATTAAATTAATAAATATATTATTAACTCAATTTAAATAATTATTTTATTATTATCGGGGTGTTACAAGTTGTCTCTCTATCGCTCGCTGACTTCTCCTTTTCTGAATACGATATTTGAAAGGTCGGGAGCAGCTCTCTCTTGACGGGCCATTTAGTGTGTGAATTCGCAAATATAGGTTTTGGTGGAAGAGATGGATTTCGTGAGTTATAGGGACCTCACTAGTTTCTTGCTTAAAATAGGATGTGATGGAAGGGTTAATGGAGAAAAGAGTGGTGTGAGTGGGATGGTTGAGGAAAACATAAGGATTAGATGAGGAAGAAGAAGAGAAGTGCGCCTGCCTTCTGGATCCGTGACGACCGTCACAGGGCTGTTATGGTCGTCACACATAACGGTCTTGCATAATGTTCACATGCAACGGTCGTGTGTAACGGTCATATACTTCATGTGTGACGGTCGTCACGCCTTTGTGACGGGCGTAACACTGCATGTGACGCTCGTCACATGTAACGGTCACAAATTTTGCAATCACGCCTCTAATAACTTCTTTACTTCGTCCTTGACTACAGTACTTAAGATTGGGTTGATCCTTCTCTGGTGTCCTCTAGAGGTTTTAAAATCTCCCTCTAGCATAATGCGATGCATACAGATAGAAGGACTTATTCCTTTTAGGTCAACGATGTTGTAGCCTAACGCAGTTGGATATTTTCTTAAGACATCTAGTAACTTTTCAGTCAAACTTTTAATTATCCTCGACTTCCATGGCCACTTCTCAATCCATCTCTCATATCCGTCACCTTTTCTTCTTTTTCTTCTGCGAGGTAGTTTATCCTTCTGAACTTGTGGTGATGGTTCTGGCTCTATCCTGAGAGCTACCTTTTTAGGCTAAGGTTCAATTTTTGCATCCACCACCTCAAAGTCTGGTTTTCCCCTTTTAATACTAATGAGTTCCCTAGTTTCATGGTCTTCTAATTTTCTGTTCTTGTTCCGGGTCTCAAATAAAGGTGCATTGGTGTGGATATTTTCCAATAGATCTTCATATCTTTCGGATTTGGGGTCTACCTTGACTTCCACAGACCTTCGCGGGAAAGGAATTGGTGATTTATAGGGAGGAGGAACAACACATAGGTCTTCCTTCTCTACCTCTTTGACAACCTCCCTCTTGGGTGGTGCCGGTGGTTATTTCTCAATCTCTACTCTTTTCTCACCTGAACCCTCCTCATTATCACTCTCCTTAGGATTTTCGGTAAATTTTTCACTGGCGATTGTTACAACATCTGCATGTTTCTCTGGGAATGGTCCTAGAGATGTCTGCGCAAGCAGAGATATTTGAGTCTCCAATGCCTCATTGCGAGTGACGAGGGACTCGACCACAGTGTTCAGTTGCGTAAGGGTTTCATTGGTATAGAGACTTTGTTTTCTAAATTCTTCATTCTGAAGAGTTTGTATAGCCACAAAGCGTTCCATCATAGATTCTATCCTAGAGTGAGTTTGCGTCTCAATGAAATCCTCCATTAATATTTCCAGGTTGGATTTATAGGAATCTTGCGATTCCTCAAAATACTGGGAGTGATAATCGTGGAGAAAATTTGGGTGATACATAGTAATAGAGAAAAGAGTTCCTTAGTCTATACTGGGCAACAAAACAATCGCACTATTTGACTAAATCATTCCCCGGCAACGGCGCCAAAAACTTGATACGTCTCGTTACTGTATATAGAATATAGTCTATCAGGTACTTGACTACAAGTGCACAGTCCAGTCGTTTTAGTTTTAAAAGATATCGAACCCACAAGGACCGATGGTCAGACTAATGCTACCGACGTTACTACGTTTAGCTAAGGGAATGATTTTTAGAAGTTTGATTGAAGAAAATTAAATCTAAGGGAAGTTAAGTTTTAAGAAAATATTAATAGAAGGATAGCAGTATGCAACGCATTAATCGTCGGGGATTCGATAAGTCACCGATGTATAATTTAAGTATCAAATATCTTTCAGTAGAAATAACTTATTTAAAAGGCTTTATCTCACACACTCGTGATTGTTGATTCGGACTACACCTTTAAGTCAGAATATACGTTCTCGCTGTCCCATTTGAAGCTAAAAATACTTTTTTAAAAATAAATAAGTTCTAATTGCTTCTAAAGTGCTCTCGCTGTTTTTAAAATCAATGCCTAGTTTTTACTATCCAGTCCAACCCTCACGCTCTCGCGATTGTTGGTTCTCACCTTAGTTAATTTCCCACTCTCGTGGAAAAATCGTATTAAATAGCTTATCACTTTTGTGACAAAGTTAATTAAATTTAAATTAAAAACCACAGCCAAAAAGATTGTTTGAGGAAAGAAGTTTTACATCGATTATTATTAAATCCCGTCTAATTAAATTGTTACATACCGATACCGGTAGTTTAGCCGGACATGTTAAACAATGCAAACACAAACGAATATAAACAGATCAACAATAAAGCAAACATGATTATAATAATAATAAAGCAATAACAATTATAATTGAATAAAAACCTGGAAATTGGATTAATAGAATATGCTGAATCTTGAAGTACTTGAGCAGTCCTCCACAGGTCGGTAGGATTCTGCTTCTTCGAAGTAATTTCTTAGACTAAATTAAATAAATTGTAGTAGGTCCCCAGTGGAGGAAACTACTACTTTGGCTAAATGAAAAACGGAAAGGAAAAAGGGAAAATCAAAGCTCTAAACGGTAAAAGAAAATAATGTTGCTGAAGAAAAATAAAAGACAAAATAGAATTGTTATGAAAAAAATGCAGAGATAAAAAAAGTTCTTCAAAGCTGGCTTCCGAGAGAAAAATTAAGCGTCCCCCTAGGTTTCCAACTTCCATCCTTTTATATCCCTCATTAGGTCTTGGCAGTTGAGAGAAATAAGGATGACTTGGTTGAGTGAGGAATCCAAGGGAAAATGGTTGAGGAACGAGAAGTAAGGGCCTGGTGGATCACTTTTGTTGACAGTTTCAAAGCACTGATTTTGGCCGCGTGACGTTCGTTATGGGCCTGTGACGGTCGTGACAAGCTGGGCGTGACGATCGTGACAGGCTTTGTGACGGTCGTCACATGCACACAATTTTAATTCTCTGTTTTTCTGCTATTTTCTCTTCTATTTCTTCTTCTTTTCCTTCCTTTTCTATACTTTGCTGGTTTAAGCATGGGAATTGAAATACCTGCAAAAATAACTCGAACACTTGCGGAATAATCGGAATATAAATGAAAGTGGTACGATTTTTGAGTGTAAATCAAGGAAAATATACGATGTATTTTCATGTTATCAAGCATGGAGTCAGGTTAAGAACCATTCCAAAGTCTTAATTCCATCTATCGAATATTACAAGTTAGGATGACTGACTCATCAACCTATAATATTCTCAAGAGAAACTCGTCTGAGTGTAGTATCGTGTAACAACTGTTATCAAGTCTACACTTGAACATTCTCCGCACTACGTCCTAAATAGGCCAAGTGGGGTTAAATGTTCTACGGTCCTCAGCTTCTCGGACCCCAAATCATAGAAAGGAATACCTAACCACAAATAACTTATGTGACATCAATAGCTCCAAAAGGGTCTCCACTGAGGTGATGGGTCTCAAGTTAACTTGTTAAGGACTGCTCCACACAAGTCGAACATGATTATACCATCCTCCTATCTTAATTGTACTCAAGTTAGGGTTAGAACTTATCTCACCACTCAGAGATCACCAAGCATGACAAGCAAATTATATTATACAAAAAATTATACAAACATCAAATATACAATTATAAACACATAAAAAACTAGGCTAAACCCACTGAGGACTACTCCCCAGCAGAGTCGCCACTTAATTTTTGTAGCGGTAAATTCATGACCATTAAGCTATGGATAAACTTAACGTTAATAAAACCAGAGTCGCCACCGCGCTTTTATTTTTCCAAAGGAAAAGGGAAAAGTACGAAAAAAAACCCAAAGATAAGAAGTTTTCAAATCAAAACTAATAAAATGCCAGAGATTACAGGTAAGGAGGTTGGTTACACAAAGGGAAGGTGTTAGCACCCAAAGTGTCCTAGGTACTCCTAGGGAACCCTTTTTTATGTGTGTATGTGCTTTGGTATGAAAGATTTTTGCAACAAATAGAGTGCGGGGATGAGAAAAGAATTCATTAATTATATTTTTATGCTTGACAAGACCTTCGGACTTGTGCCTACGTACCAACATAAAAATAAGGGATCAAAACCTCGTAGTTCATGGTAACAATTTCAAAGTGAGTGGATTGCTTTTAACAAAAATTTATATTTAAAAGAGACACAAAAAGGCCTAAAAGAGTTTGAATGAGTGTTAGTTATTTTTGTCTTTTTGAAATTTTAAGTCAATATGGTTAAGTTCATTTACAAGTTTGATTAAGAAAAGAGTGTAAAAATGCAATGGCATAAGGCCAAAGTTTCTAATTTGCAATAAAGAGTCTAAGTTGAAATCACAAGCAAAGAAGGTTTTGAAAAGGGGGAGAGATTTGAAATTTAAGAAATGGGAGGATATGAAGAGACTAATCCTAAGCAAAATTTTAAAAGTTAAGAGTTGAAAAGATTTGACCAATGGGATGCAATCCAATAGACAAGAATGTCATATAGAAACCCATTTTTCCTTTGGACTTTAAATCAAGCAATATCAATAAGCAAGTAGCACAATGAAGAGCAAGGCATCAAATAAAGATAGCCATATCCAAGCTAGAAACTTCATAGTTTTCTTCATAATCTTCCCATGTATCAGATGACATACTCCTTGAATGGCTCAGAATAAGGTATTAAACACAGGTTCAAAGTAACATTTGTATCAAGACCATGTAGCAGATGAACTCAAGTGGATTTCAATACTTGCATCAGATGAAGATTCAAATCACAAGAACTTGGTTTCAGAGATGTTCGCATTGGCCAAGTCCTTTTGCATAGGGAATGTTGCGTAATTCTAAGTCCAAAGCTCGGATCAAATCCAACAGTCTACACAAACATTTTTTTAGGTTTTTTTTGTTGTTTATTAAGTATTTTAAGGTCCTAAGACCACAAACAAGTATATACAATCACATTATATGACTCAAGTGAGCAAAGTGAAATGGCATAAACATAAACAAGTTAAATGGTATGTTAAATGGAAAATGAAATGGTAAATGACTTGAATTTAAATTGCATAAAGTAAATGACTTGTAATTAAAAGGTTAGTCAAATGTTAGTTGATTAGATATTAGTGGAGTTTTTCTTTTCAATTGTTTAAGTCATTCTTTGGAGAACACTCAACCCTCTATTCACAAGCATGGATCCTTGAACCAAGACATCTTCCAAAGGAAGGAAAAAAGGCCAATTTTCCACACAATACCATGAAGGGGGGGGGAGGGGGGAGGGGGGGGGGACTTACAACCTCACTAACTAGAATGTTATACCTTTGGGTCAAAATTTAGCGCTATGTTAAGAAATTGTAATTGGACTTATGTAGAAGTCACAACTATTTGAGGTCGGGCAATAGAAATTTTGGTGTTAATGCATGTTAGAGATATGGTATAATGAACCATACTCCTAAAACATACCACACACAAAAAGAAAATGATCAAAGGATGGACCTAATCTCATCCATACTTGTATTGGTTCATCTCATATGAAGATATTGATGAACCAATTAGCCTTAGGATATTGAGATGTCATTGGTCAATGGAAGGGATGGGATAGAATGGGATTTAAGATGAATAGGGAGGGGAAATGAGACAAACACAAATTGGTCATGGGAGGAATTTTATCAAATTAAAATCATTCATTCATTTTGGGAGATGAAATATACATTTCATCAATCCCCTAAATCCAATGATTTTAACCCAACAAAAGTCAAATCAACCTTGACCAAGGCCCAAACACATGGTCAAACTTCACAAGTCCATGAAAATGGCTCAACATAATTTTCACACAATTAAACAATCAAAAATCAAATTAAAATGCATTAAATTAAATTATGTTTTATCAAAAACCTAAAACCTCTTCAAAACACCAAATAAATGGCCAGGAGATTTATCATAGGTCAAACAAGGTCAAAGGACCTCGGATAAAAAAATTCATTATTTTTGAAAAGTCAGAAGTATTTTTTAAACCATTAAAAATATACCCAAAAACAATTAAATCATGAAATATATCAATATTAATCCAAAAAATAATTTCAATTCAGAAAATGAAAGAAGAAATTTTTTGAAAATATTTGGTGAAAGTCCCATATTTTTTGGATCAATAATGAAATTAATATGAATTAATTAAAAACAAGCAATTAAATGAAATAATCAGAAATTCAAAAAAATGAGAACCATCTGATCTCCCTCATTAATTGAGGTGGCAAATTAGATGGATGAAAGTGCGCGTTCCATGGTGCACTGCAGTCAACGCGGCATAGACTTGGTATTCAAAAGCAACGCATGAGATTAAAACATTTTAAAAGGATCTTATGGTTGAGATGCAAGACAACTCATCGCCGGAGCCAGAGCTCCGGTTTTCTTCTCCGGTGGACCTCACCGGACTGGTCCACCATCAACCATCACCAAAATGAAAAAGAAAGACATGGATTTAAAGAAAAAAAATTCTCAGGAGCTCGAATCTGGCTTCAATTTTGTCCAATTCCAAGTATATGAAAAGATACAGGGATTTGAATTTCGAGGATCATGATCTAAGTTGCTTCGATTTAACCTCAAAGCAAATTAATCTTGTTGCCTACGTTGGTAGGACTTCATCAAACCAACAATCAGTCAAAACGGATGAGAAATGAGGGAGAATCGAAAAAGAAAAGTTTTTGAAGTCTCACCTTCGAGGAGCTTCAGATTAGCGTGACCTTGCTTCCAATTTGGCTTGGCTTGACTCTAGAAGCTTGCAGAAGATGATTTGGATGGTTAAAAAGCTTGGACTCTTGGAGTTTCAATCCTAAAACAGAAGGAGAATTGAAACTCAGTTTTTCAAGAAACCTTCAAGACTATCCTTTCAATGGTGTTTGGGGAAGAAGGGGATCGAAGCTTGGGCAAGAGGGATCCTATTTCTGATCATGAAGGGTCTTATTTATAGCCAATGTGAATGATATTTGCACACTTCCAAATTTGGCAAATTTTCAAATTCTCCCTTGCATGGATGCATGGGCGTGCATTAGGCCCATGAGATGATGCCATCTAATCCAAAGTTCAATGTACTTCATGCTGAAATCGTGTTAGAAGCTCGTGCAAGTGTGTGTGAAAGTTGGAACTTGAATTTATCCAAATGGTGCTTTAACTTACACCAATGCGCAAGTCCCTCAATTTTAATCCAAATAGGATGATCTTGGATGTTTTGGAAAGGTGCGATCAAGGGGAACAACTTTCATGTTGAACACTTTTTCATTTGAAGCTTAGATCATGATGAATGTTGAGGTGGAAGTTTGGGAAATCAAACATATTTGAAAATTTCCTAAGTCCCAAGTCAAATGTTCACTTCTTCCACCTTGAATAACTTTTTCTATGGACTTCGAATGAGAAACGTTCCTTCATCAAAGTTGTATCTCTTTCAAACCTATTCAATTTGGTCATAAATTTAGCCTCATTTGGGTTTGGCATGAAGGAGATGCATTTTAGAAGTTGAGGAAAATCACTTGTTCAATGGTATTGGCCCAAAATGACCTATAATGTTTCCTCTTGGCACATGCATTTGTAAGTTGAATTTGAACTTCCTCCAAACATCAAAGTGGATGTAGACATCTTGAATTTGATCATTAAATTTTAATAGCTTTCATCTCATAAAAATTGATAAATTTATGTTCTTGGGAAGTTGACTTCCAAACTAGGGTTTAGACAAAATGACCTATAATCTTTCACCATAAAAAATGACTTTACAAGCAAAACCAGCTCTTGACTTCAACGTGAAAGTTGTTTGTAATGTCATGTAGAGTAAATTTTCTCTTGGAATAATTTTCATATGACAAAAATTGTAGGAGATAGGGTCTAGGGAACCCCAGTTTTGACCTGTTGACTTTCTCTTGTCAACCACCATGAACCAACTTGCTAGCTTGATAATCTCTTGACTTTTGGGACTCATGGAGGATAATATATGCATAATATGATGTAATGTGAAGTATCGCTTGAGATATTTGATCAATTGTTGAGGAAACTTGTTGAAGAAGTCATACAAGATACCCAGATGAATTAGGGTTTCCAAGGCAAACAAACTTCAAACTCTTGATGATTTCTTGATCAAAATAACATGTGAAGATCATGGGGATCCATATATGATACTTAGAGCCAATGTAAACCAATTCTTGATTGATCTCCTTGCATTGAGGGTCTCAAACCCTAAATATGAACTTGATATAGCATAGGTGAGCATGTAAACTACCTACAAAAGCAACAAACTATACATTGACATATTTTTGGTATTTTGTTTAGTAAACAAATAAAAATGAAGTATGATACAATCTAAAGTGCTTGGTGACCTCTCCCAATGCAAACCCAAATGGATGAGGGGTAAGGAGGATGCCAAGGTGTGATCCCAATGCTGATGCATATTATGAGATAGCATGAGGGATCTTAGGATCAAAATTAGGGTCTTACAGGCTATCACTCGGCTGATAGTAGGTAATAGTTTCCCTTCTGGTTTATTACCTTTGTTAAGCTATCGCTCGACTGATAGTAGGTAATATTCTTCTCCTATTGGAGTCAGGGTCTTTCCTTGTTGATGATTGCTTTTCCCCGACGAAGCCTTACTTTGTTAAGTCTCCTCCGTTGGGTCTTTTGTTCGTTCTCTAACCATGCATTAGTTATTTTTGAGCTCCCCCCCCCCCTCTATGGAATTTTGTCTATCCTCATCTGGGTACCCCTTTTCGAATATGTCTTTCCCCTGCGGAATTTTAGTTTTCTCTCATTCCTGGAAGTTCTTTGTCTCTTGTGGCGTTATATTCCCCATAACGATCCTTATTTCATTCATATCATATCATAAACATCTTGCGGTATCTTAGGGCCAAAAATTGGGTCTTTAATATTTAAGTATCTCCAATCTTGTTGAGACAAAGATTTCAACCGTCATATCTCCAAATTAAAGAAACTTAAATAGGAGCATTTGTCATACCCTAATTTTTAACCCTAATATCCCACATCTCATTTGCATCTTTTTCATACAAGCAAGGTCACATCTTGGCCTTTCTCCTATTCATTTTTGGATTTGCTTCTTGCAGGGATCACCAAACACCTCTTGATGTTTTACTTTTGTGTTTATTGCTTATCTAACCACTAATAAAAATACCAAAATATATGTCTTGTTTCAAAATACAATAAAAGTTCATATGATCACCCATGTGCTTTGAAATGCAATAAAAGTTCAAAATACACAAGCTTGTTCCAAGTCTTTTGACCAAAAAGCCAACATTCTGAAGTCAAGGTTCCAAGGATCACAACTCCTTTAATTATCAACACTTTTTAATGCCCCTTTTTGCATATGACTATTCTCAACATCCTCTACAACTTTTATTTACATAACAAGAGCCAATTATGCTTTTAAGATCATCAAACGTTTGGAGACATTATATGTCATTTGTGGACTTAGTGAAATTTGACATATTTTTCAAGTGACTTTTTGCCAACTTTCAAAGATCATATCTTCTTCAATTTTCAACATATGGAGTTGATTCTTTTTGCACAATGCCATTGGTAATACCCTCTATAAGTTTTCATCAAGGACCAAGGCCAAATTATGCTTGGAAGGCCATGGAATTCATTGGGACATTATAGGTCATTTTCAGCCATGAAGCACTCAAATTTTTCTAAGTTATGGAACCAGTCTTTTATGCCAACTTCAACACATCATAAATTTGTTCTCAAACATCCAAATTCAACCTTTCTTGGAACATTGTAATATTGGCCATCATGTTAACACATTGCAAAAAGAATGGGATCAAAAGGCCTCTTGAGTAGGATGCCCTATTTAGTTGAACATGGTGACTTGAAACCGAAGAAATCACCATTGCCCGATATTTGATCATGACTAAACACAATTCCAAGCCAAATTAGCAAGTGATTTGGTCCTAAACATATTTTAACAAACCTCCAGAAGTTAATTGACACTTAAAACACATCATTTGGATGAATTTTGAGGAGTTTCAAGTCACACTTTTCACACACTTGGATCAAATTCGTTTTGCACGAATTATGCATCATCCCACATGTATTTGGATCCAATCTCATTGCCTATAAATAGAGGAAGTTATTGAATTCATTTCCAAGCTTTGGAGAGCCAAGAAACCCCTGCTGCAACTTGAAGTTTTTTCCAAAAAATTCAACTATCGTGTTTTGAGGTTCAGCATGTTTCAATATATTTTCTTGATTCTATTAGCTCCATCGGCATCCTCTGAAACTTGTGTGTCAATTCCCAAGCTTTAAGACCTTCTGAATTGCTCCAACCAGATCGAGCTTTATCAACTTCTAATCACCATCTGAATAATGTAGTTCTGAGCATCATTTGAGCTCAAACAAGTTACCATAATGTAGTCCTTCACTCTCTGATGCTTTCCCCTAACTTATCTGGTGTTGATTGATCGTGTTCATCATTTAATTTATTTTCCGTGGCTTGCTTGTTTATGAAACTTCTTTGAAATTCCATATTCTCAATTCACATAAATGAATTTGAGGCATAAGGTTGAATTCGGGATGAGAAGAGGATCACAATGGTGGTGGTCTCTGTCACATCCTGCGAAAAATCAACCGGCGAGGCTCAAAAGAAAACACACACAGAGCCGCCACTGCGCGTTATTTATCCCAAGATAGGGAAAGGAAACGCTCAGAGAAACCTGGAAAGGAAATGGTCCTGCGACCAAAGAGAAAGGGTAAGGGAGTCGGTTACGCAAGGGGAAGGTATTAGCACCCCTCACGTCCGTCGTACTCGACGGGATCCACGTTCTAAGAAAAGAAAAGGTTGCTAAAACATCACACACACACACAAGGGAACGCAGGTGGGGTTAAGAGAAGGGAGCTCGATAAGGTATCGCACCTTATGCCTACATATCTTGTCTGGAACAAGAATCAGAGCCTCTGTAGTTCGGCTTACGCACGCCAAACAACACAAAACATACAAACAAGCAAGGGTGGCAAACATGGAGCCCGACAACCACTGGATGGAATTACGTCAGCATCCGAACCAAAACACGCACAAAACGGCAAACGTGGAGCCCGACTGCCAATCAATGGACTTACGTCGGCATCCAAGCCAAACACAATCAGATAACAGGTAAACACACGCAAAAAAGAAAAAGGTTGCCCGGAGTGGTCTCGCACGACCACCTGCCTACATACCTCGTCTGGCACGAGGATCAGGGCGATGTAGTTCCCCTGAAAGGGACTGAATTGCTAGCCAGAAACCAGGGAAAAACACACTACTAGGGAGCTGGACTCGAGCCTAGTGTTGTCATGCATCGTTTACCCTAAGTTCGGTTTTCTATCCTACTTGCATAAGCAAACTACTCCTATCCAGGAAAGAAGCAAGCACACAAGCATACAGAATAATTCAAGCATACATCCAATGAGAACAAGCATCTCAAACAGATATCCACATAGCACGCACTATAACCAAACAAGGGGGCTCAATCAATAGGTTTGACTGCCTCAGCAAGTCGTCTGTACGGGCTGTGTTTGCTCTTAACCTTGCCATTACGAGGCTAAGGTGAAGCAGATGAAAGGATGAAGTGAGGATCAGACCTCACAGCTCTTATCCCTGACCAGGGAGAGCTTCTGACAAATGAGCATGGGTCCAGAATGGGGGAACCCTTCTATACTCAGAGACTCTGACACAATGTGCACTGCACAAGATCTTGGGCTTGGATCTCAGCGCTACAACCATGTAATGGGAGCAAGGAGAAGACTCACAGAATAGTGGGGGATAGATTGCTTATCCCTACCTTCCACCAATTGCCTTATTTAAAGGACTTTCACCTGCTTGGCACGAAAAATAAACAACCACAATCATCGCCTCTTAAGGAGGACTTCAGACATTTATTTGCCCGGTCAAATAACAGCCGGGTCTCCAGACTACATGAAGTTAGGAAGTTATACCTCAATGCAAGTTGCTTAAGCAAAGCAAAGCAAAAGTTCACAAGGAACTGAGCAACTAAAAGTACCTGGAAACAATCAAACACAGTTAGTACTCAGACAGATAAACCATAAACAGCAAGTGTTCAATCAATCAGACTATACAAAGCAATGCACAACAAGGCAAGCTCAAAGCTCAAGCCCAAGCTTCACAACCTACAAAACAATGTTATGTTAGTGTACAAACATCAAACAACATCAATTGCATTTAACTTGATTCATTCTCCATGTGCATTATGCTTTTGATCCTGAAAAATCAAGCAAACATTAGCAACAAGACCACTAGGCTAAGCCTAGGGTCTAAAAGCAAGAAAAATTCCTAAACAGCAGGGTATTCTCAAACCAAAGTCAAATTAATGTCAAACAAAAGCAAACACACTTGGTCTCATGTTTATATCATTCATCATGCTCATGTTATGCACAAAACAATCCACATTGGTTCAAATGAAGCACCAAACATACAAACAGAACTATTGCATTCAATTCCATATCAAAACAATTCTAAAAATTCTCAAATAATTTACACCTAAACAGGGGATATTCAAGGTCTACCATGTCAAATTTTAGCTTAATTGGACCAAGGGAACCATGTCAATGAAAATCAACAAAAACAGACACAATTACATGCTCCAAATCACAACATCAACACATGCTTCCACTTCCAAAATTCATAACTTAATGAGAACAAAAAAGAAATGGATGAGACCAAAACAGGGATGTCCTAACATGTGTCTATTACAAGCATGCCAAATTTCATGATCATTCAATACAATATGAGCATTTCACATCAAAATTACAAACATGTACCACATGGACTTGCATATTTGACCAACAGAAATGAAAAATCACAATCAATTTGAAAATGCAATGTAAAATTCCACAAAAATTCACAAAGCATCTTAACATGTTAATTAACCATCATGCAAAATTTCATATTATTCCAACAAGTATAGGCCACTCAAAAAAAAACCAGCAAATTGACATGATGAGGTGTGACACAAATTGTCACACCTAAGTTCCAAAATTCATAACTCAATGATCAGGTATCAAAAATCCATGAAATTTACATGTAAATAAACATCAGCCAGTCAACAATTGCCACAAAAATTTTCAAGAATTTATTTAACACTATGAGCATTTCATGATCACAATAGCACAAGGTACCAAAAATGCACATATGTGAAAGAACCCTAGGTCAAATATTATTTCTACCATGCACAACTTTGACCAGTAGGTCAAAAATCATCTACAGTCAACAAGGAAGTCAACATAAAAATTTCCACATTTTTCTGATTTTCTATGATTTTTTATGAATTTTCTAAAGTGTTTATGAATTTTTAACAATTTTTTAGAATTAAATTAATTAATTAAATTAACCAATGGCAGTTTTGTAATTAACAGGAACAGTAACGCGGTAAACACGTTTTGAATTTGGCTTAGCGTTTTCGTGAATCAAACAGTAAGAAATTCTGAAAATCATCTTCTTCCTCGCCGTGTTCACTCATCCAAGTCCAACAATGACTTTGCTCAAACTTCAACCAAAACTCGCAAATGAATAACCGTTCTCTTCCTCTCTCAATGCTCATCACTAATATGCTACCGATTTTAATTAATTTCCACTGTACATCACGAATCGAGCTTGGAAAGGAATGAACACAAAAACTACAAATCAAGATTTCTCTTAACTCACTCAACCATTTTATAAACCGCAAGTTTCACGCTAACCTACGATGAACGATCTACACAATGCATATAACAATTTACAAAACCGTGAGATTCGAATTCGCACCTTTGTTTGACGACAGTTGCGATTCGTGATGAATTTGGATGTGATTCTTCAAAACAGTCCAAGCTTGATGATAGGGAAGATGAATGGAGGTGTTAGCCTAGCTCGAATTTGCTCCAATTATGAGAAATTCCAATTCACCATTGTTGAGCATACTTTGGACAGTTGAGTTTTGGTGCTTGATTGATGATGAAGACCAAAAACAGATGGAATATACAATGATTGAAGATCAATGCAACAAGAATTTTCGCATTTTGTTAAGAATTGAGAGAAATCTTTGGATTTGAAGCTTTAGGTGTTCTTGAGAATTTGAGAGAATTGGATGAATTTCAGATCTGATTTTGGGAAGTGTGATATTCTGTTATGCTTAGAAAGTGATTAAGATTATATACCAATGCTTAATTACCACCTAAACATGTTTAATCAACCAAATGCATTTGTTAGTGAAAGTGGTTATTTCCAAGTGAGGGCAAAAAAGGAATTTCACATGCCAGCTCATTGCCACCTATTTGACAGCTCACACACTCTCTAAATGACATGTGTGAGCTGTTGCAACTTGGTGCACTCTCATTGGATGAGTATTTTTGAAGTTCACCATGTGGTAGCTTAATGTCCAATTTTGCACTTTCATTTTTCAAGCCAATTCTCGAATTACAAGCCTTTGCCATGAAATGATAATTCCAACAAATTTCAAATGCCATTCATGAGGTGTTGCAAAAATCCCCACTCAAAAATTCCAATTATTTCACAAGTTGGACAATTTTGCCCCTGGTCCAATTTAACTGTCCAGTTGAAAATTGACTTTTTGCATTGACCACTTTTGGAAAAATCCAATTATGCACCATGAAAGTACATGTCAAATGGAGTTTGTGCATATAAAGAACTTGCAATTTGGACAAACCATGTGGAAGTTATGGCCTCTTGATTATGGGTCATTTTTGAATTTCACTGAGCCATAACTTGACAACCATACATGGGATTTTCAAGTTCTTGGACTTTTTGGAAAGGTGAGAACAAGATCTACAACTTTCATGTTGAACAAATTTGCATTTGAAGCTTCCTTGGACACGTGGCCTTGAGGTCCAAAACTTTCCATTTTTGGAAACTTCAATTACAAGTCACTTTCTATTTTTGGCAGTTTTTGTCCTGACTTGATTTTCTTCATTCTTAAGCTTTGAGATGTCATATAACACTTGTTCCAACATGAATGAAGTGTATCCAACTCATTTCCACCTCCAAATCCATCAGATCATGTACAGTTGACCACAGTTGACTTTTCAACTGACAGATGAATCTGGCAATGCATTGATCAATCTGAGCTCCAATCTCCAACTGAAATGGCTCAAGGGTGAAACCCTAGCCTCAATAAGCACAATATAATCACAGAATGAACCCCATAACCATCATAAACCTCATCTCCTGATTATGCCCTGGTTGGCCCAATGCAACTGATTAGGGTTGACCAGTGGTCAAAACCCTAATCTCAAGGAATAAGCTCCACCACTTGATTCTTCTGATGATAACCAACCATGATGATGATGATGAATCACTTCAAACAAGATGAAGACCAATATCCTTTGAGAATCACAAAACCCTAATTCATAGCCCAATCCTCAGATGGCCAATGATTAGTCAATAAAACCCTAGCTTGCACTTTGACTTCCTCATCTTCTGATCAAGACTTGAGAGGATAGCTTGCACAATATAACCACATGATATGCAATATGCAATGCCTAATAACCTAAAATGATATGCAATATGTTAATGCTAGTCCCAAGAGAAGAGGGCAAATTTTGAGGTGTTACAGCTGCCCCTATTCAATCCACTGTGAACCTGTCGATACGAAATAGCCTCGGCTTTCGGATGATCAGGGTGAAGAGTGATTGAATACCAAGAACAGACGAACAATTTGCACTCTGATGGGATATAATTAACAACGCCTGTCAGCATCGGCGAAGAAACAAACTCGAAAAACGTCGACCTGGATACCAAAATAAATGGTAACGCAGGGATAACCATGGTCTGATCACCACACATCCACTGGGGATTATTATTCTCTCTTCTTTTTTCATTTTTCTTGGCCTGAACACCACTTCAGTCTGGATATCGGAAAATTGGCCTGAATGCCATAAGTACATCGACCTGATCGTCGGAAACTTCTTCGATCTGAATACCGGAAACTTGGCCTGAACGCCACTTCGGTCTGAATACCGCCTCGGTCTGAACACCGGAAAATTGGCCTGAATGCCATAAGTACATCGACCTGATTGTCGGAAACTTCTTCGGTCTGAATACCGGAAACTTGGCCTGAACGCCACTTCGGTCTGAATACCGCCTCGGTCTGAACACCGGAAAATTGGCCTGAATGCCATAAGTACATCGACCTGATCGTCGGAAACTTCTTCGGTCTGAATACCGGAAACTTGGCCTGAACGCCACTTCGGTCTGAATACCGCCTCGGTCTGAACACCAGAAAATTGGCCTGAATGCCATAAGTACATCGACCTGATCGTCGGAAACTTCTTCGGTCTGAATACCGGAAACTTGGCCTGAACGCCACTTCGGTCTGAATACCGCCTCGGTCTGAACACCAGAAAATTGGCCTGAATGCCATAAGTACATCGACCTGATCGTCGGAAACTTCTTCGGTCTGAATACCGGAAACTTGGCCTGAACGCCACTTCGGTCTGAATACCGCCTCGGTCTGAACACCGGAAAATTGGATTATCATTCCCATCTTCGCTCGACAGAAACTTTGATGCAACATCACCTCTCAAACGGTAACCACAGCTTGAGACTAGCAGATGCTTTTAATGATGCATGATTGATTTTTCTGCGTAATGCTCCATAATTATGGAAATGCTACGCGATTATTTATTTTTCTATGCAATATGCCATGCTATTTTTTCATGATGAATGCATAAAAAAGAAATATCCCCCTCAAGGGACTCTTCTGAGGAATACGAGACTCTCTGCTGAGGAACTCGTCAATACTCCGATTTCCACCCGGCTGGGGAATAGCACTGCTGCTGGGAATAAGGCAACCCTTGCTGGGAAAGAACCTCCTTTGCACACAATCCACTCGAGAAACGGCTGGGGATAAGCACCACCAACACTCTGTGGGGATACAACAGTCTTCGACTTGCTGAGGATATCAATCCTGACTCTGCTTCGGGAAACCCTCACAGATACCTGCTGACTTCACTGGGGAAATGCTCACAAATACTCCGCTGGGGAATAGCACTCTCCAGACTCAACTGGGGATGCAAAAATCCGTCTGCTACGGGAACTTGTCCAATCCACTGGTAGGATGAACACTGCTAGAGATATATTTCATTGAAACCCGCTCCACTCGGGGAACTGCTGGAGATATATTTCTTTGAAACCCGCTCCACTCGGGGAATAGCAACCTTCAGGTCTGGCTGCTGAAGAAACACCGTTGTAAACCTGCCGGGAATAACCATCCTGACTCGGCTGGAGAAGTTACAGACCGTGGATCTGCTGGGAGTTGGTCCTCTAATTCTGCTTGGGGACCCCGCTGGGAAATGAGAAAAGTAAGTACAGACCACCCGTCGACTCATCGAACCATGGTATCTACCTCCCAATCTCGTATCATCTTTCCACTTTTGAGAACTCCCAGACTCGTCTGGACCTTTTCTGCTCCATCATCTTGTATTTCAAATCGCTCCGTGTTCGACGGGAAGCGTACTCCTGGGATTTATACAGAAATTTCAATTTTCCGACTTTGAAGAGTCTTCATGATTAATTTCAAGGGTCGTCGGACGTCTCGTCGTCTCTCCGTCCTTTCTTCATGCACTCGTCCCTGAGCGGACTCTGCGGGGATATGCTACAAACTTTCAAATCCTCTGATTTTGAAGAGTCTTCTTGATTATCATCAAGGATCGTCGTACGTCTCAACGTCTTCGTCATTCTTTCATATTCATTCGTCCCTGGTCGGACTCTCTGGGGATCTGTGACAAAGCTTCCACACCACAACCTGCAAGTGAGTGAAACTATCTAACAGTTCCTGCAAAACAGATCGTTAGATAAAACCGTGCCCCAGGCGCGTCAAGATTTCAACACTTGGGTCACTCAACCTTCCAAATAAGATTTCAAGCTTTCAATCTTATAAACATGCATTGGAAGGAACCTGTATGTCTTAAAATGCAAAGATTCTTTATCAAAATAATCTGGATGTTTTTGCAATCAAAGCGGTAATGAAAAACAAAAACAAAATTATTTGACTGAATATGCATTTTATTGATTGGAAAAGTGTGGCCCAAATTGAGCAATACAAAGGAAGCAATTCCTGAAAAGAGGTAATTGCGCACAAACGGAAAAATCTATCCTAATGGCAATGTGAAACCCGCGATCTCATCGAGTTCCAACTCGGTTACACCCCATATGTCCTCAGACTCTCCATGCTTTCTGCCTTCTGAACAAGACGTTTCTGATTGATCCCCCCCGGGTATTATCCATGATGCTTTAACCAAAGCGCAAAGGATCATGCTAGACACAGTTGTTCGTTTCAATCCCTCTTTTGCCTGGACCGCCCTTTCGGGTTTTCAGCCCACCGGGATACCCTTTTTTTGCCCAAGTCGCCTTCTCAGGTTTTCGACTTGCCGGGTGTACATTTTTTCTTTTATCCCTAATTTTTGCCCGAACCTTTCTTTCTGTTTTTTGGTTCGCCGGGATGCCCCTTTTTGCCTGGACTATTTTGTTCTTTTCGTCCAGCGGGTCAATTTATACGAAGTATTTTTTAACTGCGTCCGCATTCACAGGGGATGGAAAATCTTCGCCATCCATGGTCGTTAGCAACAAGGCTCCACCAGAGAAAACCTTCTTGACCACGAATGGACCTTCATAATTCGGTGTCCATTTGCCCCTTCGATCGTTTTGAGGAGGAAGGATCCTTTTCAGCACCATATCACCCACGTGATATACCCGAGGTCTCACCTTCTTGTCAAAAGCACGCTTCATCCTCTGCTGGTATAACTGCCCATGACAGATGGCTGCTAGCCTCTTTTCCTCTATCAGGCTTAACTCTTCATACCGGGTCCTTACCCATTCAGCCTCTTGCAACTTTACGTCCATCAGGACTCTCAACGAGGGAATCTGAACCTCAACGGGTAACACAGCCTCCATCCCATATACCAATGAGAAAGGAGTTGCCCCAGTAGATGTGCGTACCGATGTTCGATACCCATGCAATGCGAACGGCAACATCTCATGCCAGTCTTTGTAGGTTATTACCATTTTCTGCACAATCTTCTTTATATTCTTGTTGGCTGCCTCAACCGCCCCATTCATCTTCGGACGATAGGGAGAAGAATTGTGATGCTCAATCTTGAATTCCCGGCACAGCTCTGCCATCATCTTATTATTCAAATTAGAACCATTATCAGTAATGATTCTCTCGGGAACCCCGTATCTGCAAATGATATCTTTCTTGAGAAATCTAGCGACAACCTGCTTCGTCACGTTCGTATAAGAGGCTGCTTCTACCCACTTGGTGAAGTAGTCAATAGCCACTAATATGAACCTGTGCCCATTCGAAGCTGTAGGCTCAATTTTTCCAATCATATCAATGCCCCACATAGCAAACGGCCACGGAGACGACATTAAGCTCAACGGATTTGGAGGCACGTGCACCTTATCAGCATAAATCTGGCATTTATGACACTTCCGCACGAAATTGAAACATTGGGCCTCCATTGTCATCCAGTAATAACCTGCTCTCAGCAGCTTCTTCACCATTGCATTCCCACTGGCATGGGTACCGAACGACCCCTCATGAACCTCTTTCATCAATTGGCTTGCTTCTGCATCATCAACACATCTGAGCAAGACCCAATCAAAATTTCTTTTATATAAAACCCCATCCTTATTCAGGTAGAACACCATGGCTAACCTCCGCAGAGTCTTCCGGTCCTTCTTAGATGCTCCCTCAGGATACTCTTGCGTCTCAAGATAGCGCTTGATATCATAATACCATGGCTTCTCATCATCAGACGTTGTATCAACAGCAAACACATAAGCCGGTCTATCCAGACGTCCAACTTCCACACTGGGGAACTGATTCCACCTCTGCACCTTAATCAAGGCAGCTAGAGTAGCCAAAGCATCTGCCAAATGATTCTCCTCTCTGGGCACATGATGCATCTTCACCTTGGTGAAAAACGTTAACAACCTCCTCGTATAATCTCGATACGGCACTAAGTGAGATTGATGCGTATACCATTTTCCGTTAACCTGATTTATCACCAGAGTTGAATCTCCATATATGACAAGGTTCTTGATTCTCAAATCAATCGCCTCTTCAATTCCCAGTATGCACGCTTCGTATTCATCCATGTTGTTGGTACACTCAAATGTTAGCCGGGCAGCAAAAGGAATATGAGATCCTTTCGGCGTAACCAAAACAGCACCAACACCGCTTCCATTCACGTTAACGGCCCCATCAAACATCAGAATCCATTCGGATTCAGGGTCAGGCCCCTCCTCCGGGATCGGTTCCTCGCAATCTTTCGATTCGAGAAACATGATGTCCTCATCAGGGAATTCAAACTTCATCGGTTGATAATCATCAATGGGTTGCTGGGCGAGGTAATCAGACAATACACTCCCCTTGATCGCTTTCTGAGAGGTATACTGTATATCGTATTCAGTCAAAATCATTTGCCACCTCGCAACCCGTCCGGTCAATGCTGGCTTCTCAAAAATGTACTTGATTGGATCCATCTTGGAAATCAATAAAGTGGTATGAACCAGCATGTACTGCCTTAGTCGGCGAGCAGCCCAGACCAAAGCACAGCAAGTTTTCTCGAGCAGTGAATATCTTGTTTCACAGTCGGTAAACTTTTTGCTTAAGTAGTATATGGCATGCTCTTTTCGACCAGACTCGTCATGCTGCCCCAACACACACCCCATAGACCCCTCGAGGACTGTCAGGTACAGAATTAACGGTCTTCCCTCCACAGGAGGCATCAGAATCGGAGGCTCCTGCAAATACTCTTTTATCTTTTCAAATGCCGCTTGGCAATCATCATTCCACCTGACCGTTTGATCTTTTCTTAACAATTTGAATATCGGTTCACACGTGGCTGTTAAATGAGATATGAACCGTGAAATGTAGTTCAATCTACCTAAGAAACCACGAACCTCCTTCTCTGTTCTCGGTTCAGGCATTTCTTTTATTGCTTTTACTTTTGCAGGATCAACCTCGATTCCTTTCTCACTTACAATGAACCCCAGCAATTTACCGGACCGCACTCCGAACGTGCACTTGTTCGGATTCAACCTCAGTCTGAACTGTCTCAGCCGGTCAAACAACTTGGCCAGATCCACCAAATGCCCCTCTTCTGTCTGGGACTTTGCTATCATGTCATCAACATAGCATTCAATTTCATGATGAATCATATCATGAAACAAAGTCACCATGGCCCTCTGATAAGTAGCACCGGCGTTCTTGAGACCGAATGGCATCACCTTGTAACAAAAGGTGCCCCACGGTGTAATGAACGTTGTTTTCTCCATATCATCTGGCGACATTTTGATTTGGTTGTAGCCAGAAAAGCCATCCATGAAGGAAAACACCGAGAATTGAGCTGTATTGTCTACCAACACATCGATGTGAGGTAATGGAAAATCATCTTTCGGACTAGCTCTATTCAGATCTCGGTAGTCCACACACATTCTCACCTTCCCATCTTTCTTCGGGACAGGCACAATATTCGCAACCCATGGCGGATAGTTAGTGACAACAAGGAAACCAGCATCCCACTGCTTCTGCACTTCCTCTTTAATCTTCATCGCCATATCAGGTCGAGTTCTGCGCAACTTCTGCTTCACTGGAGGACAATCTGTTCTCAACGGTAGCTTGTGCACAACGATATCGGTATCCAACCCTGGCATATCTTGATAAGACCAGGCAAAGATATCGACATACTCTTTCAACAACGCCACCATTCTGCTCTTGACACTTTCCTCCAAAGCGGCCCCGATTTTCACTTCTTTCTTAACCTCCTCGGTACCCAGATTTACAACCTCAATCTGTTCCTCGTGCGGCTGAATCACCCTCTCCTCTTGTTTTAACAACCTGGCTAATTCCCCCGGCAGTTCACAATCTTCTTCGTCTTCTTCTTCGGCATGATTGCTCGGTTTGTCGAAGTCATATGAGGTGTAACCGAATCGTTATCAACGAGATCCGGAGAATATTTTTGAATTCGGGACGAGACGAATCAAAAAAGAAAAATGAAAATAAACATTGCCATTTTTATTTGTTTTTAAACTGCAAAAATAAATGAAAAACAGGGAACACCGCTTTTTGACTGAAAAACATCCATTTATTAATGATGCAGAAAAATGCAAATTTATGAACATGAGGTGGCCCTTACAATGAACCATTACGTGTCGGGCAACACATATGGCTTCCATGCATATAAACTGAAAACAAGAAATATTACTCTTCCGGATGAGTGACAGTGCTGATCTTTTTAAGCCTTCCAGTTCCCTGCCACGCACGATTTTATCCAGGACTCAAGTTCACAGTCACTGTCAGTCTCTTCCCCCACCGTATAGGCGTGATCTGAATCTTCAGCAATTGCATTCACCATCACCTGACCATGCGCCGGCATGGGATTAGCATTAACATCTGACAATAGTGAAAAATGGAGGGCCTTGGACTCCACCAGGTCTTGGACAGTATGCTTAAAGGCTCTACAACCCTCAATGTTATGCCCAGGCGCACCAGAATGAAATTCACACCTGGCGTTCTCATTATAGTTAGGTGGCCTCTGATCTGATCTCATTGGAGCTAACATCCTTGGCTGAACCATCCCAAGATCCATCAACTTTTTAAACAGAGCAGCATATGGCATGGGTGGCTTGTCAAAATGACGATCAACCCCTTTTCCTTTCACTTGGCTCCCAGCTCCCTGTATCTTCTGTGGGGTTGGCTGAGGTTGCTGTCGGATTAACTGATTACCAGCAGGGATGGTTACTACAGCAGTGTGCTGGTAGTACCGACCCCTACCGCGTCCTCTCTGGGCATGCACAGACACAGCACTCGCGCCATCCTCCTTCTTAGGCTGACCATCACCAAATGATTTCTGCGGTCCAGACGACGAAACGTTTCCTTGCATGTTCCCCATCTTCAGCCAATCTTCAATCCTCCCCACCTTTTCGGCAATTACTTTCTGCCCCAAGGCGAACTCTTGCATGACATCAATCAGCTCTCCCATCTTCTCTTTCAGCTCGAGAACGTCAGCGTTGGACGGATTCATCATTCCTGTGTCAATCAAACAGGTTAGAAACTGACACCTGCAAAACAGAAAACAAGTTATTATGCATGAATGCAGTGTCTATCCACATAAGGAACACTTTGTCTCTCGATCCTGGCTTCATGGAGACATATAATAACCCGGCAGCAATATTTTGATTTGCAGCGTTTGATTTCATCGTGCAGATCGGAGATAGGTGATCTAGCATGATACCCCCAACCATGTGTGTGCTTGTGCGAGTACATACGGTAAAGCAAATAAAGCGTGAAGATCAATCACTGAATGAAAAATAACCATCACATAGCCAATAGTGCACAAACAGTGCCATAGTCATACATCAAGTCAGATAAAGTCAAATACAATCCTCCAGAATAGGAAAGAAATACAGACAAGTAGATTCCGTCAACAAGCCTGACGGTAATCCAACACAAATGAAAGATCTAACTGGATGAGGGTCCCACAGATGGCCCTATCTCATCTTCCATCCTCGCGAACTCTGCGGCGAACCTGAGCTCGGTGTTCTCCTGCTGCAATCTCCCCACTTCCTTCTGATGAATCTTCATCTGCCTGAAGTAGTGATCTCTCTCAGCCATGTAGTGATCTTTCTCAGCCCTGATCTTTGCTTTCTCCGCTTTCCACTCTGCAGCCAGAACTCGGGCCCTAGCATCCCTCTGATCTCGGACAAGGATCTGTCTCCTCTTCTCATCCTCAATGACCTGTGACGCTCTGGACAGCTTCTCCTTGGTGATGTCGTGCTCCCGGTTGGATGATGCTAAGGCCTGACTAATCTTCCCATAGTAGGTTGTATCCATCTCAAAGCGTTTGGCTTCCAAGGCATGTCGCTTGTCTTGATCTTCCATCTTCATTTTGATCTCCTGATTAGCTGCCTGAAAATGAGCAACACTTCTCTCCAACTCAGCTTTCTCTGTAAGTAACTGATCTCTGGCCCTCTTCATCTCGAGGAATTCCTCCATGCCGACGGAAGAACTTGGACCCTCAATCATAGGACACCCCAAATCACCTCCAGGAAATGGTAGAAATGTAACCTCAATCCTCTTCCGCAACCAATCTTCGAACAAAGGAAAATGCCGACAATTGACTTTGCCGAACGGAACCTTACCCTTCTTCTGGATATCTCGCCACTCATCCAATACCTGCCTCAGCTTGGTCGGGTTACCATCAATCGGGAAATAGAAGGACTCTTGAATCTCTCGCCCGAGAGGAGGACCCTTTATAGCAAACCCCATCTGTCTCCTGAGAAGCGTTGGGTTGTAATTGACGCAACCCTGAACTCCCACCAAAGGCACATTAGGTAAACTCCCGCAACTGCATATAAAATCTCTTCCAGCCAGACTATTATGAGTCCAAGCAATGTCATCAGCCCGCAGACCCATCAATCTGAAGGACCATTTGACACTGGGATCAATCTGAACAAAGGCACCCCGAGAAGGCAAATATCCCATAAACCATCGGAAGAGCAACTGAGAACAGCATCTGATCAAGCCACCACGCCTCTTCTCATTCCTGTTATGCACTGAGTAGTAAACATCTCCGATCAGAGTAGGAATAGGGTTCCTCTGTATGAACAATCTGATAGCATTATGGTCCACAAAATTCTTCTGATTAGGAAACAGAACAATCCCATAAATGCTCACAGCAATCAATGCACAAATCGTCTTCCAGTTACCCATAGCAGCGTGTTCCTTGGCATTAGCCTCCAAGAAACTCAAATGAAAACCGGGTAGCTTTCCTTTCTCCTTCAAACCCTCCTTGACCATTTCCGGACTCAAATAAAGAGCATGAGAAATCCCAAGGACATCTGGCTCTGCCCTAGTGACATGGAAAGGAATCTGATCTCGGATCTGCATACCCAGGATGCTAGCATAGTCCTCCATCAGAGGTCCCAACAAATAGTCTGGAAATACAAAACATCTCAGCCCCGGGTCATAGAACTGGAGAAGAGTATGAATGGCACTCCTATCACTGTCAGTGAGTCTGAAAACCATCTTCAGGATACCACCGTATGCCTCTCTGAACATCCCCACATGGTCGGGAGTAATCAATGCTGTCATCTCCTTCAGCACACCAATATCAGGATCGAAGAAACTGTAGACGACATCGGGCTTCAAACCGGTCCTCATCTCTGAGCAAAGAAACCTCTCAACCAGGATCTCGATCAAAAATGTCCCTGCATATGGGTAAACATGTGTTAGATGCAATTAATGCAAGATGTAATGATGTTGATGAATGAATGCAATGCGTTGCCATCCTCCAAGCCAACTGATCATCTGCACTGAATCTGGTCTCTGAACTGATCATAACCATCTGAGGAGTGCACCCTCACAAATCTGATCCACGGGTTCCGAAATAAACGGAAGAAAGATACATCATCATCATCATCATCATCAATCTCTGAGCAGACATTCACAACCCTCTGAATCGGCCCGGGGAATCCGAAATAAACGGATCCCCACTGATAAATATCTCGGCCCGGGGAATCCTGAAATAAACGGATCCCCACTGATAAATCACGGACAACACTCCGGCGTCACGGCAATAAATGACCATAAATCCGACTTATAAATAAGACCCACGGAACAAATAGTCACCACCTGAGTCACCATCTGAACATGCATCTGAAAGAACCACCCTCCCCTCACAGGTAAATTCTAAACAGGTCATCCTAAGGCGGATAATAGTCTCGACAATCGGGCAGAGATACTCAATGGGTTTGCCCTTTCGGGTGTGCCATTGCAGCTCCCTTAAGACCGTCTAAACCAAAGATCCGGGAAATGATCGGGCACCAGAGTCAACAGCTCAGATGAAGTAACTAAGCCAAAGTGGATACTCCACAGAGGAAAGCACTATCAAATGAACCTCGTCCGGCTTGTGGTACATCACGCCACCAGGCACATGTTAACCTAACATGAAGGAGGCGACATGAGACCACACTAGTCCTAGGTGTATACTCGGGCCTGGGTTTTAGCCCCACTCAGAACACCCACCCCAAACAGAGGAACCACCTGCACAGAGGACGGCAACAACATGATAGTATGATGCATGCAGACATTAATGCAAATATATACATCGGTTAGAATAATAAATGCAATAAATAACACATACAAGCAACCTAAACTAATCCTAGAACGCTAGGAAGGACTCGCTTAGGGAAGAAGGACCAGCACAGGTCAACATCCAGTAATTCCCCAGCAGAGTCGCCAGCTGTCGCATCCGGCGAAAAATCAACCGGCGAGGCTCAAAAGAAAACACACACAGAGCCGCCACTGCGCGTTATTTATCCCAAGATAGGGAAAGGAAACGCTCAGAGAAACCTGGAAAGGAAATGGTCCTGCGACCAAAGAGAAAGGGTAAGGGAGTCGGTTACGCAAGGGGAAGGTATTAGCACCCCTCACGTCCGTCGTACTCGACGGGATCCACGTTCTAAGAAAAGAAAAGGTTGCTAAAACATCACACACACACACAAGGGAACGCAGGTGGGGTTAAGAGAAGGGAGCTCGATAAGGTATCGCACCTTATGCCTACATATCTTGTCTGGAACAAGAATCAGAGCCTCTGTAGTTCGGCTTACGCACGCCAAACAACACAAAACATACAAACAAGCAAGGGTGGCAAACATGGAGCCCGACAACCACTGGATGGAATTACGTCAGCATCCGAACCAAAACACGCACAAAACGGCAAACGTGGAGCCCGACTGCCAATCAATGGACTTACGTCGGCATCCAAGCCAAACACAATCAGATAACAGGTAAACACACGCAAAAAAGAAAAAGGTTGCCCGGAGTGGTCTCGCACGACCACCTGCCTACATACCTCGTCTGGCACGAGGATCAGGGCGATGTAGTTCCCCTGAAAGGGACTGAATTGCTAGCCAGAAACCAGGGAAAAACACACTACTAGGGAGCTGGACTCGAGCCTAGTGTTGTCATGCATCGTTTACCCTAAGTTCGGTTTTCTATCCTACTTGCATAAGCAAACTACTCCTATCCAGGAAAGAAGCAAGCACACAAGCATACAGAATAATTCAAGCATACATCCAATGAGAACAAGCATCTCAAACAGATATCCACATAGCACGCACTATAACCAAACAAGGGGGCTCAATCAATAGGTTTGACTGCCTCAGCAAGTCGTCTGTACGGGCTGTGTTTGCTCTTAACCTTGCCATTACGAGGCTAAGGTGAAGCAGATGAAAGGATGAAGTGAGGATCAGACCTCACAGCTCTTATCCCTGACCAGGGAGAGCTTCTGACAAATGAGCATGGGTCCAGAATGGGGGAACCCTTCTATACTCAGAGACTCTGACACAATGTGCACTGCACAAGATCTTGGGCTTGGATCTCAGCGCTACAACCATGTAATGGGAGCAAGGAGAAGACTCACAGAATAGTGGGGGATAGATTGCTTATCCCTACCTTCCACCAATTGCCTTATTTAAAGGACTTTCACCTGCTTGGCACGAAAAATAAACAACCACAATCATCGCCTCTTAAGGAGGACTTCAGACATTTATTTGCCCGGTCAAATAACAGCCGGGTCTCCAGACTACATGAAGTTAGGAAGTTATACCTCAATGCAAGTTGCTTAAGCAAAGCAAAGCAAAAGTTCACAAGGAACTGAGCAACTAAAAGTACCTGGAAACAATCAAACACAGTTAGTACTCAGACAGATAAACCATAAACAGCAAGTGTTCAATCAATCAGACTATACAAAGCAATGCACAACAAGGCAAGCTCAAAGCTCAAGCCCAAGCTTCACAACCTACAAAACAATGTTATGTTAGTGTACAAACATCAAACAACATCAATTGCATTTAACTTGATTCATTCTCCATGTGCATTATGCTTTTGATCCTGAAAAATCAAGCAAACATTAGCAACAAGACCACTAGGCTAAGCCTAGGGTCTAAAAGCAAGAAAAATTCCTAAACAGCAGGGTATTCTCAAACCAAAGTCAAATTAATGTCAAACAAAAGCAAACACACTTGGTCTCATGTTTATATCATTCATCATGCTCATGTTATGCACAAAACAATCCACATTGGTTCAAATGAAGCACCAAACATACAAACAGAACTATTGCATTCAATTCCATATCAAAACAATTCTAAAAATTCTCAAATAATTTACACCTAAACAGGGGATATTCAAGGTCTACCATGTCAAATTTGAGCTTAATTGGACCAAGGGAACCATGTCAATGAAAATCAACATAAACAGACACAATTACATGCTCCAAATCACAACATCAACACATGCTTCCACTTCCAAAATTCATAACTTAATGAGAACAAAAAAGAAATGGATGAGACCAAAACAGGGATGTCCTAACATGTGTCTATTACAAGCATGCCAAATTTCATGATCATTCAATACCATATGAGCATTTCACATCAAAATTACAAACATGTACCACATAGACTTGCATATTTGACCAACAGAAATGAAAAATCACAATCAATTTGAAAATGCAATGTAAAATTCCACAAAAATTCACAAAGCATCTTAACATGTTAATTAACCATCATGCAAAATTTCATATTATTCCAACAAGTATAGGCCACTCAAAAAAAACCAGCAAATTGACATGATGAGGTGTGACACAAATTGTCACACCTAAGTTCCAAAATTCATAACTCAATGATCAGGTATCAAAAATCCATGAAATTTACATGTAAATAAACATCAGCCAGTCAACAATTGCCACAAAAATTTTCAAGAATTTATTTAACACTATGAGCATTTCATGATCACAATAGCACAAGGTACCAAAAATGCACATATGTGAAAGAACCCTAGGTCAAATATTATTTCTACCATGCACAACTTTGACCAGTAGGTCAAAAATCATCTACAGTCAACAAGGAAGTCAACATAAAAATTTCCACATTTTTCTGATTTTCTATGATTTTTTATGAATTTTCTAAAGTGTTTATGAATTTTTAACAATTTTTTAGAATTAAATTAATTAATTAAATTAACCAATGGCAGTTTTGTAATTAACAGGAACAGTAACGCGGTAAACACGTTTTGAATTTGGCTTAGCGTTTTCGTGAATCAAACAGTAAGAAATTCTGAAAATCATCTTCTTCCTCGCCGTGTTCGCTCATCCAAGTCCAACAATGACTTTGCTCAAACTTCAACCAAAACTCGCAAATGAATAACCGTTCTCTTCCTCTCTCAATGCTCATCACTAATATGCTACCGATTTTAATTAATTTCCACTGTACATCACGAATCGAGCTTGGAAAGGAATGAACACAAAAACTACAAATCAAGATTTCTCTTAACTCACTCAACCATTTTATAAACCGCAAGTTTCACGCTAACCTACGATGAACGATCTACACAATGCATATAACAATTTACAAAACCGTGAGATTCGAATTCGCACCTTTGTTTGACGACAGTTGCGATTCGTGATGAATTTGGATGTGATTCTTCAAAACAGTCCAAGCTTGATGATAGGGAAGATGAATGGAGGTGTTAGCCTAGCTCGAATTTGCTCCAATTATGAGAAATTCCAATTCACCATTGTTGAGCATACTTTGGACAGTTGAGTTTTGGTGCTTGATTGATGATGAAGACCAAAAACAGATGGAATATACAATGATTGAAGATCAATGCAACAAGAATTTTCGCATTTTGTTAAGAATTGAGAGAAATCTTTGGATTTGAAGCTTTAGGTGTTCTTGAGAATTTGAGAGAATTGGATGAATTTCAGATCTGATTTTGGGAAGTGTGATATTCTGTTATGCTTAGAAAGTGATTAAGATTATATACCAATGCTTAATTACCACCTAAACATGTTTAATCAACCAAATGCATTTGTTAGTGAAAGTGGTTATTTCCAAGTGAGGGCAAAAAAGGAATTTCACATGCCAGCTCATTGCCACCTATTTGACAGCTCACACACTCTCTAAATGACATGTGTGAGCTGTTGCAACTTGGTGCACTCTCATTGGATGAGTATTTTTGAAGTTCACCATGTGGTAGCTTAATGTCCAATTTTGCACTTTCATTTTTCAAGCCAATTCTCGAATTACAAGCCTTTGCCATGAAATGATAATTCCAACAAATTTCAAATGCCATTCATGAGGTGTTGCAAAAATCCCCACTCAAAAATTCCAATTATTTCACAAGTTGGACAATTTTGCCCCTGGTCCAATTTAACTGTCCAGTTGAAAATTGACTTTTTGCATTGACCACTTTTGGAAAAATCCAATTATGCACCATGAAAGTACATGTCAAATGGAGTTTGTGCATATAAAGAACTTGCAATTTGGACAAACCATGTGGAAGTTATGGCCTCTTGATTATGGGTCATTTTTGAATTTCACTGAGCCATAACTTGACAACCATACATGGGATTTTCAAGTTCTTGGACTTTTTGGAAAGGTGAGAACAAGATCTACAACTTTCATGTTGAACAAATTTGCATTTGAAGCTTCCTTGGACACGTGGCCTTGAGGTCCAAAACTTTCCATTTTTGGAAACTTCAATTACAAGTCACTTTCTATTTTTGGCAGTTTTTGTCCTGACTTGATTTTCTTCATTCTTAAGCTTTGAGATGTCATATAACACTTGTTCCAACATGAATGAAGTGTATCCAACTCATTTCCACCTCCAAATCCATCAGATCATGTACAGTTGACCACAGTTGACTTTTCAACTGACAGATGAATCTGGCAATGCATTGATCAATCTGAGCTCCAATCTCCAACTGAAATGGCTCAAGGGTGAAACCCTAGCCTCAATAAGCACAATATAATCACAGAATGAACCTCATAACCATCATAAACCTCATCTCCTGATTATGCCCTGGTTGGCCCAATGCAACTGATTAGGGTTGACCAGTGGTCAAAACCCTAATCTCAAGGAATAAGCTCCACCACTTGATTCTTCTGATGATAACCAACCATGATGATGATGATGAATCACTTCAAACAATATGAAGACCAATATCCTTTGAGAATCACAAAACCCTAATTCATAGCCCAATCCTCAGATGGCCAATGATCAGTCAATAAAACCCTAGCTTGCACTTTGACTTCCTCATCTTCTGATCAAGACTTGAGAGGATAGCTTGCACAATGTAACCACATGATATGCAATATGCAATGCCTAATAACCTAAAATGATATGCAATATGTTAATGCTAGTCCCAAGAGAAGAGGGCAAATTTTGAGGTGTTACAGTCTCGTGTCTTGAAGTTACCAAATTATGAAACTCCGGTGAGAGCTCACTAGAGAAGATGACCGGAATAATTCTCAGGTGGTCTGATTTTGGACTAGACACGTTGGCATTTTGAAATGTTTTAATTGGTTAAATTCAAACTGGATCCTATATTCTAATTGCAGTGTGTTCCATCGTGTTTCTCATAATTTGGAGTGTTGGATATGCCGCGTCAATTAATGAGGTGTGATCCAACGCTCTTGGTTTTTTCTGATTTTAATTCTTTTTCTTTTATTATTTTAAATTTCTTTTTCTTTAAAAATTTGTAGTAATTTCATTTTTTATCCAAAATAATTTCTAAAATTCTCTTTTGTTTTTCTTCATCTGATTTTTATTTTTTCACATTTTATTTCATTGGTTTTTTATTTTTCATGAATTTTCTCTTTTCTCCTTTGTTTTAATTGGTTTAAAAATACTTTTCTGCATTTTAAAATTCTTAAAATTTTATTATATGTTTCTCATTTTATTTTCAACCTTACATAATTTTCTTGGTCATTTATTTGGTGTTTTGAAGGACTTTGTGGATTTTCCATTTTATTTCCATTTTAAAAATCATTCAAAAATACCATTGATTCATTTTTATTTCATTGAATTGAATTTTTAATTTGTTTGACCTTGTGGACTTTTGTTGGCCTTGGATCATGATGATTTTGACTTCAAGTCTCATCAAACTCAATGGATCTTAGGTGTTGATGGGGTGAAAATCCTAATCCACCAAAATGGATGATTTATTTTGATGATGACTTTATCAAATTTGTGATTCAATTTGGGTGTGACCTCTTGTGTCTCCTTTCTTCTTCATCCCCTTCTTTTCCCTTTGATCAATTGGATGGATTTGTGTCCATCTTGTTCATGATGTATGGATTGGTGCTTGATGAACTTTCATCATTTCAAAACTACCTTTTAAAATGATCATGAATCATATAAGGTACTTTAGATTGATATGTAAGTTTGTCCTAAGTGTCATGAAATGAGGATTGGAGTAATGGACCATCCTCCTAGCCATTGTGCTTGATCATCCCCTTTATTTTTTTCTTTTCTTGTGTGGCATTGCTTTAGGAGGATAATTTACATATCATTTCTCTAACATCTATTAACACAAACATTATTATTGACCGGCCTTAGATAGTTGTGACTTCTACATAAGTCCAATTACGATTGCTTAACATAGCGCTAAATTTGTCCCAAAGGTAATGGCATGTTTATAAATGAGATTGTAAGTCTCTTATTCCTCATGGTATTGTGTGAAAATATTGCCTTTTCCATTTATGAGAGCTAGTGGAATACTTGTGGATTTTATCCAAGTTGGAGCCGTTCTCATAAATGATATATAGGTTCATGCTTTCATGCTTGTGAGTGGATAGTTGAGTGTTCTCCAAGAGTGACCAAAATATCTTTTCTTATTTCACTAACATTTACTAACATCTTATTATATTAACTTTATTTTAGTGTCATTTACTTTATGATTTTTATTTATTGTTATTTACTTTATGATTTTATTTTATCATCTCATATCATATTTGCTCTTGGGCTATGCCAACCTTTGTTTATGTTTATACTATTTTTCCTTTGTCCATTTGGACTTTCATTTTCTTTTAAAATACATTAATAAAGAAAAAAACCCTAAAAGGAACTTGGTTATCTTGATTCATAGACTTGTGATTACTATCTTTGGCATCTTTGTGGAGTTATGGACTTAGAATTAGGATCTTGACCTTTGCTTTGGGACTTGTGACCTGAGACCTTGGAATCCATCTAATACCTTTGACTTTGGACTTCTCTGTGAAGACTTGGCTTGGTTACTTTAGTCTCATATGACACATGGATTACTATTTGCTTATTTTGATTTCTTGAGGCTTAATCCAAAGGAGGGAAATTCTTGTTTGACTTATATCATAAAGCTTGTTATCTCTTGGTTAGATCTTTCTTCTTTAGATTTTACTTTACTACTTTAGGATAGTCTCTTCTTCTCATGCCCCTTATTTAATTTTCAAAATCTCCTCTCTCTTTTTTTCAAAATATTCTTGTTTTCCAACTTGAACCATTTTCCTAACAAACCTTTACTTTTTTTCAATTGATTTTCAAAACCTTTTTATTAATAAATTCTAATCCATCTTAAGCATGTAAGGCCAATTTTAAAAGACAAAAAAAAATGCCTAACTCATTCAAACCATTTTGTGCATTTTTCCTTTCAAACTTCTCTCAAGGTATTAGACATAAGTCATTTCCATAGTTGGATTATAATTCTCCTATCTCTATAGTATTAATGATAATTATTTTCCATTTATGGGAGCTAGTGGCATACTTGTTGATCCTTATCCAAGTTGAAGTCTTTCTCATGATGATGCAAAGTTCTCATACTTGTGGTGACTAGCTGAGTGTTCTCCTTAAAATGACAAAATGTCTCTTTCCATAAAAATGAATCAAAACAAACTCCTTTTCTTATTTTAACTCAAACTATGAGGTTTTGATCCTCCATTGTACTTTGTTGGTACGTAGATATGAGACTTCAAAAGTCTTGGAAAACACCAAATCATAATGAAAATGCTTCTTTTCCCATCCCTCCAATCTTTTAACAAACAACACCTTTTTCAAGCTAAAATGTGCACATTTTTAAAGAGGCTCTCATGGAGTACCATGGATGTTTAGGATGCTAATATCTTCCCATTTGCATAACTAACCCACAAACCCTTATTCTCTTGTTCTTTTTTTATTGGTTTTGTTTGAAAATTTCTTTGGGTTTTGTTCGTACTTTTTCCCTTTTACTTTGGAAACAATAAAAGTGTGGTGGTGACTCTTGCTTTGCGAGTTATGTTAATCAATAACTTAATCTCAAAATTTGTACCGCTACACAAAGTATTGAAGATGACTCATAATCATCTATCAATAGTTTTGGATCAAAGAAGATTGATCAACCTAGAGGCCATCTATGAATGATTTGAGATGAAAAAGAACACATCAACCAAGCAATCAAGTCAACTCAAAACAACAAGTGTCCAACAAAAATCAAAATAAAATGAATTTAAAATGATTTAGTATTGATTAAATAAATAAAATAAAAGGAAAAAATATCAAAGAGAGGTCAAAGCATCAAATAAAAGTCTAAGAAAAATATGAAAAATCAACAAATATATGAGAACCTTGACCTCAAAAGTTGAGGTCAAAAAGTTTTAAAAATTATTAAAATAAAAATACCAAAAGAAAATTAAATTGAAAATAAAATAAAATAAACATTTAATGCAAAAAATGATTTTTAAAAAATGCAAAAACTGGTATAAGGTATAAAATAATTTTATGAAATTATAAAAATAAATTGGATAAAAAAATAACAAGGGAACTAATTTTAATGAATTTTAGAAGAAAAAGGAATTAAATAAAATAGAAAAAGAAAATAAAATATTTAAATGCAACAGCTAGGTTAGGTGGCGCATGTTGATTGGATGGAGGATTCAAATTTCCCTCTGAAGCGTGCGCATGACTTCATCTTCAACCTCCGTGTGGTTGATTTTGCAACTTCATAAACTTGAAGTTTTAAGCTCAAACATGCATCGTGCAAGCTTCTACTTCACTCATCGTTCATGTCCCCCAACATCAGAGAAATTGATTTGCTCTGAGCAGGAAGAATTTGCTCAGAAACTCGAAGAACCTTAGTTCTTCAAAGAAAATTTAAATGGTTAATATAAAAAATAAATGGCAAATAGGTTAGGGCTTTTGATCAGTAAAACCTCACGACGAGAATGATAACTTGTTTGCTTGAAATGGTAACTCGTATCTACCTTCTCGATTGAAGCTTCAGAAGTTAATAATGGTGGATCCGGAATCAAGGTTGCAGAAGGATTCACACCAAAGCAAAGCTTCAAACACCTTCAGAGGATGCTGATGAAGGATTATGGGCGAAGAGTTGGAAGAAAAAGAGCTTGAATCAAAAAACAGAGTGTCTGGTTATTTGAGGTATCGGGCTTCAAGTGTTTCAGAGTTTTCTTGGCTTTCAAAGATTGAAAATGAATGAAATATCTTCCACTATTTATAGGGAATGAAATGGGATCAAAATATGTGTAGAACTGGCTCGAATTCATGTGAATTGAGTAGGAAATTTCAAGATCCGGAACGTTTGAAAATTTGGCACCAAACTTGTGCATTTGACATTTTTCAGGTCATTTCAAGTTTGAGCCAGATGTGTTTGGTTATGTGTAATTAATTTAAACATGTGAGGAGTGGTCCCAAAGTGTTTTATGTAAGTTTCAACATTATAGTGCATGGACCAAAACAAAGTTGGATCACCAAGTTCAAGCCTATGTCAAATTCAACCCACTCGTGTGTTTTGTGATTTTCTTTGAGCCAAATATTCACTTCATGGAGTAGAATAAGATGCAAAAATAATCAATCCAATAGGATCTTTGAGTTGAAAGTTATGAGGATGTAAAGTTGAGGTCGTGACCTGAAAAATGGGCTAGGCAAATGGTCAAGCACCTTGCATCATGTTAGGTCGTCTTGAGGTTCAATGTTCATGATGTCATAACTTTCGATTCCCTTGTGCATTTTGAGCCAAAATTGGGCCAAATGAACTTTTCCATAAGCTTAACACAATGAAAAAGGAATGGGGTTAAAAGGATAATTGAGCTGAAAATGGAAAAGGTGGAAAGTAGGGGTCATGACATGGTTTTGGCCCAAATTAGAAACTTGGCCAATGGCACAAATGAGGGCTTAAACGGATGAATTAATGTTTGACCTTTGAATCAAAGTTGTAGAGGATCCCAAAAGGATCCTTTGGTTCATAGAATCTTGTAATTTGGATAAAAATTGAAGAAGTTATGGAGCTTGGACCAAAAGTAGGGCATACTTGCAAATTAGGTCAACCACACTTGTACACTTCTTGCAAACTTGATGTTTTCTTGCATTCCAAGCCACGATGATGATGTAATGAGAAACCCTTGATGAAATATTGATTAGGGCTTGAGTGAACTTGAAGATAGCTTGAAAAATGAGTGATGTGGCATGGAAATAAACACATGAACGACCTTTGAATCACCATGAATAAACACATGAACCACCTTTGAACCTACATGAATAAAAATAGAAAACAAGCAAAGTTAAACCTTAGTGTTAAGATACAAACCATAATGTGGTCATGCTTGATGTCATGACCAAATGCAATGGTCATGTGTGATATGGTTGGATGTATGTAAATGGGGTATGTACAAAGGCAAAAAAGGAGGGTAAATTTCGGTGTATGACAATCTCAAAGCAAGCTTGGGAAATTCTGGAAAAATCTTATGCGGGGGCTAATATAGAAAAGATGGTGAGTTTAAAAACTTACAATATGTATTTGGAATTAATTCATATGGAAGAGAAGGAAATTGTTAGTGAATATGCAAGAAGAATCACAAGATTGGTGAATCAAATTAAGACATGTGGAGAGACAATTACTGAGCAATATGTGGTTGGAAAAATCTTGAGATCTTTAACATCAAGATTTGATAATATGGAAGTGTAAATTGAAGAGTCCAAGGATCTTTTAGTAATGAGAAAAGAAGGACTACAAAGTTCTATTGAGGCACATGAGAAGAAGATCGATGAGAGGAATGTTGAAAATGTAAAGGCTGAAACAGCATTGTAGCCTCGTTTCAGTGGAAGAGACAAAAAAATGAAGGGAAAATGGTCTGTGAACAGACGTAGATGGAACTATCACAATAATAGTGGATGTCATTTTTAGAATGACAACAATTTAACATCCCAAAAGGGAGAAAGCAATAATATTTGAGGTGGTGGATCAAGCAATTACAGAAGTGGTAACAATATGGGAATAAGTGAAAAGAAGAAGTTTGATAAGAGCAATGTCCAATGCTACAATTATCAAAAGTTTGCACACTTTTCTTATCAATGTTATGACGATAAGAAAGATCCATAAGAAGATGAAGCAAAGATTTCAAGGAAATAAAATGATGATGAAAACACACTACTGATGGTGATATATCAATCAGGAGAAAGAATGGTGAGCACTCTTTAATTACAAGTGTGTTGTACATTTATGGAATCAAGTGTGATATTTTAAGCATAAGCCAATTCATTTAAAGGAATGATAAGATTCACATGGAAGACAAAGTGCTAAGAGTTCTAGATTGAAATGGAAGTTTGATTACAAAAGTCTCTTATGTCTAAGAACATATGGAGCACATGTGTCTAGTAATAGTTGCTAGTAGGGAGGAATGGATTTGGCTGAAAGTGTTGGAGAAAATGTGTCTAATTATAGTTGCTAGTAGGGAGTAATGGATTTGGAATGATAGGCTTGAGCTTCTAAATTTCAGAGATCTCAATGCTATGCAGAAAAATAACATGGTTATAGGGCTTCCATTGATCAATATACCAACTGAAGTGAATGAAGAGTGTGTGCAGGCCAAGCAACACAAAGGTAGTTTTAGTAAAGATGTAGAATACAAAACCAAGTTCCATTTTGAGGTGGTGTATTATGATGTTTATGGATCTAGGCAGTTAGACTCAATTGGAAGTAATATGTACTTTGTCACATTCATGATGATTTTAGTATAAAGTTGTGTACCTACTTAATCAAGAGAAAAAGTGAAGTCTTTGAATTATTCAAGAAGTTCAAGTCTATGGTATAAAAATAAAATGATCACAAAATCAAAATATTCAAAACAGATGGTGGAAGTAAGTGTGTCTCAAATGGTTTTTGTAATTTTTTGACCAAGAAGGTATTGTTGATGAATTAATGTCAAGATATACGCCTCAACAAAATGGAGTCACTGAAAGGAAAAATAGATCAATCATGAATATGCTAATAAGAATATTTAAAGGTAAGCACTTACCAAAAGAATTATGGGGAGAAGCAGTATCCACTACTACATATTTTCTGAATAGGTGTCCAACAAAGAAACCAGTAAATATCACACCTGAAGAATCTTCTTCAGGAATCAAAGAAATTATTATTCAATTGGGGGTGGTTAGCTCAATGGCATATAGACATGTACCAGATCATCTAAGAAGAAAGTTGGATGACAAGAGAGATTAGATGATATATGTAGGGTATCACTCAACAAGTGGTTACAAGCTCTATGATGATGTAAGTAAAAGACCAGTAATCAGTATGGATCTTCTTTTTTTATGAAATGAAGGACCGGAAGCAGGTGGTAATTAATTACAAGCCTGATGTAATTGATTACCACAGACCTAGTACAATACATGCAAAGTTTGACGAGCCAAAACCAACAACTAATGAAGTTAAAGTGGAAGGAAATGTGAGGAGATCAACAAGGCAAAAAATCATTCATGTTAGACTACAAGATTGTGAGTTATGCCTTGATAATAAAGTAAATTATAATGGTTATCTTGTCCATTTTGCACTCATGGATGAATTTGAGCCAGTAAAATCAGAAGAGGCTTCGAGTTATCCAAAAATAATAGGTGCAATGAAGGATGAGCCATAATCAATTGATAAGAACAAGACATAGGAACTACTTGATCTACCTTAAGAAAATAAGGGAATTGATGTGAAATATGCGTTCAGAGAGAAGGAGAATCCCAAAGGTAAATTGATCAAGCACAAGTCCTGATTAGTGGCAAAGGAATTTCTGCAAAAGGAAGGCATGGATTTCGAGGAAGTGTTTTCATATGTGGCAAGAATTGAAACCATTAGGCTAGTTGTTGGAATTTCCAATAGCAATAATGTGTCCATCTAACAAATGGATGTGAAATTTGAATTTTTAAACGATCCATTAGAAGAGGAAATGTATGTAGCACAACCACTTGGTTTTCTTGTAAAAAGATAGGAACCCAATTTTTAAAGGTTAAGAAAAGCTTTGTATGGGCTGAAACAATCACCTAGGGCTTGGAACAAGAGAACTGATGATTTTTGTCGCTACCGGGATTTCACGATAACGAAACCGGGACTAAAGAGATGCCAAAGAGAGGAAAAGTCAGAAGAGTCACCATCGAATTTTATTTAGTTTACCTCTATCGGAGAGGAGAGGGGAAATAGTCGATAAAACCCTCGGAAAAGAGACGCGCATGGGAAGCGCTAAAAGGGAATAAGGAATCGGTCTCGCAACCGAGATTTGGGTTCGGAAGTCGGTTACGTAAGGGGAAGGTATTAGCACCCCTTACGTCCATGGTACTCCATGGGAACCATTTGGGTTGTTTTACATACATGGGATTTATCTATTATTCTTTTATTTTAAAAAAGAATGTGTGAAAGAAGGGGGTGTTTTTGTTATTATAGTGCTCGCCAAGGATTTGGGCCCTTGTGCCTATGTATCACTCATTTGGGGATGAGGAATCAGAGCTCCGTAGTTCGGAGTAGAAGATGTTTGTGTGTTGGTTGATTTTACCTTTGAGAAAAGGGTTTTCAAGATGATGCCCTAAGGCACAAAAATGAGTTTGATGAGTTGTATTGTTTTTACCTTGAATAAGGGTTTTATGAAATGAGTGTTTGGGATTATATTATACTAAAGTTTATGGGCGGAGGTGATTATTCTAGACAATAAGCCAAGAGTCTTGCATCCAAAATAATCAGAGTAAGGGTAGGAATGCTCCATTCTCACTCCTTCTCCGCCACTTAAGGCTCGTGGCGCACAATAATAATCGTAATTATTAAGTCTTTTGAGTTTGATTATAAAATGCCACTTGACGTTGAATCAAGGGTTTGTTTTATTTAATTATGAAATTTGGCTTATGCAACATGAATGCAAAGTAACCAATAAGAAATTAATAAGTCTCATTGTAAGGTAGCCCAAGAGAAAGCCTTTTGTGTACAAAAGTGACCTAAGTTAAACAAAGGATAATTGTCTTACAAACATGTCCCCCTAAGGTGGTGCCATGATGCCATTCTTACAACATGCATGTAAGTTACAGATGAAAATCCAAGTGTTTACAAAGTATCACAAAGAGTAAAGGAAGACTTCCAAGCAAAGGTCCTAAGATGAAATCCTCTAAGTCCAAGTTGATTAAGAGTGGAGTGAATATTTTTGGTCTTACCATTTTATCATGTTTTTGTTATTTTTAATGTATGATGACAATAAAAATAAATAACAAATAAATAAACATGCATGATGAGTTTGTACAATGATGATGATAATGAGTACTTGAATGTAAATTACAAGGTAATGACATAAAAGTAAATCACAAGATAAAGAATGGCAATATCACAATAATAATGGTTAGTGAATGTAAATGAACAATAAAATAAATTGCAAGGAAGTAAAGTGCAATAATGTAAATGTTAGGAGTTAGTAGTTAGTAGTTAGTGGTTAGTAGAATAACAATAAGCAAATAGAATAACAAGTTAATGTAAAGAAAATGGTTTCATCTATGTATCAAATGACCCAAACATGGTTGAAATAAAGGCAACCTATCAATGCCTCAAAGTATCATGAAGGATCTATTGATCAATCATTAATAGGTTTGAAACATTGAAGGTTTTATAAACTCTAAACAACCATAGCCATGATCTAATAGATCTCATCAACCAAATAAATGTGAAAACAAGTCAACAATAAATAGCAAATGAAGCAAGAAACAAAGTTTGATTGAAAATGGTGGATAAAAAGTAGTAAGAGCAAAAAAAATCCCAAAAGGGTGTAAACCCAACAAAAACCACTTGTCTAAAAGTTGACTCCAATCTCTCTCAAAACACAACCCAAGAGTAAAAACTCATTTCCAAACACAAAACAAAACCAAAAATGTCAAGGAGTTTGAGTCTAAAATATTACCAAGATTGTGGTGTCAAAACTAGGTTGCTGTTGTATTTGGGTTTGAGAATGAAGCAAAAAAGCTTGGAAGAGGGTGACTATGGTTGTTGTAGTAGAAAAATGGAATGGAAGAAAGTTGTATGTTTATGTGGTGGGGGTGAATGATTATGTAAGTGAAGGTTACAAGTTTGCTACTGTTATTGTGTGGAGATGGTGATTTTTTTTACATGGTGGTTGGGTGGTTCAAAGAAGAAAAGAGGGTTTGGGTGAGTTAGGGTTTAGGTTGAAAAGAGTGAGCTTGAATATGATTTGGATAGAGGTTTTGTGGCTTTCAAGCTTGAAAAATGAGTGGGGATAATGCTCTATTTATAGAGGAAGCAAAGGGGTTGAAAGGGGTGAAAGAAAATTACTTTGTGGTGAAAAAATTGAGTTACTACTGTTGTCTGCGCAGGTGTAATCGACTACCATGATTAGGGTAATCGATTACACAGTCCAAAATGGCCAAAAAATCAATTTTTTGTCTGTGTAATCGATTACCATGATTAGGGTAATCGATTACACAATCCAAAATGGCCAAAAAAACAATTTTTTGTCTGGGTAATCGATTACACAGTCCAATTTTTTTTTTGTTTTTTTTTGTTTTGTTTTTTTTCAGAACTTTAACCGGATAACCCCAGTTTTTCCCGGGTGTAAACAACATGCCTTGAGTCCGTGTAATATGTATTTGGTTATGAAAGTTCAATGAAATTATGACAATGAAATAATGAAAGCATGCATGTGCAGTAGGGCCATGGATCAGATGAAAGTTGTATAGGGGTAGGGTGAATTTTGGGGTATGACAGCTGCCCCTATTTAATCTTCTCGAACCTGAATGTTTAGATAGCAACGGCTTCCGCACATCCAAGGTAAGAGAGGATTAAATAAATAAAAATATCCAAAAAATTCACCCTGTTGGGAATGAAATGAATGTGATATGAAATGATGGGTATTTGTGAAGGTTGTTCGTGGGATGGAAAATAAAATTGATATGAAATCATCTGTTGAGGATAGTTTATGGTATTATATGGGGAGGACATGTGTCAGCTGTATGACGGTTATGTCATGATGTGTATGATGTGCAATGTATGTTATGGTGTGTAACATAAGTATCTCTTCAAATTGAAAACAAAGAGAAAAGCTTCATGACAAAACGTCAAGAAGAAAGATGAGAGGGAATATAACTTCGTTGGGGATAAGTTTCTTATGTAAAAGATAGTGAAAATCCCTAGCAACGGTTGGGAAGATTTTAGTTCAGTGACGCTTCCTAGCAATAGCTGGAATACCTGAAATCTAAAGATAGATCCCTAGAAACGACTAGGGAAGTTTTAGTTCAGTGACGCTTCCTAGCAATGGCTGGAATACCTGAAATCTAAAGATAGATCCCTAGCAATGACTAGGGAGGTTTTAGTTCAGTGACGCTTCCTAGCAATGGCTGGAATACCCGAAATCTAAAGGTGTAGATCCCTAACAACGACTAGGAAGGTTTTAGTTCAGTGATGCTTCCTAGCAATGGTTGGAATACCTGAAATCTAAAGGTGTAGATCCCTAGCAACGACTAGGGAGGTTTTAGTCCAGTGACGCTTCCTAGCAATGGCTGGAATACCTGAAATCTAAAGGTGTAGATCCCTAGCAACGACTAGGGAGGTTTTAGTTCAGTGACGCTTCCTAGCAATGGCTGGAATACCTGAAATCTAAAGGTGTAGATCCCTAGCAACGACTAGGGAGGTTTTAGTTCAGTGACGCTTCCTAGCAATGGCTGGAATACCTGAAATCTAAAGATGTAAATCCCTAACAACGGTTGGGGAGATTTTGAATTTTTAAAGTGTCAATCCCTAGCAACGGCTGGGAAGGTTTGATTTTGAAAATGTAAATCCCAAGCAACGGCTGGGAAGGTTTGATTTTGAAAATGTCAATCCCTAGCAACGGCTGGGAAGGTTTGAACTTTGAAAGTGTCAATCCCTAGCAACGGCTGGAAAGGTTTGAATTTGAAAAGTGTCAATCCCTAACAACGGCTGGGAAGGTTTGAATTTTAAAAGTGTCAATCCCTAGCAACGGCTGGGAAGGTTTGATTTTGAAAATGTCAATCCCAAGCAAGGGCTGGGAAGGTTTGATTTTGAAAATGTCAATCCCTAGCAACGGCTGGGAAGGTTTGAATTTTGAAAGTGTCAATCCCTAGCAACGGCTGGGAAGGTTTGATTTTGAAAATGTAAATCCCAAGCAACGGCTGGGAAGGTTTGATTTTGAAAATGTCAATCCCTAGCAACGGTTGGGAAGGTTTGATTTTGAAAATGTCAATCCCTAGCAACGGCTGGGAAGGTTTGAATTTTTAAAGTGTCAATCCCTAGCAATGGCTGGGAAGGTTTGATTTTGAAAATGTCAATCCCTAGCAACGGCTGGGAAGGTTTGATTTTGAAAGTGTGCAAAAGGCACAGGGGTACTTGCAAAAGGCAGGTGAATAGATATGGTGGTTATCATACACAAGGTAGAGGAAAATTTACGGTAGGCACGAAAAACTCATTATATCCCTCAGGCATAACAGCGGGGATGAAATTTTCGAAATATGGCTACCACTCGGGACTTGCCAAACCTACATCAAGTGTTTTAAGACAAACGTTAAGAGAATAGGTCAATCGTTCAATCTCTTATTTTTGCTTAACATGTAAAGTTGATAAAGGTAAACTCTCTTGTGCAAAAGGTAACAAGGATGCTTGCAAAAAGGCAAAATAGGGTTTTCCCTTGCAAAAAGTAGAGAGGTCTTGCAAAAGGCGAGGTACTGACAAAGGGCCAACAATATTTGCAAAAGACAAATAAAAAGAGATACTTTGGGGAAACCTGTTGGGGGTTGTTCACGGGGATCCTTGCACTTTTGAGAAAGGCTTGAATCCAACTTATACTAAACATACCTGCCCCAATATGAAGAGTATCTAATGATGCAATGTTATGTATGTAAAATGTCGATGTATGCAGAAAGTCGATGTATGCTCGAGCTGCTGGGGTATGCAAATGCATGGTCTATGAATTGTGCCAAGTATGGTTGGGCTTTAGTGGAACTTTCCGTTTCAGAGGGAAAATTATGCATGAAGTGATGCATGCAATGCATGTGGGACTGCAACTGGGTATTTGGATTTTTGTAGGGATTTATTTTTGTTTCCAATGAGAGATTGTTGGCGAATATCATCATCAAATAGTTGATGAAAATGGTTTGGAACATCGTCATCACAGGGTTGATGGAAAAGGGTATCCTCATCAAAGGGTTGATGGAAAAGGGTGTCATCATAAAAGGGTTGATGGAAAAGGGTGTCGTCATCAAAGGGTTGATGGAAAAGGGTGTCGTCATCAAAAAGGGTTGATGGAAAAGGGTGTCATCATCAAAAGGTTGATTGCAAGGTAAATGTCATCGTCAAAGGGTTGACAAAAAAGATTGCCATCATCAGAGGGCTGATAGAAAAGACTATGTCATCGTCAAAAAGTTGACAGAAAGAAGTAAAGGATGAAATCACCAAAGGGTTGGTGGGAAGGATTATCATCAGAGGGCTGATGGAAAGGTAAATGTCATCGTCAAAGGGTTGACAGAAAAGATTGCCATCATCAGAGGGTTGATAGAAAAGACTATGTCATCGTCAAAGAGTTGACGGAAAGAAGTAAAGGATGGCATCACCAAAGGGCTGGTGGGAAGGATCATCATCAGAGGGCTGATGGAAAGGTAAATGTCATCGTCAAAGGGTTGACGGAAAAGATTGCCATCATCAGAGAGCTGATAGAAAAGACTATGTCATCGTCAAAGAGTTGACGGAAAGAAGTAAAGGATGGCATCACCAAAGGGTTGATGGGAAGGATCATCATCAGAGGGCTGATGGAAAGGTAAATGTCATCGTCAAAGGGTTGACGGAAAGGTAATTTGTCATCGTCAAAGGGTTGACGGAAAAGAATTTGTCATCGTCAAAGGATTGACGGAAAGAAGTAAAGGATGGCATCACCAAAGGGTTGGTGGGAAGGATCATCATCAGAGGGATGTGGAAAGGTAAATGTCATCGTCAAAGGGTTGACGGAAAGGTAATTTGTCATCGTCAAAGGGTTGACGGAAAATATTGTCATCATCAGAGGGATGATGGAAAAGAATTTGTCATCGTCAAAGGGTTGACGAAAAGAACTAAGGAATGTTATCACCAAAGGGTTGGTGGAAAGTAATTTGTGTATGTAATATCATCGGCAAAGGGTTGACGGAAAGAGACTTCACTATGAAGTGGCATCATCAAAGGGTTTGACGGAAGGAAACTGTTGTAAAATGTCGTCATTAGAGAGCTGATGGAAAAAGTTTGTCATCGTCAAAGGGTTGACGGAAAGAACTAAGGCAGGTTATGTCCTCATCAAAGGGTTGATGGGAAGGGTTTATTATGTTATGTATGCATATGGTGCATGTTAATGAGAATTTCTCATTTTTTGTGAGAGAGCTTTTTGATATGCAACTTCCTTATTTTGAAAGAAGGTCATGTGTGTTTATTGTATGCAGTGCATGTGGTAATGCAAGATGAATATTGATTGTCTTTGGATTGATCTCCCTTTTGGGAGGTGAGACTTTCTGGGTACCAATGTTGATTGGAATTGAGTTTATGAAGATGCCAGCGAAGTGGGTTTTTATTTCTAGTGATGGCTAATATGGAGTGGGCTTTCGGTTTTGGAGATGCCAATAGTGAATGGGCTTTATGGTTAATGATAGAGATTTGTTTTGGGAGGTGCCAATAACGATTGGGCTTTTGGATGATGTTGGATTTTTGGGTTTGCTACGCAGGCTTTAATTTTGGAAGGTTTCAAGTGAGGCTTGGCTTCATTATTCTTTATCGGGAAAGGCTTCATGTTATGCATGATGCATGATATGTATGAGTGAAGCAACATGGTTGGTGCGTAATGATTGATGCAATGGTTTTAGATAGTCCAACAAATGTCCTTGAGGTGGGTCAAGAATGGTTGGAACTGGGAAATATTTTTGCTTGGCTTCAAGGCTCATTGTTGACAAATTATGGGATGATGTGTTTAGCATGACTTCCCGACATTTGCTTTGAACTGGGCTGACGTAGTGAGCTTGGTCTGGATATTCTGATGCCACATGCTTGATCTGAGCAAGAAAATCCAAAATATAAGGAAATGCTTCCTCTCAATGGTCAGTCTTGCCCCAATCTGTTAGGTATCTACATGGACTGCCCCAGTTACAAGTTATGAAGCAAACCATGGGTAAAGTGATCTTGATCTGATATGCCCCAACGTCTTCGGTCTGCCTACCCCTATTCATCCATCTCTTGGAGTGTTTTGACTTTCTCATGCTTTTGAGGTGGTCTTCCCTGGTATGAAACCTTGAATGGATTTTGCCCCTGACTTCTCGACATTTGAGGGAATGCCCCTGGCCAACTGCCTTTGGAGAGATTTGCCTAATCTCGATGTGGTTATCCCGGATTGACTGGATCTTGAAGTGGCTTGCTCAACGGAGTTCTCAAATACCTTTCCCCTCCTTGGTGAGATCAATCTAAGGGGATGACCTTTGCTCATCGGAGTCCTCATGAAATTTGCCTCTTTTGGGTGACCAAAACTTCTCGAGTCATGTTCATTGTGAAAAGGCTCTTGATGTCAATGCTCATTCACAAGTAAAACTATTTATGCTAATGTTATGTTTATGTCAGTTTTAGAAATCCAAGTATGTCCACTGAAAAGATGACATATAGTGAATGGATCACTAGTTACAAAAGTCATATTGATACTTAGCAAAACAAATAGGAGTCAGTTTCGACACAAGCTCTAATGCAATATGCTTTCAAAATAGACCTTGCTTCCATTAGGTCTTTTGAGGGTTGTAATGTGGGATGGTTCACGGTTTAAGAAACAAAGGATTTATGGCTCAAAAATTTATTTAGCCCACCCATCCTTCTTGATACCCTTCAGTCCTATGTTCAACTAGTTTGACACAGACGTTCGTCTCTTAGAATGATGGGAGTGGTAGTAAGAGAACCCACAAGGTTTTGGGAGTGATAGTCACTTGCCTATTTGTTGTGTTTGCAGTCACACGACTTTGTTCTTGCTGAGGATTTTTGTTTTTGATTCCTCTTCTGTTTTTTTTTGTTTTTTAACTTCCCTAATTTTTCCTGGACTGATTTTTTTATTTTTTTTGCTTACAGTCCATCGGGATACCCTAATTTTTGCCTAAGCCATTTGCTTTCAAGTTTCGACTTAGCGGGCTTCTTCTCTCTCTTTTTTAGAGTTTTTTTTTGGAACAAATCGTGTGACGTTTGTTTATTTGGTTTGAAAGGATTTGTGACTGACTTACTTTTTTATTGGCGAGGGACAACCACTGGATTTGTGATTTCGACCTCTCGTGAGGGAAATGATGTGGTTGTCCTTTAGACAAGACACTCCCCAGAATATGGTTGATTTTCAAATGGGACACTCCCTACTTTGTATTTTAGGAATTGAACGCGTGGTCAAATTAGCTGAAGACTACCCTGCCCCGGGTTTAAGATATGAGTTTTTTTTTTTGCTTTGAAGAAAACTCCTACTTCTAGGCTCAAAGGGGTTGACTAGGGATTATCATCCTTATACCTCCAGTGTTTGGGGATTTGAAGCAATGCCTTACATCATCAGCAAGGTGTTTATTCAAAAGCATACATGCAATGAGCTATTGTACCTTATATTCATCATTCTCCTTCTAAGTTTCGTTTTAAAACAAAAGTAAGATAAGAGTGAACACGATTGGATTGACTTAAAACATGCATATTCATTTCATTGTTGCAAAAACAAGTTTTTAAGAGTGAATATTACAATGACAAGCAAGAAAGTTACACATGAAGACAAATGAATGATAACATAATTACTGGCGTGCTTAGCCTTGTTTCAACCGTAGATCGGTGTCATCATGCTTGTAGGAACTTATGTATGATAGTCCCCAAGGAGGCTTTTATTCAGCTTCTTGTTCCTCATCCATTGGCACTGGTTGTGGCATTGCAGAAGTGCCTTCATGTGGCAGCATGAGGTTGCTCAGTATATCCAGGCCATTTGGTGTGAACGCGATAACCTTTGAATCAATCAGTTCCTGGACCTTGTATTTGAAAGCCTTACAACTCTCGATCGAGTGTCTAGATGCTCCTGAGTGGAACTCACACCTAGCATTCATGTCGTAGTTCAAGGGAAGATGTGTTGGGGGAGGTCCTAGTACCCTTAACTGCACCAATGATCTGTTGAGAAGAAGCGGTAGAATTCGACCATATGACATGGGAACTGGGTCGAACTGTTTCTCTGGCCTCTTTGATTTTTTCTGGCCTCGTTGAGCATAAGAGTTTTTCCTTCCACTTGAGTACCAATTCTGATTCTGCATTTGGTTCCCCATAGCTAGCTGAGGAACGAACACTGGCTGTTGATTAAGAAACCTCAGTAATTCGGGTTGGGGACGGTATCCCTGAGGCAACTCATGATGTAAGGTGGAGCCGGACAGAGGCATAGGGGAGACCATTTCCATCCTAGAGGTTGGCGTGGGATTTCCTTCCTTTTTCAACAGTGTTTGCAAGGTTTCCATAACCAAGCTCATATGAGTCTTTACTTGGCTGATCTCTTCTTTCAATACAGCTTGGCCTTGAAGAAGTTCTTCCGCGGTGGCTTGAGACATGCTTCTAGTTCTAAGCGTACGTCGAGAAATCAGCTAGTGGGGTAGAAACAGAAGGTGGTATAAGGTTTTGCTTATGAGATGCAAATGATGCATGAATGCGATGTTTGTTTATGAATGAATGATTGGTTTATTATTTCCACAAGGTTTTTAGGCATGGGTTCATGGTTTTGGATCATCGTGACGAAGCATGGAGTTAATAATGATTGCTTAGTAAACCAAGGTTCTCGCTTTGTGTGATCTAAGGCTTTTGGAAAATTGGGTGTAAGACACTGCCCCTAGAGTCATGGACTTCCTTGACTGTCAGCCGCTTATGTCAATTTACTTGCCAGGCGACTGCTCCATCAAAGTCATCTACTCTAAGTGAGATCTTCGTATCGACCCTTACGAGGAAGGCACCTCGGTAGCCTATACTACACGACCATCGGTCTAGGCTAGCCATAGTTTTAAAGGTTCTAAAATGGGTCTTAGGGTCATTGACTCTAGTAAAAGAAAAGATGCTTACGTCGAAAGCACGACGGTTATCAATCCCCTTAAGAGAATCTACCACTAAGTGAGGTTCTCGTACGACCCTAACGAGGAAGGCACCTCGCGGATCAATACTACTCAACCTCTCCTATCTCAAGCAAACTCTCAGACTCGGGTGGGGAGTCCTTCACACAAGGTTTTTTCGTTTGCAATCATTATCGCTTCCAAAAATTCTTCGTCACAGAGTCAAAGTTTCGGACCAGCAGGTAAACAAAGAAAATATGCACAGGTTAGCAAAGAAAGCAATATCTACAGAAAAAATAGATAACAGATAAATCTCCACGTACGTAAAAGAGGAACAACCCAAACTAGGATAAACTTGCTTAGGGAAAATCTCCTCCCCAGCAGAGTCGCCAGTTGTCGCTACCGGGATTTTACGATAACGAAATCGGGACTAAAGAGATGCCAAAGAGAGGCAAAGTCAGAAGAGGCACCATGGAATTTTATTTAGTTTACCTCTATCGGAGAGGAGAGGGGAAATAGTCGATAAAACCCTCGGAAAAGAGACGCGCACGGGGAGCGCTAAAAGGGAATAAGGAATCGGTCTCGCAACCGAGATTTGGGTTCGGAAGTCGGTTACGTAAGGGGAAGGTATTAGCACCCCTTACGTCCATGGTACTCCATGGGAACCATTTGGGTTGTTTTACATACATGGGATTTATCTATTATTGTTTTATTTTCAAAAAGAATGTGTGAAAGAAGGGGGTGTTTTTGTTATTATAGTGCTCGCCAAGGATTAGGGCCCTTGTGCCTACGTATCACTCATTCGGGGATGAGAAATCAGAGCTCCATAGTTCGGAGTAAAAAATGTTTGTGTGTTGGTTGATTTTACCTTTGAGAAAAGGGTTTTCAGGATGATGCCCTAAGGCACAAAAATGAGTTTGATGAGTTGTATTATTTTTACCTTGAATAAGGGTTTTATGAAATGAGTGTTTGTGATTATATTGTACTAAAGTCAATGGACGGAGGTGATTATTCTAGACAACAAGAAAAGCATCTTGCGTCCAAAATAATCAGAATAAGGGTAGGAATGCTCCATTCTCACTCCTTCTCCACCACTTAAGGCTCGTGGCGCACAATAATAATCGTAATTATTAAGTGTTTTGAATTTGATTATAAAATGCCACTTGACGTTGAATCAAGGGTTTGTTTTATTTAATTATAAAATTTGGCTTATGCAACATGAATGCAAAGTAACCAACAAGAAATTAAAGAGTCTCATTGTAAGGTAGCCCAAGAGAAAGCCTTTTGTGTGCAAAAGTGACCTAAGTTAAACAAAGGATAATTGTCTTACAAACATGTCCCCCTAAGGTGGTGCCATGATGCCATTCTTACAACATGCATGTAAGTTACGGATGAAAATCCAAGTGTTTACAAAGTATCACAAAGAGTAAAGGAAGACTTCCAAGCAAAGATCCTAAGATGAAATCCTCTAAGTCCAAGTTGATTAAGAGTGGAGTGAATATTTTTGGTCTTACCATTTTATCAAGTTTTTGTTATTTGTAATGTATGATGACAATAAAAATAAATAAAAAATAAATAAACATGCATGATGAGTTTATACAATGATGATGATAATGAGTACTTGAATGTAAATTACAAGGTAATAACATAAAAGTAAATCACAAGATAAAGAATGACAATATCACAATAATAATGGTTAGTGAATGTAAATAAACAATAAAATAAATTGCAAGAAAGTAAAGTGCAATAATGTAAATGTTAGGAGTTAGTAGTTAGTGGTTAGTAGAATAACAATAAGCAAATAGAATAACAAGTTAATATAAAGAAAATGGTTTCATCTATGTATCAAATGACTCAAACATGGTTGAAATAGAGGCAACCTATCAATGCCTCAAAGTATCATGAAGGATCTATTGTTCAATCATTAATAGGTTTGAAACATTGAAGGTTTTATCAACTCTAAACAATCATAGCCATGATCTAATAGATTTCATCAACCAAATAAATGTCAAAACAAGTCAACAATAAATAGCAAATGAAGCAAGAAACAAAGTTTGATTGAAAATGGTGGATAAAAAGTAGTAAGAGCAAAAAAAAATACCAAAAGGGTGTAAACCCAACAAAAACCACGTGTCTCAAAGTTTACTCAAATCTCTCTCAAAACACAACCCAAAAGTAAAAACTCATTTCCAAACACAAAACAAAACCAAAAATGTCAAGGAGTTTAAGTCCAAAATGTTACCAAGATTGTGGTGTCAAAACTAGGTTGTTGTTGTATTTGGGTTTGAGAATGAAGCAAAAAAACTTGAAAGAGGGTGGCTATGGTTGTTGTGGTAGAAAAATGGAATGGAAGGAAGTTGTATGTTTATGTGGTGGTGGTGAATGATTATGTAAGTGAAGGTTACAAGTTTGCTACTGTTATTGTGTGGAGATGGTGAATTTTTTTTACATGGTGGTTGGGTGGTTCAAAGAAGAAAAGAGGGTTTGGGTGAGTTAGGGTTTATGTTGAAAAGAGGGAGCTTGAATATGATTTGGACAGATGTTTTGTGGCTTCAAGCTTGAAAAATGAGTGGAGATAGTGCTCTATTTATAGAGGAAGCAAAGGGGTTGAAAGGGGTGAAAGAAAATTACTTTTTGGTGAAAAAATAGAGTTACTACTGCTGTCTGCGCAGGTGTAATCGATTACCATGATTAGGGTAATCGATTACACAGTCCAAAATGGCCAAAAAAATCAATTTTTTGTCTGTGTAATCGATTACCATGATTAGGATAATCGATTACACAGTCCAAAATGGCCAAAAAATTCATTTTTTTGTCTAGGTAATCGATTACCATGATTAGGGTAATCGATTACACAGTCCAATTTTTTTTTCAGAACTTTAACAGGATAACCCCAGTTTTTCCCGGGTGTAAACATCATGCCTTGAGTCCGTGTAATATGTATTTGGTTATGAAAGTTCAATGAAATTATGACAATGAAATAATGAAAGCATGCATGTGAGGTAGGACCATGGATCAGATGAAAGTTGTATCGGGGTAGGGTGAATTTTGGGGTATGACAATTTTCTAAAAGAAATAGGATTTAAAAGATATGTATATGAACATGGAGTGTATGTCAAGAAAGATGCAAGTAAAGGTTTGATTATCCTATGCCTTTGTGTTGAAAATTTGTTGATTATAGGCAGCAATGAAGGCTACATTACTGAATTCAAAACTGGTCTCATGAAGGAGTTTGAAATGACTCACCTTGGCCTCATGACATACTTCCTTGGCATTGAGTTTCACAAGTTTAGAAAGGGGCTGGCCATGCATTAGCATAGGTATACACTTAAGATACTAAAGAAGTTTGAAACTGAGCAGTGTAACGTGACCATTACCCTGCAAAACCAATGCTGCAACTATCAAAAGAAGGAGATCAACATGAAGTTAATCCAATGCAGTACATGAGGCTGATTTGATCATTGAGGTACTTGTGCAATGCAAGATTAGACTTGGCATACAACTTGGAAATAATGATCTGGCTTAGGAGAAACCAAAGGCATCACATCAAGAGAACTCTCATATACATCAAAGGTTCAATTGGCTACGGAATTCTATTTCCAACAACTGACAAAAGTAGAAGTTGTAAATTGCTTGGTTACACCGACTCAAACTGGTGTGCTGTTAAAGATGACAAAAGATCCACTGCTGAATACATCTTTCTATATGGAGAAACATTAATCTCTTGGTGTTCTAAGAAGGAATCAGTTGTAGCACTCTCATATTGTGAGGTTGAATGCATTGCAGCATCTTTGTATGCTTGTCAAGTTATATGGCTAATGAATTTAATCCAGAAGTTGTGCATTGAAGAGCATGAAGATGTGACACTAATGGTAGACAACATTTCTGCTATAAACCTTGCTAAGAATCCCATTGCACATGGGAGAAGTAAACACGTAGAGATAAGGTTCCACTGCTTGAGGAAACTTGTGAGTGAAGAAAAATTAAAATTGGAGTATTAAGAAAGTGAAGATCAAGTGGTTGATTTGCTAACCAAAAGTGTGACAATTGAAATGTTTAAGAGGTTAAAGAAACACATGGGCATCACATGAAAGAATTGAAGGACTTGAATTAAGGCGGCGTGTTTTAAAATGTGTAATTCAAATATTGTAATAGTGATTAAAAAGAGTCTGTAATTAATTACAAGTATTAAATTTTGGTTTTTTCAATTACTTGATTAGTTGAGTTTGTTATGCAATATTTTATAAATATCCTATAGAAATTAAGTAAACACTCTCTCATCTACATATTTTCACTCACTCTCTCTGCATCATTCAATTTGTGATATTTTGTTTCTTGTTCCATAAATTGAATTTATTTTCAAAGACGTTAATTTTAAATTTAAAAATTATTCTTTTTGTAATTTAAATTTCATGAAGGTACCACTCGTCAATTTAATTATCGTTATTCATATTTAAGCCTAGTTTTATCATCATTATTCATAGTTTACTAATTTAACCAACATTCGTTGGGAAATACTCACCAATTTATTTACACAAATTAAGGCACTTATTGTGTTATTCATTTTCTTGCAATGATTCCACATCCCATATGGGCATATAACTTTGTTGATATATATGGGTTTGATTCTTCTGGACTACTTGTACGGACTCTATCTGATTGAGACCACATGTGACTATAGCTCTTATAAGTCAATGACTAAAACAATTAATGTATATGCAACAAAATATACAGAATTTGTCATGAACAAAGAAAAAAAAGTCATGCTACTATTTAAATCTACATGCTGAAAGTATATGTGGAGTAATTCTAAGCATTGCTACCTTAATTGGTAGGCGACCTTACAACCACCTCTATCCACAAGTTTCATTATGTTGAAAAATAATATCAAGGGAGTATTAGCAACACGGATTTTTTAAATATTTGTCTATTCATTTTCGTTAGTTATAAATCATATTTGATGAAATAAATATCTCTATTATTAAGAAAAGAATAACAAATGATAAAACGAGAATTATGTATAATATCTTATTCTTTATATCTATGCTTTTTTAAATGAATGCAAAGACTTATTTATACTAGAGAAAAATATATATCGAATTTTCATTATGAGAGGTTATAAACAATATATCTTAAATTAAGTGACAAATACAATTTATTATTAAATATATAATCTATTCAAGCTACAAGTTACAAATCTCCACCATGACTTGAATTCTATAAGTCATTTGTTCGTACTTCCAAGATCGACTAAATTCAAACAATGCTTGAATTTCATTAATGGAAGAACCTTTCTCATTCCAGTTTCTGAGTTTCTGAATTATCTGAAATAACAATCTTTTCAACAAACACATCACCTTGTGTTATGACATCACAAATGAAATGCATTCTGACATAAATGTATTTCGTTCCCTCATGATACATCGAATTTTTTTGTTAAGTGAATTGCACTTTGACTATCACAAAATAATATCATGTCTTCTTGACTTACAACAAGATCACCAACTAGTCCTTTAAGTCATAAAGCTTCTTTCACTATTTTTGTTGCTGCCATATACTCAGTCTCCATAGTTGACGAGACAATTATAAAATATAAAGTTTCTCTCCAACTTATAGCACTGCCTCCAAGAGTGAAAATATAATCGGTCAAGGACCTCCTACGATCAAAATCACCAACATAACCTGTGTCATATAATCTAGTGACATAATTGATAACTTAAGTTGCTCTTTTTCCAAACACTAGACAAAGTTTGTTTTATATCTTTCTATTAAGCCTTCCATGGATTATTCATATAATGACTAACATTACTTACTTCATGCACAATATTTGGTCTGGTGCAAACCATAACAGACATGAGACTCCCCACCGTGTTAGAATAAGGCATTCGAGATATGAATATATCATCCTCTTCTACATGTGATGACATTTTTTCATAAGCTTGAAATGAATTGCAAAAGGAGTATTGACCATCTTTACATCTTGTATTTTGAATAACTCTAGAACTTTCTCAATATAATTCTTTTGAGATAAGCATAACCTTTCAGCTTTTCGATTTCTTATGTGTGAATCTATGTGCTTGCAGGTATTGTCAAGATGATCCAAGGTGATGAAGTTTATGGATAGCAAAGTTGCAAGACAACTAAGTAGCTATTTAGTTTTAATGATGACAACACTTAATATCAATCGATATCCAGTGAAGTCAAGTATATGTTGAAGATAGCTCAGAAGGTCAAAGATGTACAAGATGGTTGATTGAGCTATCCTCTATAATCAAGTTATGCTCTTAAATATCAATACATATATTTTAATTCAACATTATGGTTAAACGACTTTCAAGTGAAAACTTCTATTTCAAGGGTCACGGTGGTTTAACCTCTAAACTCTCAGATGATGGTAATCAACATAATGATATCTCAAGCCTCATTAAGAATATTAAAGGCTCTTGTATGTTTCTAAACTCAAAGATAATGACGCCAAGACTAGAAGCTCCAGAGTTGTGAAAGAGATGAAGTGTGAAAGCTCACTTGGTCATGTCTGTCTAAGTGATCGGTGTCTTGTAAAGACACCAGGGTATTTCTGAAAATACTATGGCTAAATCACACACACACTAAAAACATTTTAGAAGTCTCTCATATTTTATTTAAACCACCAAAAAATGTTTTTGAGGCTTGGGCAGTTGCTTAAGGGAGTGTTTGATTAATTGGAAGAATTTTTATATGCATAATCGATTAAACTAATAACCTAAACGATTATTTTGGCTAAGTTGAGTCTAAAATCTATTGGACAGACTCTTTATGATTGATGATGACTAAATATCAAAACCTTCCATTTGTAGCTTGAGCGATCGATTATTGAAGGTCAATAATCAATTAGCCTAATTGATTATGGCATTGATTTGGCCTATGAATTGTTTATAAATTTATACCACGTCTTGACCTATAAATAGAGAGATTCTTTATCCGTTTTTCACATCTATGGAACGAGTTTTGATCTCACTTTCATTTCTCTCATCATTTTTGTTAAATCTCTTATTTTTCTCGCACATATTTTGCCATAGTGCTTTGAGAGTATTCTTGAGTCTAAGTTAGGATATTTGCTCTGTGTGAGGGCTTATTTGTAAACTCATCAAGAGTTTGTTATCTCTTGAGTAAATATTTCTCTTGTAGGAAATTATTATTTGGGTTGCGAGCTAAACCATTTAAAATCTCTTTTTTGTTTGGGGATTTTCTTAGGAAGTCTCCACTTGGTTCGTGAGTTTTTCCTTGAAGGAAAAAATCTCTTTTGATCCCTTGAAATCAGAAATTAAAATATACACAATGATTCTTGAACTCATCTCGATTAAAATCTCTATCGATTCAAGATCAGCCCAGTGAAAATCTCACTTGGTTCCTGAGTTTAGCCTGGTAAAAACTCAGTCAGTTCGAGATTAGCCAGTATAAAATCTCACCTCGGTTCGTGGCCAACCTGTTCAAAACCGTGGTTTGATTCAAAGGATATCCAATTTAAAACTCTAACTTAGTTCGAGATCAGCCTGCGGAAAACTCTGTTTGGTTTTGGAGGATAACCACTATAAACCTTGTTCATTATTTGGTTAGAATGTAGCCTTAAAACTTCATTTCCTTATATAAGAAGGTTCGTTAGCATATCCTTCTAAAAGCTCTCAAGTTTGTTGGATACTCTCAAGGATAATTCTTGAGGACAGTAGTAGGTCAACTTCGTCTGAACCTATATAAATCTCTAGTGCATCTCTTTATCCCTTATCTCTTTACTTTACTGTCTTTGTTGGTGCTTATTCAATAATTTGCTTTAAAATATTTTCAAACTCTGATTTTACAAATAATTTTATTTTAAACAAACGTTTTTCAAACCTCCATAATTTCACCCCTCTTTTATGTATGGAGTCACATGTTCAATAATATGATCTTCATATCAAGAATTATCTTCGTTAGACCAAAATATTTCATCTCAAATTCGCCACTTAATTATGACTTTACTTTGTTGATTTTAAATGAATACTTACATGTAATTAGCATGTCATCAACATAAAGTAGCATGTAAAGATAAGAGTCATCATATAATCTCTTATGATAAACATAATTATCATACTCATTTCTTAAATACCCAATATCAACCAAAATGAGATAAAACATTTATACTATTGCCCAACTGACTATTTTGACCCATACAATGACTTCTTAAGTATATACACATCATCTTTTTTCCTGGTAAAACAAATCCTATTGGCTGGTGCATAAAAATCCTTTTCTCCAAACCACCATGAAGAAATGTTATCATCACACCCATTTGTTATAACTCCATGTGAATCAGAGACACTAAAGAAAAAAAGAACTCTAATGAAACTGCGTTTTATAACAAGGGAAAAAACTGCAGTAAAGTCAAATATTTTTCCTGTGTAAAACCTTTTCCTACAAGCTTTACTATGTACCTGGTCTCGTGTTTATTTTTGAAAATCCACTTACAACCCACAATATTTGTATCATGTGTTTTCTCAACAAGATCACAAGTACGATTTGTATCGAGGGATTCAAGCTCTTATTTCATTGCAGCAATCCATTTTGATGCTTCATCATAAGTAACTACTTCGTGGAATGAACTCAGTTCCTATTTGTACATAACTCATTGAACTAATTATTACAAAATTCCAGCCAATTGCCAGTCCTGAGTTGTTTTTACCTTTTTCTCTATTTGTTTCTCCACGAGAGATTTCCATTGCTTGATCTTGAGGAATACTTCACTCTTTTGTTTCAAGACATAAATCCATATTTTTCTTGAATAATTGTCAATAAAGGCCAACATGTACCTTACTCCACCGTGAGAAAGAACACTAGATGGGCCCCACATCTCTTAATGGATATAGTCAAGAGTCCATCGTGTTTTGTAAACTCCAGTGGTGAATTTTACTCCATATTTATTTCTATAAACACAATGCTAACAAAATTTAAGCTTTCAAGTTCATTTTCCACCAAGCAAACCTCTTTTTCTAAATTCGTCAATTCCATGCTCACACTCACATGGCCTAACCTCATATACCATAAGTGGGTATGGTCAAGATTTGAAATATAAGAAATTGTTGCAACTGCACCTAATATAATTCATTCTTCAATTATCCCTTCATAACTGTTGATGAACCTTTAGAGACTCTTAAGGCTCCATCTTTAGCTCTATATGTACAGCCAAAGGTATCTAAAGTGTTCAAAGAAATTAATTTTTTTTTCATGTACCGACTTTCAAGCTTTTCCCAAAGCTTGTTGGCAGACTTTTCTCCAAATACTTCTGCCAAAACATAATCACCTAGTGATAATAATAATATGCTATATGCATTTTTCATTATCACATTCTTTTATATATGTGTTAATTCAGCTGACAACTTAACTTCTCCCTTAAATGTTATCTCACATTCTTGATGTGTGATGAGAGCAAGCATCTACACCCTCCAAAAATTGAAGTTATTTTTTCAAAGAAAATTCAACGTAAAACTTTGCATATGCCATAGCTCTTGATACCAGTTTATCATGATAAGTCGTATTTGATGAAACAAGTATTTGTATTATTGAAAAAAATGAAGAAAAAAAACAAGAATTCTGTACAATCTCATATTCTCTCTAACCCTGCTGCTTTGGATGAATACAACAAACATTTTAATACTAGAGAAAAATGGATATCAATCTTCTATTATGAGTAGTTATAAACAAAATACCACAAATCAAGTAACAGATGAAATTTATTACTAAATATATAACATATTCAAGTCATGCATTATACATTTGAATTTAAATGTACTTTTATTTTTATTTTGATCAAAATGATTTATTAGTTTTTCATTTTTAAATTTAATTATTTTGAATTTTTTTTTAAATAATCAATTTTTTAAAAAAAATACGAAAATAACCATGTTTTCAAAAAAAAATACCAAAATAACCAACTTTGGTGAGGATGCGCCGGGGGAGTTGGCGCACCCCCAAAAAAAGTAAGAGGCGCCAGATGCATTGGCTCACATGCATTGGGCCTCATGAAGAGACGCCAATGTGTGTGGCGCCTGCATGGTGCTCCAAGAGGAGGCGCCAAAGGCAATGGCGCTTGTGTGTGTTTGTGTGCAACGCGCCAATTTTTGTGGCGCCTGTGTGTGTGTCATGTGGGTGCCAATTCAATTGGCGCCTACGTGTTTTGTCAAATTCATCTTCCGTCTCTATAAATACCATCCCCTTGCATACAATTATTTTCACTCAAATTCATCTCCTAGTCTAGTTCAACCATCAATTTTAATTTTCTTTGTTTCAACAATGTCTGCATACATTCAGAAACGAAATGCTGATGTAATATTTTCTACCGTTGTGGCTCCGATATAGGTTCGACTTTGGAACACAGATACGTTTGAACGTTTTAATCGGACGTTGTACAGTTGGCTAGAGGGTGAACGGATTAGAAGAATACAATGGCTTGTGTCCACGTTCAACCAAAACGGAGAAGTGCGCGAATGGGTGGATATTAAGACCGACCAAGACGCTCGTAGGATGATGCAGTACATGTTCAAAATTGTTTTGATGGTTGTAATCGCATAGTTTTTGTATTCTAGTTGTTTTAATTGTTTGTGTTATTTTTTATGAACAACTGTCTTTTCGTCACAGACGTCTACTATGAAGTAAAATTAATTTTCCATATATTGCAACAGAGGTACTTTGAAATAAATTTAAGTTTCCATATATAGCAATAGAGGTACATCTGAATTTATCTGGTTGTGCTCGTTCCAACACTATGACAGTTATTACGATTGTGACCTGGTTGACGGCATGAACTACATAGTCTAACCATTTTGTTCGTCGTATCCATTTCGGTTTGAATCTGGGTGATGTTAGGGCGACCCTTTTTCTTCCTTCGCATAACTTCGTTGTGCCAGACAATGTCCCCTTGATATTCTGGCCAATAATCCTCTTTTGCCACTACCGAAAAACTAATTTTATAAACATTTTAAAGGATGGTGACTTTGTAAACTTCAGATAGCAAGTAGGATGGATCCGTTCGAACCTTTGAGAATGCCGCAATGACATGGGAGCAGGGGGTACGAAAGGCTTGGAAACTTCCGCAGTCGCACCAACCTCTATCTAATTCGACTTTGTACTGACTCATTGGCATGCCCTCATTGTGATCCATGGACTCGGAAACACTAAACCAACCTTTAGTTCGGTCAAATACCGTAACCACATGTGTGTTTGCTTTGGCAGCTTCATGTCTGATGAATTTCATTGAAGCATCACTGAACAACTGTCCAAATTGCAACACGGAACTCCATTTTGAGCGTCTGGTTTCAAACAACGCCCCTAGCCTGAAATATGTAGCTTGCACCAAAGCGGTTATTGGTAGGTTACGAATTCCTTTGAAGACAGAGTTCATTGATTCCACAAGATTTGTTGTCATGTGGCCCCAATGTTGTCCGTTGTCGTATGCCCTAGTCCACTTCTCCAACGGAATACTATCGATCCACCGAACCGCATCTTCGTTCGACAATCTTATTTCCTCGCGGTAGTGTTTGAAAGAAGGTTCTGTTAATGCGTAATCTGCATTGACAACCTTCTTACGCAACGTCTTATCTTTGATTTCCCGCATGAAATTCTGAGCAATATGTCTAATACAAAACACATGCGTCGAATGAGGATTTTGCCAGCCATTGTCATTGTTATTATATGCACTGATGATTGAGGGGTGTCTATCAGAGATCAAACACAAGTTAGGCTGAGGTGCAACGTGCAATCGGAGATTTCTTAGGAAAAAACTCCATCCCTCAACAGTCTCCCCTTCAACTAGGGCAAAGGCGACCGAAAAAATATTGATGTTCCCATCTTGTGCCACTGCCATCAGTAACGTTCCTTTGTATTTTCCATACAACCATGTACCATCAATTTGTATAATTGGTTTACAGAAAGAAAAACCTATGATACACGGTTGATACGCCCAAAATAGACGGTGAAATATTCTATTTCCAACAACACACGTACCATCTGGTGTATATGCGGGCAATGTTTCCATCTTGAAAATTGTCCCGGGAGCATAGTGTTTTAGAGCCAACAGGTATTTTGGAAGTTGTTTGTAAGATTCCTCCCAATTGCCAAACACTTTTTCAACAACTTTTGTTCTAGCTATCCATGCCTTCCTATATGATGGTGTGTACTCGTACTCTGCCCTAATATGCAAGATTATTGTACTCACCTTTAACAACGGATTATCGCCAATGATAGACAATATTTCATCGCATATTAGCTGAGAGCTTAATTTATGATGATCCTGCATTGGGTTTGTCAGCATGCATGTGTGATCTGGACCCATTGATCCAATCTCCCAAGACTCGCTCCTCTTCCGGTACGAAGCTGACAACTTAAAAAGGCAGTGCTCATTCGAACAATAAACTTTATACCTCGATGCGTCAGTTCTGTCTACTCTGAAATCTGCTGCTAGTTATATATGGAATTTCTTAATGGCTTTTACACATTCCTCTTTTGTGCGAAATTTGTCTCCTTGTTTCAGAGATCCTTGCATTTGCACGTAAGGATTGTACCATACATCTGCCGAAGGTTCATCAGAAACCAAATTTAACCTTGTCATGTGTTGGGGTGGGCAATATACATGACTTGCTGGTATTGGCTCTTCTTCCTCTTCAGCATTCACCATCGAATCAACCATGATCTCAGGTTCCTCTTCTTCATCGTCTGGAACATTCACCTCAGCTTGTTTGTCATCAGTCTCATAAAACACTTGTGACTGATCAATGTACTGAGATTCATGTTGTTGATGTGGTAATATATACAACTCTATATCGTTGTAACCGGAATGTTCGTGACTGCCAAACATATGTTGAACATCATCATCATCTCGAATCTTCTTTTGATAAAATTTTACCTGGTTTTCTGCAAAACAAACTGGATTTTTATAGATGATCTGACCCATATTATTGCACTGTAATTTCTTTTCTATTCTTTGTTTCAGATGTGAAAAATTTGATCGCCGATTTATTTTAAACCGAGTCACCTCTGTGTCTCGAAAACAAAAACTGAACAACTGATGATCAAATATTTCACCTTCGACATGTGCACTGATCATATAATGTTGTGTGGAAGACATTGTGTTGAATGGAATTAAAACTGAATGCATTGCTAAGTTGTTCAACTGCACAGCATAAATAGTTGGTCATTGGTAAGTTGGTCAATGCATTGATAACTTGGTAATTGTCTGTACAGACTTGACCATGCATGCAGTTGAAGAAATCCAGCACGCAGAGAAAAGATTGAAAAGAATACACAAGCGCCAGAGAATCACTAGGTTGGGCGCCCCTTCACAAAACAAGACAAAGGCGCCACTAGGAAGGGGGCCCCTTCCAATTGCCCTACACTAAGGCGCCAAGAGGAAGGGCGCCTCTTCCTTGCATGTGAGAAATCACATGTAGGCGCCAAACTCAAGGGCTCCTCTTCCCTTGCATGTGATTTCTTCACATGCGCCAAGAAGATTCCTCACATGCTCTTCCATGCTGAATTTTGTCATTCTTGTCTCCTCTTGCCTTTCCATGCAACCAATCACACTCTTTTTAGGTTTCCAAACCTACTCACTCATTCATCTATAAATAGTCTCTCATATCAACAATATCAAATCATCTTCATCAATACTCAAGTATTTTCTTCTACCACATTTCTTTCATCTACCAAACTCAAGCTTTGCAAATTCAAATCATGTCTTTGTTGACTGTGGGTGATGAACACAGAGGCACAATCGAGAATATCTCGGCATTTGTATGTTATCTCTCTCTTTTAGTTACTATTTCTGGATTACTTCTAATACATATCTTCTTTGTGTTATACCTTTGTAATCTCTCTCTTTTTAGTTTCTACTTTAGGATTACTTCTTATACATATCTTCTTTGTGTTATACCTTTGTAATCTCTCTCTTTTTAGTTTCTATTTTAGGATTACTTCTTATAGATGTGTGTTTGTTGAGTATGTATTTCTTCTTCAAATTGTATTTTCTTATTTTTTTGTTATTAGGATCCGAAGCGGTTTAGATGCCGTGTACATGAATATGTACCCCACGATCCTTTAATAGAACCATATATTAGAGGATGTGGATTTGGAAATCTACTAAACATTGTTTCGTACTCGGTGGACTACAAGTTCATTCTGGCTTTGTTGGAGAGGTGGAGACCCAAGACCCACACATTTCACCTTCCGATTGGTGAGTGTACCGTCACACTTGAGGACGTGTACATGTTGTTGGATCTTCGTATAGATGGAAAGGCAGTGAATTGGCAAGTTAACCAAGACAACAATATATGCAATGAATTACTGGGTGCCCCTTTGTTAGACGACGAAACTGAGGGAGACACATCTGGTCAAGCAAGGGGGCAAGGTATAAATTTAAAATATCTTAAACAGTATTATGCCAGTATAGTATTTTCCGACGATTCAACCGAGTATGAGAAAATAATAAAAGCTCGGTGTTATATAATGATTTTATTTGGTAACTTTTTGTTTCCAGAAAGTACAGGTAATTCTGTGAATATAATGTATTTACCTTTATTGCGCAACATTAATAAGGTAAACACTTATAGTTGGGGTTCAGCTGTGTTGGCCCATCTATATAGTGCAATGTGTAGAACTGCAAAAAAGAATATTTGTACTTTTTTTTCATGTGCTTATTTGCTTCAAGCTTGGGGGTGGTCTAGGATGTCGCCGCTCGCCCCAATAAATGAGTGCCCATTCGTGTTCCCCTTTGCAACCAAGTAAGTCTAGCACTTTACCATTCACCATTTAGTTAATTATATTTATTATTTAAATTAATAGTAAATAATATTTTTCACTTCTTTTTATTATCTTAGGTGGTCAGTAAGAGGAATGAACTACAATAGATGTCTGAAACACGCTATTATAATCTATCGAAATCTATTGGACCACATTGGACATGATGATGTAATACTCCTACCAAACTATATTTTAATTTAAAAATACTTCTCAAATTATTTTCCATCTAACGATTTGGTATTTTTTTTCCAGTTTGTTTGGAGGCCATATCTGGGTCTGAATCATGATGTGAACCATGACGATGCTGCAGTTTGGACAGCGAAGAAACCGATTATCCGATTCACTACAATTGAAATGCACCAAAGTGATCGGGTCAAACTGCAGTTCGGAATGCTACAACATATTCCAGAATCTCCCACGTGTTTGGGGAATTGACATCAAAAAAGGGTCGATGCATAGTGGGATTATTCTGACTGGAGAGACTTTGCAAAAGACATGTGTCGTCAATGGAGGAATTGACGACAACACATCTCGAACGAACCAGTCATCCAAGGTACAAGACCGACTCAACAATATATGACATGGTTTAGGTCTGTAACAACTCAGCAATTTGTATCTGAGTCGCGGTATTTGATGGATATGCGCCAACTTGCTTCGTCATCGTATGCCCCACATCAATTCACCACCCAACACCAATGTGAACCCACCCAAACTCAACAACCAACCACACAACATCAACCGACCACATACACAAAACAACCACACACCCAACATCGCAACCCGTTCATGCCAACCACCCAACAATGAACCATCCAACATCGCAATCCATTCATACCACCCACCCAAACACAAAACCAAGAACCAAACCCCGCAACCACAACCGTCTATAGCCCAGATGATTCATATGGGTCACGTCATCGTAGCCCCCCACCAATTAACACCCAATCACTGTTTAACTATAGTACGCCCCAAGAACCATTGCTTCGTTTTCAAAACGACTCAATGGCACAATTTAGGCAACTATACCGTCCCTAATTCACCCAACCCCGACGCCCTAACCACGATGATATGGGCACTGAACTCCATTACGAAAGTGCCGTTGGCCTGAGCCCCTCCGGATATTGGGAGCAAATGATGACACATCTATCAAATACCGCTGGAACTTCTGTCAGACCTTTCAACTAGCCATCGCTCGATCAGGTTAGCACCCAAAGACCACAAACACCTCAAGAAAATCGTGGAAGACCTCGGAGACAACCTAACGCACCGGGATGCGGAACGGGGGGACGTTATAATCGGGCGGGTCATTAGGTTTTTGGTCTTTCCAATGTAACCAATTATTACATATTTAATGAATTTATTTTATTTTCATTTTTATTTCTTATGTATTAAATAATAAATATTAAATATTAAAAACAAAAAATATTTTTAACAAAAAATAACTAAAAAAAAAAATTACTAGGAGGGGGTGTATACGCCAGATGTGGTGGCGCATACACCCAACACACAAAGGACACATAGGCGCCAGATGCATGGGCGCCTCCTCTTGGAGGGCTATGCAGGCGCCACAAGCATTGGCGCCTCTTCATGAGGCCCAATGCATGTGCGCCAATACATCCGGCGCCTCCTCTTAAAGGTGTGTGGATGCGCCAATCCCCCCGGCGCATCCTCTCCCAAAGTTAGTTATTTTGGTATTTTTTTTGAAAACATTGTTATTTTCGTTTTTTTTTTTGAAAAAGTTGGTTATTTAAAAAAATCAATTTTTTTAATCTTTGTTTAACCTATTTTAGAACTCAGGTCCTGTTCCATGGCAATTATGAATGTTACTACTTAGCTGCTTTGTTAAACATATATTTTGATTCTGTTCATATCCATATGATTTCATTTTTACTGATCATTATGCCTTATTATTTAATCTTTGAATTAAATTTGTACATAAATTAAAATTGATTTATAATATTATTATTTTGTTAAGCAATTGTATAAGAGATCTTATTTATTTAATTTTGTTCTCTCATATAATTGAGTTACTATGTCTAGTGATCGTTATAATTTTGATTAATTTGGATTAGCCACAGCATCCTTAAATCAATTGAGATTATTTTTTTAAAGTTTTGAGATCACATAAATTATTAGACATAAAATTGTAATTAATTATACGTGGTATAATGAATTTTATCCTACAGGAATTTTTATTATATTTGTATGATTAATTGGGATAAAATGTCAAAATATTTTCATAACTTGCCCATAGGAATTATGAATTGGTACATAATTTGATAGTTTTATCATAGAGTATTAATTTTGGATTGAAAAACAAAATTATATCATGCACGTAAAATGTGAGGTTTGAAAAATCTATCGCAATTTTTTTTAAAATCTTATTACATTAAAATTTAGCCCACAGGTAATTTTTATGTTGCAAGATTTATTTTATGGTATGTTTATATTGATAATACATACAATTTGGATAATATTTATGCCTCAAATTTTGACATCAATTTTGTTTATCTTTTTAGCATCTCAACCTACTAATTTTTCTGATATCCGATGTGATATTCCCGAGCTCAGAGGAGATAACTATAAGGTGTGGAAGGAAAGAATTATCCTCCATCTAGGATGGATGGACATAGATTATGCTATTAGGAAAGAAGAACCACCTGCAATTACAGATGAAAGTACTCCAGCTGCAATCGCATTATATGAGCGGTGGGAGAGATCCAACTGGCTCAGTGTGATGTTCATTAAGACTAAGGTCACAGGTGGAATGCGTGGTTCTGTCGATCAGCATGAGAATGTATGTGATTTGCTGAAATCCATTGACGATCAGTTTGTCACTTCTGAAAAGGCTTTGGCAAGCACATTAATTATGAAATTTTCCTCCTACCGACTCACCAGTGTGAAAGGTGTGCGTGAGCACATAATGAAAATGTGTGACATTTCAGCTCAACTTAAGAAACTTGAGGTTGATATGTCTGACTCCTTCCTGGTGCACTATATTCTGAACTCTCTTCCGTCTGAATATGGGCCTTTCAAGATCTCCTACAATACACATAAAGACAAATGGTTAATTAATGAATTAATGACCATGTGTGTTTAGGAAAAAGAAAGGCTTGTAATGAAACAGAGTGAGAGTGCATTGCTGACAAGCACTCGCGGGAAGAACAAAGCTTTCAAAACTGACAAGTCACAAGCCAATCAGAAAGGGAAATTCAAAATACCACCGCAAGGTGATATCAAGAAAGAAGCAATGTGTTACTTCTGTAAAAAGGGAGGACACATGAAGAAGGAATGCTCTGGATTCAAAGAATGGCTTGAGAAGAAAGGTAATTTATTCTCATTTGTTTGTTATGAATCTAATATGACCGATGTTAATATTAACACCTGGTGGATTTATTCTGGATCAACAATCCATATAACAAATTCCTTACAGGGTATGCAAAACCTAAGGAAGCCAGTGGAAAGTGAGCGGACTGTCCTATCAGGAAGCAGGATGGGCTCACATGTGGAAGCTATTGGAACTTGCAATTTAATTTTGAATAATGGTTTTGTTTTGAAATTAGAAAGGACCTTTTATGTACCAAGTTTCTCACGAAACTTGATTTCAGTTTCTAGACTTGTACCTTTTGGATATTCCTTTAATTTTAAAGACACCTTGTTTGAATTATTTTATAATTCGGAATGTGTTGGGAATGGTATATTGTCTGATGGTCTTTATCGTATTAATTTACAAATCAAATCCACTTATAGTTCAATGCATGTTCAAACTGGCACTAAGCGGTGTAATATTAATGAGAATTCTTCTATGTTATGGCATCGGAGATTATGACATATCTTCATAAAAAGAATTAAAAGGTTAGTAAAAGATGGGGTACTTAATACTCTAGATTTTGCTGACTTTGAAACTTGTGTTGACTGCATTAAGGGAAAGCAGACCAACATGTCTAAGAAAGGTGCCAATAGAAGTTCAAGTATATTAGAAATAATTCATACAAACATATGCTGTCCTGATATGGATGCACATGGTCAGAAATATTTCATCACTTTCATAGATGATTACTCACGATATATGAATATTTATTTGCTTAACAATAAATATGAAGCATTGGATGCCTTCAAAGTCTTTAAGGCTGAAGTTGAGAACCAGTGTGGAAAACAAATAAAGATAGTGAGATCAGATCGGGGTGGTGAATACTATGGTAGATACACTGAGAGTGGACAAGCACCTAGTCCATTTGCTAAGTTTCTTCAAGAACATGGGATTGTTGCCCAATACACCATGCCCGGTTCTCCGAACCAAAATGGTGTTGCAGAAAGAAGAAACCGAACATTATTGAACATGGTGCGGAGTATGCTTAGCAACTCTAATCTTCCTAAATCATTATGGAATGAAGCACTAAAGACGGCTGTGTATATTCTAAATCGGGTTCCATCCAAGGCTGTCCCAAAGACACCATTTGAGTTATTTAAAGGATGGAAGCCGAGTTTACGACATATGCGTGTTTGGGGATGTCCGTCTGAGGTGAGGATTTATAACCCACAAGAAAAGAAACTAGATCTGAGGACCATTAGTGGGTATTTCATTGGATATGCCAAAAGGTCTAAAGGTTATAGATTTTATTGTCCATCTCATACAACTAGGATTGTGGAGTCAAGAAATGCAAAGTTTCTTGAAAATCATTTGACTAGTGGGAGCGATCAAATCAAAAATTCAATTTCTGTGCATGATCATATAGAGTATGAACCTTCCACTTCAAGTAATAGATTGTTACTATTTACAACATCCCTCAAGTTCAAATGGATGTTGATCAACCAATCATCGAGACTCCACAAGCTACTGATGATCCAGTAAATCAAGTTGGTCATCAAGATGATGAACAATTAGTTGAATAACAAGATCCACAAGAAAATGTTGATCAAACATTAAGAAGATCTACTAGGACAAGAAAATCAGTTATTCCTAATGATTACATTGTCTATCTACAAGAATCTGACTATAATGTTGGAGCTGAGAATGATCTTGAGAACTTTAGACAAGTCATGAGTTGCAAAGAGTCAAATTTGTGGTATGATGCCATGAATGATGAAATGAATTCCATGAAAAATAACGACGTATGGGATCTTGTAGAGTTACATAATGGGGCAAATTCCATTGGTTGTAAATGGGTCTTTAAAACCAAGAAAGATTCATTAGGCAACATTGAGAGATACAAGTCCAGACTCGTTACTAAGGGATTTACTCAAAAGGAGGGAATCAATTACACTGATACTTTTTCTCCTGTATCAAAGAAAGATTTTCTTTGTGTCATCTTGGCATTAGTTGCACATTTTGAACTTGAGTTGCATCAAATGGATGTGAAAACAACCTTTCTTAATGGTGATTTAGAGGAGGAGGTTTATATGAAACAACCTGAAGGTTTCTCTTATAATAGTGGTGAGCATTTGGTTTGTAAGCTTAAGAGATCCATATATGGGTTAAAATAAGCCTCTCGTCAATGGTATCTTAAACTCCATGAAACGATATCCTCATTTGGGTTTATTGAAAACCCCATGGATCAATGTATATACCAGAAGGTCAGTGGGAGTAAAATTTGTTTTCTCATTTTGTATGTGGATGACATACTACTTGCAACCAATGATAAAGGTTTTCTACATGAGGTGAAAAAATTCCTCTCTAAAAACTTTGATATGAAGGATATGGGTGAGGCATCTTATGTCATTGGCATTAAGATCCACAAAGATAGACTTCGAGGAATTTTGGGTCTATCACAAGAAACCTACATCAATAAAGTTTTAGAGAGATTTAGAATGAAAGATTGTTCACCAAGTGTTGCACCCATTGTCAAGGGCGATAGATTTAATTTGAATCAATGCCCTAAGAATGATTTTGAGCGGGAACAAATGAAGAACATTCCATATGCTTCTATTGTTGGAAGTCTTATGTATGCTCAAGTATGCACAAGGTCCGACATTGCATTTGCTGTTGGAATCTTAGGAAGATATCAGAGTAATCCAGGTATGGATCACTGGAAAGCTACAAAGAAGGTGTTGAGATATCTTAAAGGAACAAAAGATTACATGCTAATGTATAGGCAGACGAACAATCTTGATGTGATCGGCTATTCAGACTCCGACTTTGCTGGTTGTGTTGATTCTCGCAAATCAACATCAGGATATATTTTTATGATGGCTGATGGAGCTATTTCATGGAGAAGTACTAAGCAAACCTTGGTTGCTACTTCTACTATGGAAGCCGAGTTTGTCTCCTGTTTTGAGGCTACTTCTCATGGTGTATGGCTTAATAGTTTTATTTCTGGGCTTAGAATCATGGATTCTATTTCTAAACCTCTGAAGATTTTTTGCGATAATTCAGCAACTGTCTTTATGGCTAAGAACAATAAAAGTGAAAGTCGAAGCAAGCACAACGACATAAAGTATTTAGCCATTAGAGAAAGAGTTAAAGATAAAATAGTAGTTATTAATCACATTAGTACTTATTTAATGATCGTTGATCCTTTGACTAAGGGCATGCCACCAATAAAATTTAAGGATCATGTAGAGAACATGGGACTTGGGCCCTCCTTATGATTGTATACATACAGTTTATTAATAAAACTCTTATATTGTGATGTTTTCTCATTTTCATGCGCACATCAGTTTGAGAAAATATGTTACATTTGGACCAAGAGTAAACATTGGTTTATTCATCAAGTTAGTTATCACATTACAGATAGATACTTAAAAATAGACATGTTGTAATACATAGATGAGACTACTCGCTTTAAGAGGGACTATCTCTATGATTCACATATTTATTTCTTGAGTAAGTTTTCCATGACTCATTTATGTCAATAATCAGTTCTATGGACCAAGTGGGAGAATGTAACGGTTTCTTATTTTTATTATAATAAGTATTAATAATAAAAATAAACCAATTTAATATGGTCCATAGTTTTGGGATTTTGGTTCTGAAAAGGGTATGATTTATTTTGGTTTTAATGTAAATTGGTATGACCATTTAATTGGATGGTAATGAGTTTTAATGGCTTTAAATCCTTGATGGTAGAATCCTATAAATAGTATTTGGTCCCCAAAGCTTTCTCTCATCACAAAAGAAATACACCATCTATATTGAGAGACCAAGAGCTTGGAAGAATCAAAGGCAGTGCACTCACAACACTGCAACAATGGCTGGAGGTAAAACCTCTAATTCTATTTCCGCATTTTGTTTTATTGATCTTGTTGTTCTTTTGTTATCAGGAATATAGGATCAATATATATATATATATATATATATATTAATCTAACAATGTGTCAACCATAAATATATATATATATATATATATATATATATATATATATATATATATATATATATATATATATATATATATATATATATATATATATATATATATATATATATAATCATTATTATGTCAATTAATATTTGTAGTTGTCAAAAGTACATGAGTATGTGGTAACCCTAAACTAGTAGGGGTGATCAGATACCATAGTGTTTTTCTGGTGTGAGGGCTTGCCTGTGGTGACGAGAGACCTTGTTTGATGTTGTTTATAGTGATGAGAGAGGGTAAACTCATGTGAGATGATAGGCTATGTGTCTATGCGTTATGCTAGGTAAGTTATTTGTTTTCTCAACCCTAATGTTGGAGTGTTTATAGAGGGCACCTGGGGCCTAGGGTTTCCTTGGGAATGATAATCGCTCAATCAATCTATGTTGGATCATTAAATCCCTTCTTCCTAGAGATATGAGGGTTAGCCTGTTGACTTTGACTTATCTCTAATTGAGGAACATCTTTTTTCCATGTTTCCCACAATTGAGCGAGTAGGGAGCACTCAAGGGAAATTGGAACTCCCTTAACTTAATAGGTCTCTTACAAATATGTCACTATACATTCCCTCAAGAACAAAGTATTTGATAAAGGGTGAAATACTTTAAACAACAGAGAATTGGGGGAGTTTGTTCGATGGGACCCAAGCCTCTCACGCAAGACGTTGAGCCCATTGGATAGGCTTTCAAGTTAGACCTCGCCCAAGGAAAATTTATGTTACATGGGAGGGGTGCTTAAATAAGCATGTTTGATGGGACTCTTAGTCCCTCAAGTGAGAATATATATTGTGTCTTGGTTGATGAGAATCCAAGCCTCTCGGGTGTGGCGTTAAGCCCCCTAGAAGGGACTTCTATCAAGCCCTCAGACAAGACTTTACTTAAATTCTTTTGAGCCAGACTTCAGCTTCACCTCTTAGGCTGAAATTTAAGTTAGATTTATCCCGATAAAACTCTAAGTTACTCAGGCGGGGCATTAAGATAAGACTGTTTAATAGACCTCTTAGTCCCTCAGGCGAGATTATATATTATGTCTTGGCTAATGAGACTTCAAGTCCCTCAAGTGGTTCATTTGGCCCTTTGGGTGGGACTTCTATCAAGCTCTTAAAAAAGACTTTACTTAAATTCTCTTGAGCCAGACTTTGGTTGTGGCCCTTGGGCTGAAATCTAAGTTATACCCTACTTGAGAAAACTCTAAGTTACTCAGATGTAACATTAAGATAAGCTTGTTCGATTGGACTCTTAGTCACTCAGGCAAGATTATATGTTGTGCCTTGGCTGATGAGGAAAGCTTTTATTTTCTAGAAATCTTCCCCGCACTCATTGATCCACTCAAACATCTCTTTCTTATTTAGGGTGACGAAGAAGAGGAAATTATTCACTAATACGAAAAACACCTATCATAACGGTTGGAAAAGGATACAACCACGTCCGACCAACCGCTGTTAGGTACGGTGTGATTATATGTATGATGTTTTCCACCACGGGCGTAGGACCGTTGTGATAAACTAGGTAGTGCATTATATATCACAACAGTCCAAGTATAAAACTGTTGTGATATAAAGCAAAAGGTCATGGGTTCCAAACCTAGTGATTGTATGGTTTATAACATTTTACGCTCTATCTATAACAAAGGTGATATAAATAACTGTGATTAAATAATTTGGTTTTTTAATTTAATTTTTTTTTTCATATATTATAGACATGTATTTGTTTTACCAATGTGTGTGTGTGTGTGTGTATATATATATATATATATATATATATATATATATATATATATATATATATATATATATATATATATATATATATATATATATATATATATATATATAATGTTTCTAAAATATCAAATTAAGCAAGAAAAATATATTTGCAACCATCAAAAGGCAAAGTCATGCAATACCACCCCCCTTTTTAGCTAACGCATTAAAAATAAACGTCCAACGTCTACGGACATCATCAAAGTCTCCGGGAGAGAAAGATGTCATGTCGTTAAACGTCTACATAAACAAGTGAAAAAATTGAATATCACGTGATTTGAATAGAAAATTACTTTAACATTAATGTTATTAAAAATATTTCATGACATTATTTATACCTTATCCCACGAATCAATAATGTTGGCAGAGACGATGCTAAACATGTGTTTCATTACATAGTACTCACACTCGTATCCTTTAGCTTGTTTCTTAGTCTACAAATTTAAACATTTCATGAATATATATATATATATATATATATATATATATATATATATATATATATATATATATATATATATATATATATATATATATATATGTGTGTGTGTGTGTGTGTGTGTATGTATATATAAAAGTGAATATCACAATTAATCCACTTACCTTGGGCTCACAAAATGCGAGCTTTTTCTAGAGTTGTTCAACCTATAATGCCTCTCCATCACTCTGCATATTGAAAATGATTTAAAAATATTACACGCTAAGATAATTAGAAAGTAAAATAAAATATTACTAAAAGTATTTTAAACATAAAGTTACCTTGTAATAATTTGTTTCATCATAGAATCAAGTTCAATGTGTAACGAACACAGTGTAGTTATCATATTTGTCCGAAGAGATATGATGTTCAATTGATAATGATCTCTGAATGAACAATACAAGCATATATAATTAGTATTTTGATAAAACATGAGATATACTTACGTGCACCAAACTTGTAGTAACCCTATGTCCAGCCAACGTTCTCCCATGATCATATCCTTTATATCTTTAGGAATCATAAAGAATTCCTTTAACCCCTATATCTGGATCATGTTCTAGTGGAAGAGTAAACACCACATCTTCATTGTGCATAACGTAACATAAAATGTTGGTGTATGATTCTTCAGAGGGAGCTAATAACCCGTTATGGATCTCTCTACCGGTGGAGGCGGATGAATAACTTCCTTTTGTGCTTTCATCACGTACAACATTTCTAGCAGGAAATTGATCATCAGCATCATCATCTTCATTTGTACATTGTGGGATGGTTCCACTTAATCTCTACATCATAAAAAACACAGGAACACAAAATTGAATTAACACAATATATATCATACATGTCAGATGTCACAATATTCCCACTCTCACATACTACATATAACTCTTTTATTTCTTCTAATACTTTCCTACGAGTTTCCCATTCCGCTTCTAACTTCTCATCAAATTCTTGTTTTTGAGTATCAATCTTCCTTTAAAGCTCTTCCAACCTTTCTTTTTGCACCTGTCTGGTGCATTTTCTAAGCGTACCAAAAAACACTCTCAGGCTGATGTCATCTCCAACCCCATGGATACGCCCACCATGTTCTTGTGTTCTGATTGCTTCTACTGAAATATCATACCATGGTTTTGTAACAAAGGAACCTTCACGGGCTGAGTAAACCAACAATCCTGCACAACATGATAAGACATACATTGTTTATTACCAAAGGGATTTAAATAACACATAACATATTCACAACAAATCCTACTTACAATTTTCTCAGCGACTGCTCTTGAGGAATCTGAAGTGTACTCTCCATTAGGTCTTTGTCGAGCCCTCTTCCACTTCTCATATCGTGATGGTGGAGATGGTTCCCGATCACGGCTCATGGAGTCCCCATCTCCTAGTTGTTATTTTTTCAGCAATCATGATTTTCTCAAGTTTCCTGTATCCCCCACGAGAGAATTTATGGGGGTATTTGTTCTTTGACTTTTTCAACTTTCCTATTTCACTTTTAACATGTTTTAAACATAGGAAAAATATTAAACGGTTGTATCCATAAGAATATCAGAAAATACAACTCGTACTAACCATGAACTCCTTGGAACTATGAGAATTCACAAACGTTTTTCAAACCTTCTTGCCAAGAAAATGATATTTCACCCACGAGCGTTCAATATTAGGCTTAGGCTTCATAATGTAGTCATTAGTGAGTCGTGACTTAAAACTTCTCCAAGTCGTACCAGCATAAGTGATCCACTTTCTTTTCACCTTCGATTCATCACTAAATCCAAACGTCAACTACACATTTTTAACCTCAATACGTATGTATTAGTGATTATATAAGTATGTATTAGTGTTTATAAAAATTAATATCGAATTGGTGAAAATTAAAATTAATATACCTTAGCGTTTATCCATGTGTTTTTTTTCATCTCATCTGCCACATCTTTCCAATCATCTAACAATATGATAACTTTGATACGTCCAAGGAACACAACATAACTCTTAAAAAGCTATAAATGAGGACCATCAAGAATAGTATAAACAACAGTATGCTCGACTGATAAATTGATACCCGAGTTGCAGACTTTTGATAAATAATAGTATGGCGATAAGGCATCCATTATGAGGTAGCTAATTTTAATCAACCTGGAATTTGATCCCACGCTGCAAATTATTTCGAGAGATACGTGACTCCTTATTTGCACCTATTTGCCTGCTAAGACAACTAACGATCCCTGGAATGCATGGATGTTGATGGGGTCGAACTAGGGTTTCTAGAAAGAATCTCATAATAGGATGTCAGCCGAAGTCTTGCGATATATCAAGACTCGTTTTATATCTTAATTGTCGTGCTACATAGTGATAACCATAGGGTATTTCTAATGTTCTCTCTCTCTCTCTCTCTCTATATATATATATATATATATATATATATATATATATATATATATATATATATATATATATATATATATATATATATATATATATATATATATATATATATATATATATATATATATATATATATATATATATATATATATATATATATATATATATATATATATATAGAGAGAGAGAGAGAGAGAGAGAGAGAGAGAGAGAGAGAGAGAGAGAGAGAGAGAGAGAGAGAGAGAGAGAGAGAGAGAGAGAGTATTTTTAATAGAAAATAAAAGAGTATTTTTGAATTTTAAATAACTTGTACTAAGGAGAAAAGAGTATTTTTATAATTTCATATTATGAATATTAATAGAGAGAGAGAGAGAGAGAGAGAGAGAGAGAGAGAGAGAGAGAGAGAGAGAGAGAGAGAGAGAGAGAGAGAGAGAGAGAGAGAGAGAGAGAGAGAGAGAGAGAGAGAGAGAGAGAGAGAGAGAGAGTATTTTTAATAGAAAATAAAAGAGTATTTTTGAATTTTAAATAACTTGTACTAGGGAGAAAAGAGTATTTTTATAATTTCATATTGTGAACATTAATAGAGGAGAGAGAGAGAGTATTTTTAATAGAAAATAAAAGAATATTTTTACATTTTAAATAACTTGTTCTAGCGACAAAAGAATATTTTTGTAATTTCATAGTGTGAATATTAATAGATAAGAGAGAGAGTATATTTTTAATAGAAAATAAAAGAGTATTTTAATATTTTAAATAACTTATATTAAGGATAAAAGAGTATTTTCGTAATTTTATATTGAGAGAGAGAGAGTTTTTTTAATAGAAAATAAAAAAGGTATTTTTATATTTTAAATACCTCGTACTAAGGCAATAGGTTGTCCCATAGTTTAGTGAGAGACAAAAATTTTAGTTTTTGTTCATTCCCTTATCAGGATTTTTGTCTAGAATAGTTTTTATATCATACACATGACAATTAGAATTGTATTATCCAGTTGCTTATTTTTTAACAAATCAAACACACTTAGAAAGTAGCTTTTGTAGTTATATCTTTTACCATATCATGTTTTCTTTAATTTTTATTATTATGATTTTAATTATATTTCATTTTTATCTTTTATAGTTTAATATATTTTAAACAAAAATAAATTTAGTTTAAATGTGTGAATAAAAAAAAGTCAAGATTTCTATCTAAAAAAATCATGAGTTTATTTTCTTCAATTTTTTTCTGTGGTTTTCACATCCACCTCCTCCATTCTATTCCGATTCTGAGGTTGCTCTATATCACTGCTCACTTATGTTATGTCAATCTTGGTACACCTTAAAATTTAAGTATATGCTTTAAAATACATTTTTGATATTATGTTCAATTTTATATGTTTATAGAAAATATTTTACTTGCGTTTATTGTTATAATTAATTTTATTGAATAATAAGTAATATAATAATATTAAAAATTACTACCTCTGTTTATTATAAGTCACTTTGAAAAAATATTTTGTACCACAATATAAGTCGTTTTATAATATCAAAGAATCATTAATGTTATTTTTTCTATTATATCCTTAAATATTTATTATTCTTTCTCTTTTCAATTATGTCAATTTGTATTTTCAATATCATTAATGAAGGACAATTTTGTAAAACTCTTCGTAATTTATCTTTTTCATATCACAATTATTACATTTCTTAATACGTGTGAAAAGTCAAAAACGACTTATAATAAAAAACGGAGGGAGTAATTATTATGCATTGTAAGTGAAAAAAAAACTCACATCATCAATTCATCACAATCATTCGTTATTTTATATGTGATTAATATAAAAGTCAAATATCTTTAACTAATCATTGATTATAATTAATTGTCAGTATAAAATATATTTATATCATCGATACATTTCAATTAAATAATAATAATAATAATATATAAAATAATAAAACAACTGAGTTATTATTAAAAAATATTTTTATATCATTTTATATTTATCAACTATTGAAATCCAATTTATCATAAATTTCAATTACCATATCAATTATATAAACTATAATTATCAGCCGTTAAAACTACCGATCATCAACTATAAACTACCAGCTAATTTATCGACTATCAACCATTTTTTACAAAACAAAGTCTAAGTTACCTTTTAACAATTGAACTTATAATTGATAAAAGCTAGTGATTGATCAAGCTTATAGTTGTAAAATGTCAAAAAATTAGAATAAAATGAAGAGAAGAGTGAAAAGGTATAATAAACTTTAAGCTACATACTACTTATGTCAACTTACAAAAATAAGTTATAAATTACCTAAACTAAATTTTAAATTCGTAAAAAAAAAATGATATTATGAAACAAATATTTTTTTAAAAATATGAGTTGATAAACTATAAATTACAAACTATAAACTCAACCAAACTACCTTTATTCTAATATTTAAAAAAACATGTTACCTCATTTCTACAAATTACTTCTAAAAATATGAGTAAATCCTTTTTTTATTCTAGTCAAATCTTCAACCACAGTAATAATCTTACAACAACCACGTGTTCTTTTCCAATGCCAAAAGAATAGGGCTAGTTAATTTAAATTTAAATTAGAATTTGAACTTGGCATCTTCTTCCTTCTTTTCACGAATATAGTGGGGTTGACATAGTAATATCGGTAACTTTGTTACTAGCTAGTATTGTTCTATGCTACTCTTAATTTGTAGCCAAATTCAAAAATAGAAAGAAAAAAAAGGTTCCTTTATTTTCAAAAATATCGTAACCTTTGGAGTACCTCCAATATCAATTTTTAAACCGTTTTTATAGCATTCTAAAAACTACACGTTACTGGAAAATATTTTTTGATCACATTTAGAGAGAGAGAAACTAGTAATCCTTCTATTTCTTTATCACACCTCCCAAAAGACAAATCACAAATTGTAAATAAGAACTTAGAATTGGACCCCGGTGGTTCAATTATGTAAGTGCATGATTCTCATAAATAATAATCATATTCACCAATTTCATCATAAAAATAATCATATTGACCAAGATGTTCAATTGGGATTAGAGAAGTGCTGTTCTCAAATCTTGATATTGCAGAAAACCAAATAATTGAAAACTCCAACATTAAACAATGAAATAAGTTTGAGTTGAATAGAAAAATCATATTTAAGACAAAAGAGAGAGAATTGAAACACTCTAACATAAGCAGAATAGCAATAATAATAATCAAAGAGTATATGATTTAACTTAGGAAAAGGAAAAAATAAATAATCCAATTGATAAACTAATAAAAATTGTCACCATGTTACAAGAACATGAAAAGAAACAAACTAGTCCTACCAAATAATGAATCTAAAAAAAGCTTTAAGAAACCAAAAAAAGAATTCACCAACCAATTACCCATTTGTCTGTACATTGTCAATGCTTTCATCATATGGATAAAAAGACCAAACTTTTTCTATGATAATTCCATAATTCAACTAACCTCAGCAAAACAAATGTTCCAAAATCATGAAAATTAAGCTCCTATTCATCATCAGGAGCAGGTAGATTAAGATCAATTAAGCAAGGATTAACAGCAGCCGGAGCCGGAACCGGAACCGGGGCAGGAGGTTGAGGTTGAGGTTGAGCTTGAGGTTGAGGTTGAGCAGCAGAACCACTTGGCCTAATGACAAAAGTGCTCTCATCATAGCCTCCAACAAAATGTGATCTTTTGTGACCTCCTAAAGCTTGTCCTGACTTGAAAGTCCTCTCACAAAGTGGACAGTCATGTTCTTTGTTTTTCTTTGACTTCATTTTCTTCTTCCCTTTGCAACTTGACTTCTTGTTACCAATCTTTGTTCCATTCATGTTGTTGTTCTTGTTGGTTTGTGCCTTTGGAGCAGCATATGAATCACTATCAGTGCTGTTTTCATCGCTCTCATAAACCGAATCATCTGAGAAACTATCTCTTTCATAACCCTTTTGAATGTTGTTCTTATTGCTTTGTATCTTCTTGCTTGATTCAAAATCATGATCCTGAAATCGGTTCCTTAAACACCAATCGCTTGAAGCATCATCTGTTTCTTCTTTTTTAGGACCATATAGGAAATAACCAGAATCAGAATTATGAGAATCATAATCTTCTTCTAAATACCTCAACCTCTTATCCTTGAACACTTTCTTCTCACTTCCAACATTGCTCTTATCATGATTCATAGCAACAACCTTGGTATCAGCAGAAGGCGATTTCAATTTCAATTTCAATTTCAATTTCGGTTCAACAACAGCAGAGTTGTTATCAGATGACTCTGTCACCAAAGCTAAACCCTTGAAAGAATAATCTCTAGACAACATCATCAAAGTCCTAGCGACTTCTTCATGATCTTGATCCACTTCAGAAATCGAAGACGAGCAATTTCCCCACGGAGGCGAAGACGAAGAGCGCCGGTTGTCATTGCTAAGATTCTTGAACTTCATCCTCTTTGATTTCCGTGTATAAGTCGGAACCGAATCCTCGGTTTCCGACTGACTATCCATAACCAACTTCTCTTTATCTCTGACACAGACACCCGACACGCCTTTATCCGAGTGAGAAGCCATGTGACCACATAAAGCCTTCAACGACCAAAAACTTTTTCCACAATCCTTGCAGAATCTTTCCTCCTGATCAGTAGCAGAAACAGCAGCAGCATTGGAATGCACAAACCTAGTTGTTTTCTTGGGATTCTCTCTAAGACCATAAATGTAGTTTCCATCATCACCACCACCACCACTTCCACCAACACCACTAGACCCTAATTCAGATCTCTTTCTCTTTCTTCCAACATCAAACTTAAACATAGAAGCAGCAGCATTACTATTAGCATTCATCATTCTTCTCTCTTCATTCTCACTCATCATATGAGTCCTTATGTGACCACCAAGAGACTTACCACACAGAAACTTTCGTGAACAATACCTACACACAAACCTCTTTTCTTCCATGATAATTCTGAATCTAAATCAATCAAGAAACAACAACAAAAACTCTTACCTCAAAAATTTCTTGAAAAAACTAAGCAAGATCCATGATTACGATGATCAAGAGATGGAGAACAAGGTTGTTGCTTTTAAAGATGATCAAAAGAGAATAAAAAAAGGGTTAAGATGTGACAGTTCGTGTGAAGTACAAAGGATTAGACCCACAAAAAAAGGCACAAAAGAAGAAGAAGAACCCTTCAAATTATTCAGTTTCCAAAGCAACGAATTTAATGGAAAAAATCAAATAAAAAAAAATTGAAGAATTGGGCTTTTATTTATACTGATATTGCAGTTTTAGGAGAATTCCATGCATGGAAAAGAGGATATATTGTTACAAATTTTTAATTAAATAAAAAAGGAGAAGATTAATTTGGACGGCTAGGATTGAATATTTATTTTGAGGATCCCTATGATTTGTGAAACAAAAACTGAAAGCAGCAAAGAAAGCCTTAAATTGTGTTTGTTTTATAAGCTTACACAACACAAGTGAAAGGTGAGTAGTATCTTCAAACGTTATTGTTTTTGGAGATTTAGCTTATTGTGATTCACTCTCATAATTTCATTGCAAATTTGCAACCTCTATTATTATTGATGAAAAAGACATTTATTTAATTCTATTTATTGCTTTTTATTTATTGTTACCTTATTCTGATTTTTATTGGTAGTATTACAAAATATATATATATATATATATATATATATATATATATATATATATATATATATATTGACTCAATTCTTTTTTTTCATAAGGTTTATTTATTTCTTTATGGTCATTTTGATGGTGTTTGAATTTTTTGGAGTTAGGTAGTTGAAAATCTCCCATGAAATAAATATTAGGTAATTAATGATTAAAAAAATATTTTATGATTCAATTAGGGTATATTTGTTTCAAAGTGATCACAAATATATTTGGAATAAAATTTCTAAAGTATTATTTATTTTGTTAATTTTATACTTATAAGCTAATATTATTTAAAAAATGCTCTTAGAAATATAAAATATATATAGTACACTTCTTTGGGAATAAGATTTTAAGAATAAAAATTCTATAAAAAAAATATAGATAAAAATAAAATTTGAAATTATGAAATAAATACTCCCTTAAAAATATAATAGTCGAGAGTTAATGTGTTAATTTAATATATGATTCTACCTAAAATATGATTTCAATATGTATTGTCAAAATATTTATTTTTCATATTTCAATATATTTAATTATATTGATTCAGATTTTATTTTTAAAAATTATTTTTTTACATATGAGTTTTTTAATAATTTAAAAATATGTGTATATTTTGAAACAATTTTTTGGATGTTTATATTTGATGACTATTGAAGTAAAGGATTTTAATTTTGATAAATTATCGGTGTTAAAGTTTTAATATTTTTAATAAATCTTAATCAATTATAGATATGATTTTAGAAATAATTAAGATAAATGTCAAATATTTTATTTAATATTATGATAATGATTGATTAATAATATATTCTTTACATCGACACTATATATGAATTAAACTCATAATTATACTAATTGATTTGATGAAGTCTGATGCAAAACTCAGTTGTTGAATGTATAAAACATTTCAAATTTTGAGTTTTTTTTTGGTAATAAAAATTTAGGTGTCAATTATTATAATTTTTTTTACATTTAACCAATCATAAATATAATTTTTGTACTACTATATTAAATACAATTTTTTTTCTTTTACATTTAAACAATCACAAAATATCAATTTTGTCTAAAGATTGAACAATTAGTATTGGTAGGGTAAATATCTTTATATTATTTAAATCTTTACACCACTTGATCTTTCTCTAAAAATCAATATTTCTTGACTTGTGATTGGTTGCTTCTCATAGTACGGAATCTGATTTATTTATTTTACTTTATGTTGTTTTGTGGATATTAGGCTTTTTGTTTTTTTAAATTTATTTTTTGTATTGATTAGTAGAGATTTATTTGCATTTCGTCAAGAAACAAACTAGAGATTTGTGTATCCCATATATTGTGGTAACTAATAAAATAATTTGGAAGAGACGTGGAAATTAGATTATAAAATATTGATATATTGTAAAAATCATACCTTAATGAATTCACCCAAAAAATCATATATTAATGAATCGTTTAGTCTATTTAATGACTTTACTCAATTGAGAATATATACATTTATATTCATGAAATATGCTTACCAAATTAGTTTAGAATTATCCAATATTTCTATACATACAATAATGACAAATCTTTGAAAATCTTAACCGGTGAAATTTGGTCTGGTGTTTATCTTAGTGATAAATGATAACCAATGAAAAAGTTAATATAATCCAAATTTGGAAATAATCAACCTGTTTTCTGGCCCATGGTATTTTAATTTTTAATCACTAATTACTAATTAGCATGCCCATTGTTATTAAATAGTGTGTTGAAGATATTGTTCTTAGAGCAAAGACCAAAGACATTTGGTTATTATAGAAAATGATCAAATAGCATTAATCGTGTACTGAGAATTATCGACTGGATGTATACTGAAAATTAATTTTTTATGGAGATTGTGTATCATAATTGTCAACTTAAATAGTAAAGTTGAACTTTTTTTTATTCTATTTTTCTAAATTAATAAATTATTATTTTACTATTTAATTTGACTTCTTTTTAAATATATATTTCTAAAACTTTAACATTTTTACAACAACCTTTTTACAATTTTATTGAAGGTCATCAATGTTACAAAGTATTTTTAGTAAATTAACATATTACCTCACGAGAATGAAATGTTATAATTATTTATATTAAAACTTTTAAGAGAAAAAAAATAATAAACTATAAATTATCTAAAATAATTTATAAAATGTAGTATAAACTATTAAAAATAAGCTATAAATTAATAAAAAAATAACAATTAAATCAAAGAAATGTTGGGTTAGAGTTAGACTTGGATATCCATCTAACTCACTCTATACAAATTCACATATTAATATAAATTCACCTATTAAAAGGTTTGTGTTGGCCCGATTTTTTTAATTTTAAAATAACTATTTTTTAAAATTTAAATATCAAAATAACTACCTTTCACTATTGATATGTCAGTTGAGTTGACGCATCCAATAACCATTCAAATGAGGCGTCATTGTAGTTAGCGCATGCTTGTAATTCCAATGCATGCAGGCGCCCATGCATCTGGCGCATGCATGTGTGCTTGTGAGTGTACACCACATGCATTGGCGCATGCATGTGTTATGTGTGTGTGTGGCGCCTAGGATATTGGCACATGCATGCACGTGTTCATCTATAAATACAATGTGCATCTCCCTTTTTTTCACACAACTTCTTACCCTCCTTCCATTTCCCTTTATTTTCCTTCAATCTCCTTCAATTTTGTTTTGTTTAACCATGTCTGAATACATTCACAAGAGAAATGTCGATTTAATCTTTTCAGTAGTGCAACCTCCGATAAAGATTCGACTTTGGAATATAGAATCGTTCAAACGTCTTAATCGAACGTTGAATCGTTGGTTAGATGGAGAAATTGCAGAGGGTGAAAGGAGTAAAAGAATTCAATGGCTTGAGTCCACATTCAACCAAAATGGAGAAGTTCGTGTATGGGTGGATATTAAGACTGATAGAGACGTTCACATGATGATGTATACTATGTTCAAAATTGTTTTGATGGTTGTAATGGCATAGTTATGTTGTTGTAATCGCATAGTTATGTTGTTTATGTGTTGTATTTGTTAGTAATGGTATTTTATTTGTTGTAGTTTGTTGTGTTGCTTGTGTGTTGTATGTGTTGTATTTGTTTGTGATGGTATTTCCTTATAAAGCTATCATATGAACTAAATGTTGTTTTTAATAAAAACAAAAGAGTTACAATTAAAATTATCTTGTTGTGCTTGTTCCAACACTGGGACAGTTAGTACGATTATAACCGGGTTGGCGACATGAACTATATAATATAACCATTTTGTTCGCCGTATCCATTTCGGTTCGGATACGGGTGCTGTTTGGGCAACTGTAAGACCCCAATTTTGACCCTAAGATCCCTCATGGCATCATAACATTGCATTTGCATTGCCTCAAGGATCTTTAGCATCTTGGTTCCCTTTGCCTTTGGGTGGGACTCCTTGTAATTGGTTTGAGATCACCAAGCATGCTTGAATTATACATCATTGTTTCTCTTACTTTTGTTTACTAACCAAAAGCACAAAAATGTGTCACTAACATCTTTTGTTTGAAGCTTGAGTATCATCCAAGACACTTTGTGGATTCTATTTAGATGATCAGTCAACACAGGGGAATGGCTTGAGATACTTCCAACAGGTTCAAATGGGGTCTATTCGTCAGTCAAAACGTTAATCTTGAAGGAGCAAAAGTTTGTTCATGAGTTGTCATGCTCGCTAGGCGAGCAGAATGGGTCGCTTAGCGAGTCCCAAGAAAAGCCACCAGAATCACCTACGCTCAGAGGAATTTCTTGAACTGTCATGCTCGCTAGGCGAAGCCCATGTGTTTTAAAAAAACGAAAAACGAAAAAAAAAAACAGAAAATTTTTGGATTTGGGCCTCTCTCATTTGAGCCCATAGGTCCACAAAAATCAGGTTATAAATTCAGAGTTTCAGTGAAACAAAAGAATTCCATTCCTATTACCCTGGCAGGGAAAAAGATAGTGAGACAAGAGCTAACAAAGTTCAGAGCAACCTCCAGAGACTGAAGGGAACTCATTGGAAAAGAACTAATTCCCTCTCATATAAACCCTCAAATTGCTTTGCAAACCCAACCGGGCAATTCAATTTCATCCGATCTCTCCAGTCAGGTTTGCCTTATTCCCATTTATGCTTTTAATTTGAATGCTCTGAATGTATGAGGTATTATGGGTGAATTTGATACCCTTTTGATGCATGTGTTTGACAAGAGGTTTAGGCCTCCTACCCTTGGTTGCTTTTTGTGAGCTTTTGTGAATTTTAATGGCATGATTCATGTGGTTACATTTTGATTTGGGGGCAACTCCTGATTACCCTATCTTGTTTCTCTAACCTATTTGTTGAGTTTTGTTTTGTGAGGGCTCATATGACTCTTGCAGAGATGGCTTGCCTGGTGTTCCACTTTATTTGTGGGATACCACCTGGAGGTTTATTCCGATTACCTGTACTGACTCGCTTTCTTTGATGGTGTTTAACTTGGAAGAGTCTCTGGGTTTCTTATCTCTTTAATTGTTGTTACTTCGGATCTTTATCCGTACGGTAGATCTCTCAATCCCTTTACTTTTGCCGCATGTTACCGATTTCTTAGGTTTCGTATATCCTCGTGGCATGTCAATTAAGGTAGCGTGGTTCCTTCATCTAGGACTTCCTTTTTGCATAAGCATCCCTAAAACCCCAAACTCATTGATTTTTCTTCTCCTAAGAACACGTTATCTCCTTCTACTACAGGCGAGTAAGTCTCCAAAGGTCGAGCATCCGGTAGATTGCGTAGTAACGTCGTTCACCCCAAAACACAACCCTTACCCCATAGGTGGTCGAACTACGTTTTGCTCTGATTTTCATCCCATATGAGATACTGTTAGATACCCAAAAGTGCTTATTTGAGCCATCAATTAAGGGTATCTTTCACTCTATTTCCTTGCTAAAATTGTCAAAACCACAATTGTTTTACATGAAATGCATTACATTGATAAACAAGCTTGGTGCCTTTGATTTGTGTGTTATTGTGCAGGAAAAAGGGCATGAACTAATTGAAAATGAAGACACAAGAAAATTGGCAAAGGAACCAAAGAATACAAGCATTTCATCAGCCTGCTCGCTAGGCGAGGGCTGTGGCGAAGCACTGCTTCGCTAGGCGAGCTCCAAGCGAAAAGCTCCAGTAAATTGTCAATAAATTCGCCAGGCGAGCTGCTGGCGAAGGTGGTGGCGAGTTCGTTCAGTTTTGGTGAAAAGCGCAGCCAGCACTCACTCGCTAGGCGAGGCTCTAGCGAGTCTCCATCGAGCATTCCAGTAGCAAAACCTCTCAACCTCGCTGGGGCGAAGGTTGGAGCGTGTCCTTCGCTAGGCGAAGGTGTGTTCGCTAGGCGAACATGACAGTTTGAGTTAGTCTGTTTTCTCTGGGCGCAGGTGCCTTGTGTGCCACAATTAGACCCTCGCTAGGCGAGCCATTCTGCTCGCCTAGCGAGCATGACAGCCCAGCACATGTCTATAAGTAGCAAGTGCCACTTTTGAGCACCATACCTCAGTACCTTAGTTTTACTTTATTTTTCCAGCTTTTGCTCTAGAGATATTTTTGACCTAGATTTCATTTCTCTTCATCTTGTAACCATCTTCTACAAAAAGAAGGTGGATTCCCATCCAATCTCGATTATCCGACTTGGATGTTGATCAACCTTCTTCCGAAACTTGCCGACCAAGCTACCATGAAAATGAGTAGCTAAGTCATCCATTTGTCAAGGTTAGATGTAGGTGATTACTAGCTTTGGGTGTAAATGTAAGGATCTTCATGTGTAAACTCTTTAATGGTGAATATATGATGAAAACTTTGTTTCTATTTAAAACTCTTTGTGTTGGTTTATGATCGAGAGATGTTTACCAACTTTTGACCTAGGTTTTCATCCAAACTTGTTTGTTAGCTAGAGATAGTAATGAATGATTTTGTTCACCATAAGGTTGAACCAAAAAGTTGTCATTTTGATAGATTGTGTTCGAGAGAAACAATGGATCAAAATGGGAAAACTCACAATGTGTGTTCGAGAGAAACATATTTGGAGGACTTTGTGAAATGATTTATCATCTAAAGGAGTTTATAAGATTGTTGACCGAACAAATACATGCAAAATAATCATTGAACCCTAACTTTGACAATATTTCTCATTTAATCAAACCATAACTTTTACCGCAATTTAATACCTTTGTATGCAAGATAACGTTACATCCAATCAAAACCCTATTGTTACTTGAGCTAGAATTAATACAACCATTGAACGGCAGTGATATCTTACAATCCCTGTGGATACGATAACAAAAACCCGACACGTAAATTTACAATCAACAAAATGGCGCCGTTGCCGGGGATTGTAAATTGATATTGCGAGCATCGCAATGGTTGTTTAAGTTTTAGCTTGTGAATTTTTGACTTGTGCTTGTAATTTGTTTGGTTTAGTGTGCAACTTACGTTTTATGCGAGGGCAAATCCCTGTGGACGAACTTCTTTTTGATCCTGAGATCGAGAGAACCGCAAGGAGGCTCAATAGCAAAACGAGACGTAGGAGGCAACAGGCTAGACAACGCCAAGAGCAAGGAGAAAGTTCTTCAACCACAAATCCACCACCATTCATACCAAACATGGAGCCACAACCACCACCACCTATTTCTACTCCATGCATCAATAGTCCAAGGAACACCGCTCAGTTTGCCAACCACACCGGAAGGCAAGCTGAGATGAAAACGGGAACTCTAAATCTATTATATGGAAGTCCATTCACCGGAATGGACCATGAAGACCCATTTGCTTTTCTCACAAAATTTTATGAGATAGCATTGGCTGCCGGAGTGGATCAGGCTCAAGAGCTTCCGTTGTTCAGACGATTATTTCCCCACGCTTTGCTCGGTAAAGCAAAGGATTGGTACCTAGATCAAACACCAGCCGTAATGACAGACTGGAACGTGTTAGAAGAGAAATTCATCGAAAGATTTTTCTCCCATAACCGATTCATGGAATCCAAGACGGCCATCTCGGTGTTTTCACAAGGAACCAGTGAATCATTAAATGAAGCGTGGGAAAGATTCAAGTCCATGCTTCGGAAATGTAAAGGGCATGGATTTGATGAAATGACTCAAATCCATATCTTCAGAAATGGACTTCAACCAAACTGCAAAACGTTGTTGGATGCTACCTCGGGTGGCTCTTTATTGTCAAAAAGTGCCGAAGAAGCCACGAACATTATAAATCGAATGGCTTTGAATGATCTTCAGAGTCAAAGTCGAGGAAATTCTTTGAAGAAGGCGAGAGTGCTTGAGCTAGGGACGAATGATGCCATCCTTGCCCAAAACAAGCTCATCTCACAACAAGTGGAACTCTTAACGCAACAAATCAAAGAGTTAAGAGAACCGTCAAAAGCTAAACAAATAGCTTGTTGTGAACTTTGTAAAGGTGAACATGACACCGGATTTTGTCCACCTCCCGGTTTTGACGAAGTAAACTACATGGCCAATCAACGGGACTATCAACCGAGACAACAACAACAACAACAACAACAACAACCTTATCAACCGCACCCTCAAAATCAACAACAACAATTCCAAGGGAACCAAGGGTTCCAACCTAGAAGCAACTATTATCATAACCAAGGTTATGGAGGTGGTTCTTCTAGCCGTCAAAACCCTCCCCAAAATCCTTATCAACCTCGACCTCAACAACCGCCGGTCGTAACTTCTAAATTGGAAGAGACATTGACGCAATTCATGCAAATGTCAATGGCTAACCAAAAGAGCAACGACGCGGCCATAAAAAATCTCGAGACTCAAGTTGGGCAACTTGCTAAGCAACTCGCGGAACAACAAACCGGTCCTTCCTTTTCGGCAAACACGCAAACAAATCCTAATGCACATTGTAAGGCGATCATGACGAGAAGTGGGAGGGAGTTGGGTAGTGAGAATGAAAAAAGAGTTGAGAGTGAACAAAGAGAGAAAGAGAAAGAAATTGAGGAGGGAATATTGGAGGAAAATGTTGATGGTGAAGTAGGAGAGTGGAGTGAGGGAGAAGAAGTTGAAAAGAATAAAAATAATGGTGAAGTTGAAAAAGAAAAAGGTGTGGAGATGGGGAAAAATACAAGTGATGAGGTAATAAGGGAGGTAGTGAAAAAGCCTAGATGGAAGAGTGCTAGAATTGCAAAGGGAAAGGACGTAGTGAGCGCTACTCCTATCCAAAACCTTCCTTATCCTCATGCTCCTTCCAAAAGGGAGAATGAACGGCATTACGCCCGGTTCATGGATATTTTTAAACAGTTGCAAATCAACATTCCGTTTGCCGAAGCCTTGGAACAAATGCCCAAGTATGCCAAATTCATGAAGGACATACTAACCAAAAAGCGGAGGTATACGGAACCGGAGACCATCGTCCTTGATGTGAGTTGTAGTGCCATTATTCAAAGGACACTTCCTAAGAAAGAGGTTGATCCGGGAAGAGTTACATTGCCGGTTAAAATTGGTGACGTATATGTCGGGAAGGGACTTATTGACTTGGGGTCAAGTATTAACCTTATACCTTTGTCAATTATCAAGAGACTTGGCAACATTGAGATTAAGTCCATCCGAATGACGTTGCAATTGGCGGATAAGTCGACGACCCATCCTCATGGCGTAGCCCAAGATGTTTTGGTGAAGGTCGACAAATTCTTTTTCCCGGTTGATTTTATTGTTATTGATATGGAGGAAGATGATGATGCTCCGCTCATCTTGGGCCGACCGTTCATGAAGACCGCGCGAATGATGATAGATGTTGATGACGGTTTAATGAAGGTGAGAGTTCAAAATGAGGAAGTGACATTCGATCTATTCGAGGCAATGAAGCATTCAAAAGATAGAAATGATAGCTTCCGCATCGATGTGATCGAAGACGCTATTATGGAGGTTTCAAAGCATATTCATGAGATATCTCCTAGGGAGTTAGCTCTTGACGACTCATTGGAGGTTTTCACTGTTGAAGAAGAGCTAGCTCTTGAGGAATGCTTAAAGGAACTTGATAGTTTAGACGACCTACAACCATGGGAAGTAGAGGAGGAAAACTTGAAAAAGGAGGTTATTGACGAAAAAGCGCCAATTGAATTGAAAGTGCTACCCTCTACTTTGAAATATGTGTTCCTTGATGAGACCGAGGCAAAGTCGGTCATCATAAGCAACCTTTTGACAAACGAAGAAGAAGCCCGTCTAATCGTTGTGCTAAAAACAAATCAAGACGCCATGGGTTGGACTCTTTCCGATCTAAAAGGAATTAGTCCATCCTATTGTATGCACAAGATTTTGATGGAGGAAGATTTTAAGCCGGTGGCTCAACCACAACGCCGTTTAAATCCTATGATGAAGGAGGTTGTAAGAAAGGAAGTGGTGAAGCTATTGGATGCGGGAATGATTTACCCGATCTCGGATAGTCCATGGGTTAGACCCGTGCACGTGGTTCCGAAGAAGGGTGGAATGACCGTAATCCGAAATGACAAGGACGAATTGATCCCTACTAAAGTTGCAATGGGGTGGAGAATGTGTATAGATTATAGACGGTTGAATACCGCGACTCGAAAGGACCATTTTCCACTCCCATTTATGGATTAAATGCTCGAAAGGCTATCGGGCCAACAATACTATTGTTTTTTGGACGGCTACTCCGGGTACAACCAAATTGCGGTTGACCCGGTTGATCATGAGAAGACGGCTTTCACGTGTCCGTTTGGAGTGTTCGCATACCGAAAAATGCCCTTTGGGCTGTGCAATGCACCGGCGACCTTCCAACGATGTGTCCAAGCCATTTTTGCCGATCTAATAGAGAAAACAATGGAAGTCTTCATGGATGACTTCTCGGTATTTGGTGGGACGTTTAGTCTATGCTTGGCAAATTTGAAGACGGTGTTGGAAAGATGTGTGAAGACCAATTTGGTGCTTAATTGGGAGAAGTGTCACTTCATGGTGACCGAGGGGATCGTGCTAGGCCACAAAGTCTCTAGAAGGGGGCTTGAAGTGGATAGAGCTAAGGTTGAAGTGATTGAAAAATTACCCCCTCCGGTGAATGTGAAGGGCATCCGTAGCTTTTTGGGGCACGCCGGGTTCTACCGGCGCTTTATCAAGGACTTCTCAAAGGTGGCTAAGCCTTTGAGCAATTTGCTCGCCAAGGACCAGGTATTTCTCTTCACCGAAGATTGTTTGCAAGCTTTTGAGGTTTTAAAAGAAAAATTGGTTACCGCTCCAATAATAGTCGCTCCCGATTGGAATGAAAATTTTGAACTAATGTGTGACGCGAGTGACTATGCTGTTGGAGCGGTACTTGGCCAAAGAAAAGACAAAACTTTTCATGCGATACATTATGCGAGTAAGGTTCTTAACGAGGCTCAAATAAATTATGCCACAACGGAAAAAGAACTACTTGCAATAGTGTATGCGCTAGAAAAGTTTAGGTCTTATCTTATAGGGTCTAAAGTCGTTGTGTACACTGACCACGCGGCGATTAAATATCTGCTAACCAAACCGGATTCGAAGCAAAGGCTCATCCGTTGGATCCTCTTGTTACAAGAATTCGACGTGGAAATCAAAGACAAGAAGGGATCGGAAAACTTGGTAGCGGATCATTTATCCCGCTTAGTGAATGTGGAGGTTACCGCATCTGAAAAGGAAATTCGGGAAGAATTTCCTGATGAAAAACTGTTTAAAGTTCAAGTTAGGCCGTGGTTTGCAGACTTTGCGAACCACAAGGCTAGTGGTTTTGTGCCTGCCGACCTAACTTCGAACCAAAAAAGGAAGTTCCTTTCGGATGCGAAGTATTATGTTTGGGATGACCCATACTTTTTTAAGTTGGGTAGTGATAACCTATTAAGGAGATGCGTAACTGGAGATGAAGCCCAGAGCATCATGTGGCATTGTCACAACTCGCCTTACGGCGGACATTATAATGGGGTTAGAACGGCCACTAAAATTCTTCAATCGGGATTTTATTGGCCCACTATTTTCAAAGACGCACATACCCATTCGCAAAGTTGTGACAGTTGCCAAAGAAGCGGTGGGATAGGTAAGAGAGATGAAATGCCTCTCCAAAATGTCCAAGAAGTGGAAGTATTTGATTGTTGGGGCATAGATTCCGTAGGACCTTTCCCACCCTCTTATGGGAACGAGTACATGCTTGTTGCTGTCGATTATGTCTCTAAGTGGGTTGAGGCGATTGCCTCACCTCGGGCGGATGCGAAAACGGTGATAAATTTTTTGAAGAAAAACATATTTTCCCGTTTCGGAACCCCCCGAGTGTTGATAAGTGACGGAGGGTCACACTTTTGTAATGCACCTTTAGAAACTATTTTAAAACATTACGGTGTATCGCATAGGGTGACAACTCCGTATCACCCACAGGCTAACGGGCAATCTGAGGTCTCTAATCGTGAGATTAAGAGAATCCTCGAAAAAACCGTGTCTAATTCAAAAAAGGAGTGGTCCCAAAAATTGGACGAAGCATTATGGGCCTACCGTACGGCCTTTAAAGCTCCAATTGGCCTAACTCCCTTTCAATTGGTATTTGGTAAAACTTGCCATTTGCCGGTTGAATTGGAGCACAAAGCCTTGTGGGCCCTAAAATTTTTAAATTTTGAGAATGAGTTGGCCGGTGACAAAAGGAAAGTGCAACTACTTGAGTTGGAGGAGATGCGTAATGCCGCATACCACTCAAGTTGGTTGTACAAGGAAAAGGCAAAAAAGTATCACGACAAGAAGCTCCGTAACAAAGAATTTGTGCCCGGACAATTGGTCCTATTCTTCAACTCCCGGTTGAAATTGTTTCCCGGGAAGTTGAAATCAAAATGGTCCGGGCCATTTCGGGTGAAAGAGGTGAAGGAGTACGGGGCTATTGTCATTGAAGACATAGACAAGAAAGATAGTTGGACAGTGAATGGCCAACGATTGAAAGTGTATCTCGGCGTCATGTGGATCGCGAGAGTTGTGCAGTTCCGCTTGATGCTCCTCAGTGAGCATCACACCGTTGAGCTTAGCCGACGTTAAACAAGCGCTAGTTGGGAGGCACCCCAACATTGTAAGTATTTACTATTTTTGTTGTGTTGTGTTGGGTTTCTTTGTGCTAAAACCATGCTGTATGAACATGAATTGCTGCTTTTGAAAAAGCACTTGCTGTCATGCTCGCTAGCTGCTCGCTAGGCGAGGCAGTAGCGAGCGGATTCGCTAGCTGCTCGTTAGGCGAAGCAGCAGCGAGCGCTGCATGACAGCACTTATTTAAAAACTCAGCAGGGCACTCATTTTTGCCCTAACACAAATTTGCTGTTTTGCAACCCTGCTGCGAAAATTTTCTCAAGAGCTCTCCACAATCTCTCATTTGCATCTCTCTCACTAACACTCTCTTCCTACTCGGTCGATTGCAAACTCTACTCACTTCACATTTCCAAATCCGTGTAACTAAGGTTTGCCCTACTACATTTCTCTTTTTGTTTGAACTCTAAATTTCGAAATTGAATGGCAATTAGGATGAGTGGAGTATGGGAAACATTAGGTTTGCATGTGGTAATTTAGGTTTTGCAAATTCGGATTTTAGGTTTTAGAATTGGGGATTTTAGGTTTTGAATGCAAATATGTAATCCCCAATAGTATAGAACGGTTATTTACTTGTTAAATCATTAGGTTCTGATGTTGGAACCATTTGAGTATGGGTTTTGGGGGAGAATCTCTGAACATGCTGAAAAATCCCAAAACCCGTAAGGTTCGCTAGCACTCGCTAGGCGAACCTGGGGCGAGCGTTCGCTGCCACTTCGCTAGGCGAAGCAGCAGCGAGCATGTCAGTCTTTTGAATATTGCTTTGATGTCTAATCTGTTTGTTTGGTGTGTGTTGTTTCCTCTCATATTTTGCAGATGGAGTCAAGGTCTGGAGCGGCTAAGAAAAGAAAGGGAGCAACTACATCCCGGACTGTGCCTATCCAATTCGATACCGACAAGTTTGTCGGTCCAAAACAGGCTGCAAGGTACATCGCTTTGGAGAAGAGGAAAATTCTTCCAGAGAAGCGTTTCGTCATCAACCCTCAGGGCACGAACAGAAATTTTGCCGGGTTGATTGACGCGAAGAAATGGGATCGGTTGATTAATCCCTTAGAGCATTACGACATTGCTACAGTGCGTGAATTTTATGCTAACGCACTGCCCGATGACGACGAGCCCTTTACTTGGGTATCTAAAGTGGCCGGGCGTCCAATTGCATTTGATCGGGATGCCATCAACCGAATCCTTGGGGAACCGCTCCAGCTGGGAGCTGAAGAGAAGGACGCATACCATACAGACCTACGGCTTCACCGTGATGTTCCTGCCATTACTGCCGCCCTGCTTTTACCAGGGAAATCTGTTGAGCTGAACCCATCTGGGGTTCCAATGAGGTATCACCGGGAGGACATGACTCCCATGGCTCAACTGATACTGCTCTTGGTTTTGACCAACATCCAGCCTAAATCCCACACCTCTACAGTGCCGATCTCAGTGGCACATTTGGTCCATTCTATCCTCACCAACGTCGAGATCGGTGTGGCAAGGATCATCGCAAATGAGCTGAAGTCCGTGATCGAGAGCGGGCTAAAGTCGGGGGCTCGTGTAAATTGTCCCCTAGCTTTCCCGTGCTTGATCATGAGTTTATGCATTCAGGCAAGGGTGAGACTTCCGTCTCGGGGGCAGGTAAGGATCCCGCCACCTATCGATGATCGGTATGTGGCCAAATACTGTAGAGCGAAGAATGCTAGAGGCAGTGCTGCTACAGGGAGTACCAGGGCTTCTGATGGTCCTAGTACTTCTACTCCAGGGCTTCTGATGATCAGTTTTTATGTTATTTTTATTTGTATTTTCGAATTTTGTATCTTGACTTTGGTGTTGTACTATTGGGGTGTTTTGTCCCCCATGAACAAACTTATATTTTCAGTTAATGTTATTTATTTCTGTTTTTAATTTTGTTTGTTTAATAAATTTTTGGGTGATTAAGTGGCAAACCTTCTAGATTGGTTGCTCCTCAAGAAGTACCCAATGAAGGTGCATCCGAGCTTGGATGGCAATGATAAGAATAAACAAGTGAATGAAGCTAAGGTACATGGTTACCTCCGGCTAGAATTTTAGAATGCATTAGGAACTTTACTCTTTTTGGTAAATTGAATATTGTCTTTTTGCAACATAATTGAATGAATGTTTCATCTAGAACTTAAAACCACAAATTGTGAGGAAACCTCCATTGTACACTTAAATGTTGGATTCTAATAAGTTTTGTTGATTCATGTGATTCATGCTTTGTCTTTTATTATTGTGAAATTGTGGAAGCAATTAGAAATGATCAAGGCACTTGTTTTCTTTTGAGCACAACTACATCCAAAAACAACTTACCTGTGAGCAGAGAGAGTATTTGTTAACCCCTTTGAGCTTAAACAGTTGAATCTCGGCTTGAAATAAAGCGAGATCTCAAAAATCTTCTTTTTACAACCCGGAAAATCTTGATTATTGTTCTTTTGCCGTAAAAAGTTAAGAGCATTCACTTAGGGTGAGGAAGAAATAAGTTGGGGAGAACGAAAAAGAATCGGTAAGTACCACAACTCTTGAAAAAGAAAAGAAAAACCGAGCAAGCATAAAAAAATATATGTATAGAAAATATAGAAAAGAAACATTTGTTTTGTATATTTGATGTGAAAGAAAAGAACAAAAATAGAAAGAATGAAAATGAATGCTTGCTTGGAAGAAAAATAGTGAAAAATAAAAATTGAGTTGTGGAATATGTGTTGTGAAGGTTTCAAATAAGAAACAAATGAAACAAAGTCGAGATGTGTGAATAATACTGTGAATGTCTCTTTTGCATCGGCACTTTCGTTCAATGGCCTTAGAAATGACCCTTGTTTGTTAACCTAACCAAGCTTCAACCGAAAAGCCCTTAGTGATCTTTATGCTTCCACAGTACCATTTATAATTGTTAGACATTGTATGAATCTATTTGATTTCTTCATTGTTTGTTAGAGAGTGAGATTATTCCCGCGGTTGCAAACGCGTAAAATCTTCATTCCTTATTCGAAGAGGAGAGATAGGATGATTCATTCAGAATAGTATTGTTGTAGATAGATAAATATTTTGCATTGCTATTTAAGTTTTAGTTCTTGTGTATTATTTTATTCGAACCGTTGGAAGCTTGTATATGCTGATTTTGCTTGTGTTTGAGCCGTTTATCCAACTTCGGAGAAACCATTTTCTTAAAGCAAATCCTCTTGTCCTTCAAGAGGCATACTTTACTTGAGGACAAGCAAGAATCTAGTTGGGGAGAGTTGTTAGATACCCAAAAGTGCTTATTTGAGCCATCAATTAAGGGTATCTTTCACTCTATTTCCTTGCTAAAATTGTCAAAACCACAATTGTTTTACATGAAATGCATTACATTGATAAACAAGCTTGGTGCCTTTGATTTGTGTGTTATTGTGCAGGAAAAAGGGCATGAACTAATTGAAAATGAAGACACAAGAAAATTGGCAAAGGAACCAAAGAATACAAGCATTTCATCAGCCTGCTCGCTAGGCGAGGGCTGTGGCGAAGCACTGCTTCGCTAGGCGAGCTCCAAGCGAAAAACTCCAGTAAATTGTCAATAAATTCGCCAGGCGAGCTGCTGGCGAAGGTGGTGGCGAGTTCGTTCAGTTTTGGTGAAAAGCGCAGCCAGCACTCACTCGCTAGGCGAGGCTCTAGCGAGTCCCCAGCGAGCATTCCAGTAGCAAAACCTCTCAACCTCGCTGGGGCGAAGGTTGGAGCGTGTCCTTCGCTAGGCGAAGGTGTGTTCGCTAGGCGAACATGACAGTTTGAGTTAGTCTGTTTTCTCTGGGCGCAGGTGCCTTGTGTGCCACAATTAGACCCTCGCTAGGCGAGCCATTCTGCTCGCCTAGCGAGCATGACAGCCCAGCACATGTCTATAAGTAGCAAGTGCCACTTTTGAGCACCATACCTCAGTACCTTAGTTTTACTTTATTTTTCCAGCTTTTGCTCTAGAGATATTTTTGACCTAGATTTCATTTCTCTTCATCTTGTAACCATCTTCTACAAAAAGAAGGTGTATTCCCATCCAATCTCGATTATCCGACTTGGATGTTGATCAACCTTCTTCCGAAACTTGCCGACCAAGCTACCATGAAAATGAGTAGCTAAGTCATCCATTTGTCAAGGTTAGATGTAGGTGATTACTAGCTTTGGGTGTAAATGTAAGGATCTTCATGTGTAAACTCTTTAATGGTGAATATATGATGAAAACTTTGTTTCTATTTAAAACTCTTTGTGTTGGTTTATGATCGAGAGATGTTTACCAACTCTTGACCTAGGTTTTCATCCAAACTTGTTTGTTAGCTAGAGATAGTAATGAATGATTTTGTTCACCATAAGGTTGAACCAAAAAGTTGTCATTTTGATAGATTGTGTTCGAGAGAAACAATGGATCAAAATGGGAAAACTCACAATGTGTGTTCGAGAGAAACATATTGGGAGGACTTTGTGAAATGATTTATCATCTAAAGGAGTTTATAAGATTGTTGACCGAACAAATACATGCAAAGTAATCATTGAACCCTAACTTTGACAATATTTCTCATTTAATCAAACCATAACTTTTACTGCAATTTAATACCTTTGTATGCAAGATAACGTTACAACCAATCAAAACCCTATTGTTACTTGAGCTAGAATTAATACAACCATCGAACGGCAGTGATATCTTACAATCCCTGTGGATACGATAACAAAAACCCGACACGTAAATTTACAACTAACAGATACGTAGGCATAAGACGCGATGTCTTAGCGAGCACACTCCTCTTTAACCCATAGGTAGCCGAGCTACGAAGACTCTGATTCTCAGATTCATATGAGATACGTATGCAGTGGATGCGACGTCCGTGCGAGTCATTTTCTTTTGACCCTTCTTTTAGTAAGTAGTACATTAGATAAACATACACACTTTTCTCATCCCTTCAATCATGTTTGCACAAATAAATTTTCAAAAAAAACAACAACAACCTTTGCATCAAATGTGAAAAGGGCTCCCTAGGAGTACCTAGGATGCTTTGGGTGCCTAATACCTTCCCATTGCATAACCAACCCTCTTACCCAGATCTCTGACATTTTTACTAGTTTTTGATTCGATAAAACTTTTAGGTTTTTGTTTGCTTTCTAACCATTCCTTTGGATAAATAGAAGTGCGGTGGCGACTCGACTTGTATGATTTACCTTGGATTTAGTCAATATCTCTAATGATAACGAATACCCCGCTACAAAAAAATGGCGACTCTGTTGGGGACCGAAACATCCTAGTGGGTTTTGCCTACTTTTCATATTTGTTGTATTGTATTGTATATTTTTTTTGTGATATATTTTTGTGCAATTTGGGATTACTGTATTGTATATAATGATTGAATTGTTTGAATATTAATTCCTTGTATGCTTGGTGATCTTTATGAGATGAGTTCTATACCCGGACTCGAGTGCACTTAGGATAGGAGAATGGCATAGTCTTGACGACTTGTATGGAGTTATTCCTTAGCAAGTTGACTTGCAAGTCCATTCACTTGGTTGAGGTTATGTTGGGATCAATAATGTCACACAAGTAAGTTGTGGTTAGACATTACTCTTTCCAATATAGACCTTAGAAGCCAAGGACCTTAGTTTACCAAGCCCATCTTGGCCTATTCTTAGGATGTAGTGCGAAAGTCGTTCAAGTGTAAGATTTGATACGATTGTTACGCGATACTACACTCATAAGAGTCTCTCTTGAGAATATTTTTGGAATACGAGTAGTCGTTTCTCCAATAATATCCGAAAGATGGGATGATGACTATGGGAACCTCTTGTAGAACATGTTTGGCAAGTTTAAACCCTAGTACACTCCCTTTTGGGTGGTTCTTAACCTAACTCCATGCTCGTGACTTACAACAAACCCTTGATTCATGGTTGATCCGTTCATGAATCCTTAATATCAGTGGAACTTGGGTGTTGATAAGGTGTAAACCATAATCCACCAAAATGGATGATTGATATTAAGGATAACATGATCCATCCCATGACCTTTGTTTGGTGTACTTTGCTTGATCCTTGAGTGTGATTGTTGCATTCATGCATTCATGCACCCATTTGCATCCATATCATCAATAAATAAGAAACTTTTCAAGGAACTTAAGGGGTTTATTTGCAAAATTTTCAGACATGGAAAGACAAAGAAGGAATACAAAGAAGTACAGCTCCAGGCAACCAGATTTGAAAGAGTTAAGGAATCTGACATCCTATGTATTAGATCCTTTGGGTTTCAAGGCTCGTTTTGGGAAGCTTCTTCCTCTTTTGACTACTCAGGTGGATGAAGGATTGGTGAGTGTATTGGTGCAGTTTTATGATCCCTTGTACCGTTGCTTCACGTTTTCGGATTTCCAGCTTTTGCCTACCCTTGAGGAGTATGCTTACCTTGTGGGTATACCTATTCTAGACCAGTTGTCGTTCAGTGGCTTGGAGAGTATTCCTACTTCTCAAGAGATAGCTGACATGTTACACATAGATGAATCTCTGGTTGGTGCTCATATGACTACCAAAGGAGGAATTCAAGGTCTCCCTTCTGAGTTCCTCATTGCTCAAGCTACTATATATGGGAAGGCCATGAGTGAGGATGCCTTTGAAGCCATATTTGTACTTCTCATCTATGGATTAGTATTATTCCCCAACATCGACAAGTTTGTGGATGTGAACGCTATTAGGATCTTCTCTACTCTTAATCCCGTTTCGACTCTGTTGGGCGATACCTACTTCTCTTTGCATATGAGGAATGCAAAGGGTGGTGGCGCCATTGTGTGTTGTTTGCCTCTGTTGTATAAGTGGTTTATTTCTCACTTACCTCAGACGGTCACTTTCAAGGAGAACAAGGAATGTCTACGGTGGTCCACGAGACTTATGTCTCTCACAAATGATGATATCTCTTGGTATAACCATGTGTATGATGGTGTGCGGATTATTGACTCTTGTGGCGAATTCTCCAATGTGCCTCTTCTTGGTACATGTGGTGGGATTAACTACAACCCTGTTTTGGCGCGTCGTCAGCTTGGGTTCCCCCTAAAGGATAAACCTAATAACATTCTGTTAGAAAGCGTGTTCTTTCAGGAGGGTAAAGACCCCCAAGGATTGAAAGCTAGAATGGTCCGCGCTTGGCGCAAGATTCATAAGAAAGGAAGGAGAGAGCTAGGTCCTAAGAATTGCATCGCTTTGGAGCCTTACACTGTTTGGGTTAGGAAGAGGGCGTCTGAGTATCTCATGCCTTACGAGTATCTGAGACCTACACCTATGATTATGGTTGGGCCTTCAACCCTTCCTAATCAAGGAGCAGAGAAGTTGAGAGACAAAGACCGTTCACGTACCTGGATCCGTGAACGTGAAGAGTTGCTTCAGCAGATTAAGGAGAAGGATGCGTTGATTGAGTTTCTTGAGCATCAGGTTATTGATGACCCTGATGATGTATGGACTTCTCTACTTCCTCAGTCTTCTAAGTTCTGGAAGAGGAGGTATGATCGACTCGCCAAAGAGAAAGCCGATATGGAGGCAACCTACGAGAGGGAGGTGAAGAGGCTTCGCGCATCTTATCTTCCTGTGTCCCGAGCTTTAGATGATTGTTTCTAGGGATCCATAAGACGATTATTTTCCTTTTCTCTTGTATATGATTGACGATGATGCACTTCTTTTCCCTGATATTATTTGATGAGATATTTCCATATGTGATAAAATGCTTAATATTTCCAGAATTTGCAAATAAAACTCTAAAGTTCCTTTGAAATAAAAAACAAATCATATGCACAAGCATTGCATGCATCATATGCATAAGCAGGTTCTGTTTCCGGTCCCTTGCCCTGTGGTCTAACTCTGTGTCCTTCATTTATTTTGAAGACAAGCTGACTCACCGGTATTACACTAGAGCCAACATTTCCAATCAAGATCGGACCAAGTGATTTCCAGATTACCTTCCAGGTTATGGACATTCACCCATCGTATAGTTGTCTCTTAGGCAGACCATGGATTCACGAGGCAGGCGCCGTGATGTCCACCCTACACCAGAAATTGAAATTCGTGAAAAACAAGAAGCTGGTGGTGGTAGGGGGAGAAAGGGATCTCCTGGTTAGCCATTTGTCTTCCTTCTCTTATATAGATGCTGAGGTTGAAGTTGGAACTCCTTTCCAAGCTTTATCTATTGTTGAGCCTATTGAGAAGAGAACTCCTTCATTTGCTTCCTACAAAGATGCAAAGCTGGCCATTAAGCGTGGTGCAACCACTGGTTTAGGAAAAATGATTGAGTTAGAAGACAACAAGTCCCGGGCTGGCATAGGTTTTTCTTCTGGTACTTTCAACAAGCAAGGGTTATTCAAGAGTGGAGGTTTCATCAACACTGGTCTAGATGAGGAGGCTGCTGCCGTTTTAGAAGAAGATACAAAGGATTCTGGCAACTTCATCATCCCTGGTGGGGTCTGCAACAATTGGGTCGTTGTGGATATTCCAACAGTTGTCCATAAGTCAACGTAATAATCACTTTGTTTGAAAACCCTTCCCCCATGCCAAAAGGAGGAGTGATGACATTGTTGGCGCATAAGTACAATGATATTTTCATTCAATAAATTCATGTTAAATGTTTGTTTTTCCAATTATTTTCCCTTTTTGCTTTTTGCATGAAATTGGTGATCACATAAAACCCTAAAAATAAAATAAAATCAATCTTTTCATATGCATAATGATTTTCTTTGTTTGAATTCTAAAATCTCTTTTATATCCAAAAATCATTATGCAGGTTGATTTCTAAACCCATTGAACATAATGACCCAACACCATCTCCCAATTTTGAATTCCCTGTATTTGAGGCGGAAGAAGATGATGTTGAAGAGATTCCTGATGAGATCACCCGTCTACTTGAGCATGAAGAGAAGATCATTCAGCCGCATCTCGAGAATCTGAAAACAGTCAACTTGGGGTCTGAAGATTGTGTGCGAGAGGTAAAGATTGGGGCACTTCTGGAAGAATCTGTTAAGAAGGGGTTGATTAAGTTGCTACGAGAATATGTCGACGTCTTTGCTTGGTCGTATGAAGACATGCCTGGTCTAGATACTGATATTGTGCAACATTTCCTACCTCTAAAGCCTGAGTGCATGCCTGTAAAGCAGAAACTCAGAAGAACTCATCCTGATATGGCAGTGAAGATCAAGGAAGAAGTTCAGAAGCAAATTGATGTGGGGTTTCTGGTGACTTCTATATATCCTCAATGGGTGGCCAATATTGTGCCCGTGCCTAAGAAAGATGGAAAAGTCCGGATGTGTGTGGACTATAGAGAATTGAATAAAGCTAGTCCGAAAGATGATTTCCCTCTACCACATATTGATATGTTGGTAGACAATACAGCTAAATTCAAAGTCTTCTTATTTATGGATGGATTTTCCGGATATAATCAGATTAAGATGGCACCCGAGGATATGGAGAAGACAACATTCATCACACCTTGGGGAACATTCTGTTATCGAGTGATGCCTTTCGGTTTGAAGAACGCCGGAGCCACGTATCAACGAGCTATGACCACCTTGTTTCATGATATGATGCACAAGGAGATTGAGGTATATGTTGACGATATGATTGCTAAGTCAAGAACGGAAGTTGAACATGTAGAGCATTTGTTGAAGCTTTTCCAGCGTTTGAGGAAATATAAGCTTCGTCTGAATCCCAACAAGTGTACATTTGGAGTCCGTTATGGCAAGTTATTGGGCTTCATTGTTAGTGAAAGAGGTATTGAGGTTGATCCTGCAAAGGTCAAAGCAATACAAGAGATGCCTGCGCCCAAAACTGAGAAGCAAGTCCGAGGTTTTCTTGGCCGCTTGAATTATATCTCCAGATTCATATCCCACATGACTGCCACATGTGCGCCTATATTCAAGCTCCTCCAGAAAGATCAGTCCCATGATTGGACTGAGGATTGCCAGAAAGCTTTCGACAGTATTAAAGAATATCTGTCTGAGCCTCCGATTCTGTCTCCGCCTGTAGAGGGAAGACCTTTGATCATGTATCTGACTGTTCTTGAAGACTCGATGGGTTGTGTCCTTGGTCAGCAAGACGAATCAGGGAATAAGGAGTATGCTATTTACTACCTGAGTAAGAAGTTCACTGATTGTGAGTCTCGATACTCAATGCTTGAAAAGACATGTTGTGTTTTGGCTTGGGCTGCTAAGCGCTTACGCCAGTATATGATAAATCATACGATTTGGTTGATATCCAGAATGGATCCAATCAAGTACATCTTCGAGAAGCCTGCTTTAACAGGGAGAATTGCCCGTTGGCAGATGTTGTTATCTGAGTATGATATTGAGTATCGAGTTCAGAAGGCTATTAAAGGTAGTATCTTGGCTGACCATTTGGCACATCAGCCTATTGAAGATTATCAGTCAGTTCAGTATGACTTGCCGGATGAGGAAATTCTGTATTTGAAAGTGAAAGATTGCGATGAGCCTACACTTGATGAAGGGCCAGAGCCTGGTTCCAGATGGAGTATGGTGTTTGATGGCGCTGTAAATCAGTATGGAAATGGTATTGGGGCCATGATTATTACTCCTCAGGGCGCACATATTCCTTTTACAGCAAGGCTAACTTTCAAATGCACGAATAATATGGCTGAGTATGAGGCCTGTATTATGGGATTGGAGGAATGTACTGATCTAAGGATCAAGCATCTTGATGTATATGGTGATTCGGCCCTCGTTGTTAATCAGATTAAGGATGAATGGGAAACGAATCAGCCTGGCCTCATTCCATACAGAGATTATGCGAGGAGGATTTCAACGTTCTTTAGTGAGGTTGACTTCCATCATATTTCTCGAGATGAGAATCGGATGGCAGATGCTCTTGCTACGTTTGCTTCAATGATTGTGGTTAAATTATGGAATGAAGTCCCCAATATCACCGTGATGCGCTGGGACAGACCAGCTCATGTATTTGCAGTAGAAGAAGTAAAAGATGATAAGTCGTGGTATTATGATATCAAGTGTTTCCTTCAGAGCCAGATTTACCCGCCTGGGGCATCTGTAAAAGATAGGAAGACTTTGAGGAGATTGTCAGGCAGTTTCTACCTCAATGGCGAAGTGCTTTACAAAAGAAATTTTGACATGGTTCTGCTTAGATGCGTGGATAGACACGAAGCAGACCTGTTGATGACTGAGGTCCACGAGGGTTCATTTGGTACTCATTCCAATGGACATGCCATGGCTAGAAAGATGTTGAGAGCAGGCTACTATTGGCTGACAATGGAGTCTGACTGCTGCAAATTTGCGAAGAAATGCCACAAGTGTCAGATTTATGCTGATAAGATTCATATTCCCCCGACACTTTTGAATGTGATCTCATCACCATGGCCTTTCTCCATGTGGGGAATTGACATGATTGGCATGATAGAGCCGAAAGAGTCCAATGGACACAGATTTATTCTCGTAGCAATTGATTACTTCACCAAGTGGGTTGAAGCGGCGTCGTATGCAAATGTGACCAGGCAGGTGGTCGTGAAGTTTATCAAGAATCAACTCATATACCGATATGGTGTGCCAGATAAGATCATTACTGATAATGGATCTAACTTGAATAACAAGATGATGAAAGAGTTGTGTAGTGAATTCAAGATTGCACATCATGATTCTTCTCCGTACAGACCCAAGATGAATGGGGCTGTTGAAGCTGCTAACAAGAATATCAAGAAAATTATCCAGAAGATGGTTGCTACGTATAAAGATTGGCATGAGATGTTGCCATTCGCTTTGCATGGCTATCGTACATCTGTCCGCACTTCAATAGGGGCAACCCCTTTCTCTCTTGTTTATGGCATGGAGGCGGTACTCCCAATAGAGGTGGAGATCCCATCAATGAGAGTCTTGATGGAGGCCAAGTTGACTGATGCTGAATGGGTTCAGAGTCGTTATGACCAACTGAACTTGATAGAAGAAAAGAGATTGACTGCCACGTGCCACGGTCAGTTATATCAGCAGAGGATGAAGAAAGCTTTTGATAAGAAGGTCAAGCCTCGTGTGTTCCGAGAAGGTGACCTTGTGCTCAAGAAAGTTTTGTCTTTTGCGCCCGATTCCAGGGGCAAGTGGACTCCGAACTATGAGGGTCCATATGTTGTTAAGAGAGCCTTTTCAGGAGGTGCTTTGATACTTGCAACTATGGATGGGGAGGATTTCACTCGTCTTGTGAATTCAGATGCAGTCAAGAAATACTTCGCCTAAAAAAATAAAAACTAAATAGCTCGCCAAGTTGAAAACCCGAAAGGGAGGCTTAGGCAAAAATGAGCGTCTCGGTGGATTGAAAACCTGAAAGGGCGATCCAGACAAAAGTTAGAGACACAAAAAATATATAATAATGATATATGTATCCCGCTAGATTGAGTACCTCATCCTGGGGCAATCTAGGCAAAAATTAGGGATTTGACAAGTAACTGCATCCTGACAAGACTTTGTTCTACAATTGTCGTCCGTCAGAGATCCTTGCTGATTATCAGCCAAAGCTTCAAATACATCGGATTCAGAATTGGTGGAGAAATGGTCATTATGTTCAATGTAGCCCTTTTCCAATATATATCACTAATTTCAAATTTGTAAAGATCTATGGAGTCTTGCCATTCGCAGACTACCATTCTATCAAATAAATTTGAGCCTTTTATCCAATTATTGGCACTCTTATCTGTTTCTATTCAACAAATGTTTTGCATGTTTTGATTGAGAAAATATCATTGTTTCAAACAATCAAATTTTTCATAATTTGTTTTTAAACAAAGTGAATATTCACAATGACGAAAGGATACTTAGGAGATCCTCAGTGCTCTCCCAAGGGTGGTACGATCCCCAACAGGGTAAGATTTTTGTCCATATTCCTGGCATGACTGTATCTCCTCCCTCCGGAACCCCTTGTGGTTTATCCTACCAAGTGGATTGCTTGTTGAGAGTCACCTCTCTTCCCTTCAGCAGAGTAGCAATCTTTCTTCCTCAGCAGCTTGGATCTCTTTGGGCAAGAGCGGTATTTGGTGGTTGATCCTGATAAATCCTTTATCTCCTCGGATAGATTCCCTAGTAGAGTTGTTGGTGTGGTGGACCTTGTCTGTGATAACTCTCGTCCCCAGCTGGAATGATTGATGATTCATCCCTTGCAGAGTTCTTTGCTTCCTGGTATCTCTGATCCCCAGCAGATTGGATACTCTCCGGTGAACTTGGCTTTCTCTCTTGAGATGTAGTATCGTGTGGTTGATTCCTGGACCTGGTTGTGTTAAATATGTCTGTTTGTCAACATACATCATGCATAAACCACGCGCATACATGCATAATTATAACATTCAGATATTCATGTTGCATTCTTTGCCATATATCGTTGTTCGCTGTCTCCTGCTATTTGGTGATATACTTCCCCAAGCAGACGTGTGTGTCTGATCTTTCCATATAGAGTCAGCTCCATAAGCAGAAAGCGTCTATCCTTTCTTCCATATTCCCCACCGGGTTATATCCTCGTGGATGTTGATTGTTTTTGTTCCTTCCTAACACATATACTGGGATGGTTTTCCCCATTGAGTTATATCCTCACCGGGACAAGTCTTGATTTGGTGTGCCTATCTAGTTTGATCCTAGATCGGTCTCTTGAGACTCTTTTCCTGTTTCCCCGTGGTAAATGAATAATTGCTCAATAATTAGTAATTATTATCCCTGGCGGAGTCTGTGTTTCTCTACCCTCATACCGGTAGTTGTAAACCCTATTTCTTCCCTTTTTGCAGAGTAACTATTTTTGCTCATCTTTAATTGGTGACAGTTATCTTCATCCAATATTCGGTGATGATATCCCCTCATCTGCTTGGATAATTGCCCTGATTACGCAATTTATCCCCAGCGGGTCATCTCTCGTCTACCTTGTTGTTGTTGGTAACGATTGTTTCTCCCCTGAATTGGTCATCATTATATACCTAGTTTCGGTATCCCGATGCCTTTTCTTTTTGGTCGATTTATCCTTTATTAACTCAGTAACCGGTTGTGGATAATCGTCCATGCGAGTATATTATCTACGTTCTGACGGTAATAGATAGTATATCTCATGCACTTTCGGGTCTGAAGCCTTTTGTTCTTCCCCAGTTGAGTAAGATTCGTATCCCCTTTGTGGAGTCGAATATCCATCCTGTAATCGAGTTTGCTTTTAGCCCTCTTTTGGATGATGAGTGTTTTGGGAATATTCCCCAATTCACGCCTTGGTTGGTCACCTATTATATTCCCAGCAACCGGTATCCCTGGTGTTCCTTCCTCTCTGCTCCATATTATGACTTTTTGTCCCCTGTGGAGTCAGAATCCCTGAGTTGAAGTATACCTTTTAGGTTTTCCTTAGACGTTTTGAAGTTTTGATATCTCTCACCCTTATACCGGTCTTGGATATTCATCTCTTCCTGAGCATGTTGTATCTCTCACCCTCATACCTGGCGTTCAGATCACATGTCTCCTTGAGCTTATTACCCAGTAACCGGTAATACCTCGTCCCGCTGCTTCCCCAGGAGTGTCCTTGTGGACATCCCCAGCGAAGTCCCTTAGTGGATTGTTTTCATCCGAATTTTATCCGAAGTATCTGAAGGTGAGAAAAACAAGAAAGGGGGGTTTGAATTGTTTGAAAAATAAGCGCTTTTGCAAAATGAAATCACACAATGATTTTATACTGGTTCGCTTATAACACAAAGCTACTCCAGTCCACCCGGCCAAGGTGATTTCTCCTTCAACAAGGACTTAATCCACTAATCTTGAAAGATTACAAACAACCCCTAAGAGAGAAGAAAATCTCTTAGTCCTCTCAAGTCTACAGACTACAAAGAGTCACTTGAGGAAATCAAATAAAAATTAGATACAAGATGTGTAATCTAGAGTGCTTCTAAGAAAGCAAATATTACAAACTTAAGAACAAATTTTTCACTTGATAAGCAAAAGCTTAGTGAAATTCTTTGAAGAACAAAGATGTTTTTCTTGAGCGTGATATGATTTCAGTATAGTTTTGGCTAGTGATTTCTTGTTTTTACTGAATGAGATTTCTTCTCTATTTATAGGAGTTGAAGTAGAGTTGAAGTAGCGTTGAATCTGTTGGATATTGAGATGTAGTTACGCCATTCCATTAATAGCTTCTGCAGTAGACTTTTTCATCTTAGAAGTGACTACTTACCACAATTAGTATCTTCTCTCTTGGAAGTGGAGATTAACGTCTCTTTCTAATTGAGGAAATCCATTTGCAGAACTTTAACTTGGCTTAAACGTTACTTCATCATGATTAACAATTCTGATTAGAGTCTTTGTGTATCTGGGAATCTGGCTTCTGATGTTATCTCTTGAAAGTTCAGATGGCGCTGATAACTTCAGAGTTTACAGAGGACATTTGTTCGGAGTCAGAGCTTCTAGACTTTACTTCAAGTTCAGATGCTTCTGATACTTTGTAGTTTTGTCCAGAGTCAGAGCTTCTTGAAACGAGATTCCACTTTAGATGCTTCTGATACTTGAGATTTTGCATCTGATCTTGTTTTGCATCTGATGACATCATCAGATTTATTTCTTCTTTCTATAGAACCCTGCACACTTAGAAACTTTTCGTTAGGGTGCCATTTTTGGTTTCATCCTTTGTTATCATCAAAATCATGGAATCTGTTGTAGAACAATTTTTGTTCTTACAATCTCCCCCTTTTTGATGATGACAAAACAAATAAAATTATCAGATGAAACATGAAAAATATTAGATCAGATAGACAAAAGCTCCCCCTGAGTTAGCGCTAGGGAGTTCAGAAGTTCTTACCAGAGCTTTCCAAGCAATAAGATTTCTGAAAACTTTCTGCAATTTCTTAATTTTAATGTTAGAGTTATTTAATCAGAGCTATTATTTAATCAGAGCTATTTATATCAGAACTATTTCTATAATTGTTGCAGAATGCTTAAGGTTTTAGACATAATTTTCATCAGAGCTATTAATAATTTCTCCCCCTTTTTGGCATAATCAAAAAGGCATAAAAATAAAAAGAGTAATAAAGAGAAAAACACTTCATTAAAAAGCACAAAGGCAAACAGCAGTCAAAACATCAGATTCAACAGAATATCAGAGCTAAAAAAGAAGACAGAAGCAAAAACACTAGGCAAGCAAACAAAATAAATCCTAAGTGCCTAAGGGTTTGGAGGTTGAGGAAGTCTCTGAAGCAACATGGCAAACATGTTCTGGATGTTTTCATTCAGAGCATCTTGCTTGTCCATCCTGGCACGAAGCTCATTCTGATCTTTCTTGATCTCTTGCTGATCTTGCTTTATCTCTTTCAGAGTGTTAAGAATCAGAGGGATCGCAGAGGAAGACTCCCCCTGAATCAGAGCCTGCTGAGCTTCAGCTTCAGCAGCAGCTTGGGCTTCTGCATCTGCCTGAGCCTTGGCTTCAGCTTCCTGAATCCTTAGAAGTTCTGCTTCCTTTGCCAGGCGTTCTTCTTCCAACCTCTTTGCTTCTTCTTCAGCTTCCCTAGCCAATCTTTCCTCCTCTAACCTTCTGGCCTCAGCTTCTCTAGCTAGTCTCTCTTGGAGTCTTTCCTCAGAGTCTCTGATGTAGCCATTTCTGACTTGTTCAGAGATACCCTTCAGCCTATAAGACTCAGAGGTCATCCAACTAATGACTCTGTTCCAGTGTGTCCTAACAGATTTAGGATCATCACTAACTTCAGAGTTTTTAGCCAGAGACTTGATCTTCTGGACTGAAGCTTCTGCAACCTGTAAAATGGCCTCCTCAAGGGTAGGTATGGTAAGTTCAGGTTCAGGTTCAGGTGAATGAGGTGGAGAGTTTTGAGGGCTGAGATTTAGAGGTTGAGGTTCAGTTTGTTGAGGTTCAGATTCTGCTTGAAGTTCAGAATCTGCGTCTGGTTGAAGACTAGGGGATGAAGCATATAGTGGATTTAGGTCTAAAGGGTCAGAGTCTGGTCCAGGTACAGCGGGAATAAATGGAGGAGTGATATTAGAGGTGAAGGGATCAGATGGTTGAGTTTCAGAGGGTAAGGTTGTTGTTTGTTGTGGTGGAAGTGAAGTTTGGAGGGGAGAGGTTACTTCAGATTGTCTTGAGGGTTGTGGAGCGAAATTTTTAGCATAAATTTCAGCTATTGTTGGGGAGTTTGGGTCAGAGTGTTCTTGGTCAGAGGACTCTTGTTCAGAAAACTCTTGGTCAGAAGAAGGGGAAAGGTAAGGGGGTGATTCATATTCAGAGGATGAGGAAGAGCTGTGGTGATATAGTTGATTAGGGTCAGAGGTTGTTGTGAAATTTCGAGCAATTTTTAGAACAGGTGGAGGTTGAGAGGTTCTGATGGTTGAAGGAGGGATTTCAGAGGTTGTAAATATTGGTTGAGAGGAGAGAGGGTTAGAGGAAGCCATTATAGATTCAGAAGAGACAGGAGGAATAGACTTACCAGAAGAGACATTCAGAGGTGCTGAAGCTTTGGTGCCAGAGGTTTCTCCAAGTCTGGCTTTCTTTGCCTTCCTTGCTTCCTCAGCTATCTTCTTCTCAGAAAGACCTCTTTTGTATCTGACCAAATCTTCTACAGAGTCCAGACAGTCTTCAAGGCGGAAATCAGAAATATCAATGCCTTCATCCAGACGATCCTGAAGGTAGATAGCAATGGTATCTCTGGGTTCATTCTTGAAGAACCTTTCAAGGCCATGAGGCATCTTCCTCTGATCTTTCAGAGCTTCCCAGGTCACATCCATAGTGGGCTTGACTCTGATGTCTTTGATGATTCCCATACTCCTCAGATTTTTGGCATTCAGAGGCTTTCCAACGTCAATTGCCAGATCATCCATACATCTGGTCTTCTCCAGAGCATCTACCAGCCCATGCTCAATGAAGATGTCAGAGAGCAATCTACCCAGAGGAATGTAGGATCTGGGCTTCATGTTATTCCTCGTTTCTCTGACTGAATCCCTCAGATATCTGAAGAGAAGAACAGGGAGGTTGATCGGGATACCCTTCTGAATACAGTAAAGGATGCATTTCTGATCAGCATTTATGTAATCTGAAGAGTTGGAGGCTGGACGATGATGGATTGTTCCCAGAATAATCTTCAGCCAAACTCGGAGGTTCTGATGAAGCTCCTTGTTCTTAGAGGGGTTTCCTTCAACATTTGCTTTGAAGATTGTAGGGTTAATGACTTCTGTGATGCGCTTGGACCTTGGAGGGATGTTGTAAATCCTTTTACCTCCAGCTTTCTCCATGTTTAGCAAGGAAGCAATTGATGCTTCAGTGATGACAATCTTCACACCCAGAACAAACGAGACAATGAACTGGTCATCAGCATCTGCACATCTCCAGAATTCCTTCACCAGAAGAGGATAGATTGGACCATAAAGCCTGTCGAAGTAGGTTTCCCAACCTTGCTTGCGAAGATCTTCAGTAAGATCAACACCGTTTCTTCTTAAATTCTCAAAATCTACCAGCGATTCACACAGTACATCTAAACCTTCAAAGGGAGTTGAAAGGTTTATGTGTTGTTCACGTTCAAGAATGTGAGGTTCTTTGTAGACTGGGGTCGTGGTAACGTCTATAACCATGGGTGTTTGAGTGTTTGAGGTTTGGGGATTAGAAGCGGCTTCCATTTGTTGGGAGAAGTTAAAAACTTCTTGCTCTTGAGGATTCATGAAGAAAATTGATGAAGAAGATGAAGAACTGAGAAGGTTGCAGAGAAAACTTCGAGAGAGGGTTTAGGGTTTAAGAGTGAGTGAGAGTGATAAGTGTGAAAAGTGAGAGAAAGTGTTTATATACTAAGGGTAAAAACACATGCAAAACGACACACATACCAGCGTTAGCACAAAAACCAAAATAGCACGTTTGGGGAAAAATGATTACAGCTCATTAATGAATGTCTAATCCCAACAGTAAGCACACTGCTCGAGGAGATTTCAAGCGTTCTGACCTTTGATTTCTTTTGACAGCTGTCTAGAAGTTCTAGGGTTAGACGCATGTTCCCCACGTGTTGATGTATCTGATCTTCAGGAATACCAAAGGATTTCTGAAGATTTCTAACTCAGATATCTTCTTAACTTGGTAGAAGTATCAGAGTCAGAGGCAGAAGTGTATTTGTTTTTATCAGAGTCTCATTTTACATGTTCAGAGCCAAATTTTACTCAGGGCAATTTTTAATGTTCAGATTTTCTAATATAAAACGAAATCTATCTTCAGCTAGAGGCTTAGTAAAAATATCTGCCCATTGATGTTCTGTATCAATGAACTTCAGCGTTACTATTCCTTTCTGAACATAGTCTCTAATAAAATGATGTTTTATTTCTATGTGTTTGGCTCTGGAATGTAAAATAGGATTCTTACTCAAACAAATAGCAGCAGTATTATCACAAAGGATAGGAATGTTACTCTCAAAGATTTGTAGATCTTCTAGCTGATGTTTCATCCAGAGCATCTGAGTTGTGCACAGTGACGCTGAGATATATTCTGCTTCTGCAGTTGATAGAGCAATTGTTGACTGTCTTTTGCTAGCCCAGGAGATTAGATTGTTTCCCAGAAGCTGGCAATTTCCAGATGTACTTTTTCGTTCTATTCTATCTCCTGCATAATCTGCATCACAATAACCAGAAAGCCTATACTCTGATGTTTTCTCATACATCAGGCCCAGGTTAGGAGTTCCTTTCAGATACTTAAGAATTCTCTTAACAGTTGTTAAATGAGATTCTCTAGGATCTGATTGGAATCTGGCACAAAGACAGACGCTAAAGAGAATATCAGGACGAGTAGCAGTCAGATAGAGAAGAGAGTCTATCATACCTCGATAGAGCTTCTGACAAACCTTGTTGCTTACCTCTTCCTTTTCCAGAATGCAAGTTGGGTGCATAGGAGTCTTTGCAGAGTTGCATTCAGACATATCAAACTTCTTCAGAACGTCTTTAATGTACTTGCTTTGATGAATGTATGTGACTTCTGGAGTTTGATTGATTTGAATTCCCAGAAAGAACTTTAGTTCTTGCATTAGACTCATTTCAAATTCTGCCTGCATTAACTTAGAAAATTCTTGGCAAACAGAGATATTAGCAGAACCAAAAATAATGTCATCAACATAAATCTGGCATATCATGAGATCATTTTCATGATTTTTACAGAAGAGTGTAGAATCAACTTTCCCTCTGATAAAATTTTGTTCCAGAAGAAAATTGCTCAGACGTTCATACCAAGCTCTGGGGGCTTGTTTTAGTCCATATAAAGATTTTTTAAGTTTGAAAACATGTTCTGGAAAGTTTGAATTTTCAAAACCAGGAGGTTGATTAACATACACTTCTTCTGAAATATAACCATTAAGAAATGCACTCTTGACATCCATTTGGTATAATTTGATAGAATGATTAATAGCAAAAGATACAAGGAGACGAATAGATTCTAACCTCGCGACTGGAGCAAAAGTTTCATTATAATCAATACCTTCTTGTTGACTATAACCTTGAGCTACCAGTCGTGCTTTGTTTCTGACAACTTCTCCTTTCTCGTTCAGTTTGTTTCTGAAAACCCATCTGGTTCCAATGACATGAGTGCCTCTGGGTTTTGGAACGAGATCCCAGACATCATTCTTGGAGAATTGATCTAACTCTTCTTGCATAGCTGCCACCCAATCGTTATCTTGAAGAGCTTCATCACAGGACGTAGGCTCAATCAGAGACACTAGTCCCAGAGGAATATCTTCAGAAGTTCTGAAGGTAGATCTGGTTCTAACAGGTTCATCTTTGTTTCCCAAAATCAAATCTTCAGATACGTTGCTACGACTCTTGACTTTCCTTGGAATTTCTGGAGATTTAATTTCTTCAGAGTCTGGAGTGACAGTTGCTTCTGGAGTTTTCTCAGATTCTACCAGAGTGATCTCTAAATCTGCAAACTTTTCAACTAGCTTTGACTTTTCAGGGTCAAGCTTATCATCAAATCTAACATGAATTGATTCCTCCACAATTTTGGTTTCTGTGTTGTATACTCTGTAGCCTTTAGAGCGTTCTGAGTATCCTAACATAATACCTTTTTGTGCTTTGGAATCAAACTTGTTCAGATGTTCTTTAGTATTTAATATAAAGCAAATGCATCCAAAAGGATGAAAATATGAGATGTTGGGTTTTCTTCCCTTACACAGTTCATAGGGAGTCTTATCCAGAATAGGTCTAATAGAGATTCTATTCTGAATGTAACACGCTGTATTTACAGCTTCTGCCCAAAAGTGCTTTGCTACATTTGTTTCATTGATCATGGTTCTGGCCATTTCTTGGAGTGTCCTATTCTTCCTCTCTACAACTCCATTTTGTTGTGGAGTTCTAGGGCAGGAGAAATCATGGGATATTCCATTAGAATCAAATAATTCTTCAAAATCTTTATTTTCAAATTCTCCACCATGATCACTTCTGACTCTAACAATTTTAGAGTCAAATTCTTTTTGCACTTTAGAACAGAAACTGGTGAATACAGAGTGAGACTCACTCTTGTGCTTTAGGAATTTTACCCATGTCCAGCGGCTGTAATCATCAACGATTACAAGTCCATACTTCTTTCCATTGACTGATGCTGTTTTCACAGGACCAAATAAGTCAATGTGAAGAAGCTCCAGAGGCTTGGAGGTAGAAACAACATTTTTCTTTTTAAAAGATGTTTTTGAAAACTTTCCTTTCTGACAAGCTTCACACAGAGCATCTGAAGAAAACTTCAGTTTAGGTAAGCCTCTGACTAACTCAAGTTTAGTTAGCTGAGAAAGTTTTCTCATGCTAATGTGGCCTAAGCGTCTATGCCATACCCATTGCTCTTTGTGAACTGACATTAAACATTTAACATTTTGATCTTTTAAATCAGAAAGATTTATTTTATAAATGTTGTTTTTCCTCTTGCCTGTGAAAAGGACAGAACCATCGTTCTGACTAATGGCTTTACACGTTTTTTGATTAAAGATTACATCATAACCGTTATCACTTAATTGACTTATGGATAACAAGTTATGCATTAATCCTTCTACATAAAGAACATCAGATATAGAGGGAAGAGTACCATTACCAATAGTTCCGGAGCCTCTGATCCTTCCTTTCTGATCTCCTCCGAAGCCTACGAAGCCAGCGTCTTTAAGTTCCAGGCTTTGGAACATAGACTTTCTTCCCGTCATATGTCGCGAGCATCCAGAGTCCAGGTACCATGACTGGTGTCTGAACTTTGCTGCATAGGATATCTGCAACATAGATAATCTTATCTTTCGGTACCCAGAATCTCTTGGGTCCTTTCAGATTAGTTTTCCCAGAGTTTCTTACAACTTTGGGTCTTCTAGCATTTTTAAATTTGTGTTCTTGTGTGTGTGTGTAGTGGTATGAAAAAGGCGATTTAATTTGGTTACTGGTAGAAGTTTTATCAGAATCAGAATCATACCCAATTCCCCTTTTATTATTCTGACCTACACCATAAATCATGGATGCCATAATACTCCTATTTATCCCATTCTTCAGAAATTGTTGAAAGGCTTCTTCATATTTATAAATAATTTCATTTGAAGTTTGTGGTGCTTGAGACAACACTTCTTCTAATTCTAAGTTTTTCGTTTTAGCTTCATCTCTTTCTAACGTTAAAGATATGATTGTATCATCTCTTGTTAGAATTGTTGTCTCAAGTTTACTACACTCTTCAGATTTTGCTTTAAGAAGACCTTTAATGTTTTTAACTTTTTGTTTTAATTTCTGAAGAGAGGTAAGAGTTTCTGATAAACATGATTCTAAGTCAGATCTAGAAAGTTCAGAAAATACCTCTTCAGATTCTTCATCTGAGCTGCTGGATGTGGTAGCCATAAGAGCTACGTTGGCCTGTTCATCAGAGTCAGATTCTGATGATTCGGATTCACTATCGTCCCAGGTGGCCATTAATCCCTTCTTTGTTCTGAAGGCATTTTTCTTGAAGCTTTCTTTCTTAGAGTTATCTTTCTTCAGCTTGGGGCATTCATTTCTATAATGACCTGTTTCTTTACATTCAAAACAGGTAATATCTTTATTAGGTTTACCTTTTGAAGTTGACTCTGATCTATCCCCTCTGGGTCTTGATCTTCTGAAGTTGTTGTTGTTCCTTCTTTTCCAGAGTTGCTTAACTCTTCTGGTTAGTAAGGACAGTTCTTCTTCATCATCAGAGTCTTCAGGTTCAGAGTCGTCAGTATCTGCAGTTTCTGCCTGGAGAGCTTTGGTTCTGTCTGACTTCCGTCTTTCAGGTCTGGACTTCAGCGCCACTGACTTGTTCCTTTTCTGAGGCTCATCCTCCTCTAGTTCTATCTCATGGCTTCTGAGAGAACTAACAAGTTCTTCAAGGCTGATATTGTTCAGATCCTTTGATAACTTCAGAGCAGTAACCATTGGTCTCCATTTCTTTGGCAGACTTCTGACTATCTTCTTAACATGATCTGCAGTCGTGTATCCTTTGTCTAGCACTTTAAGACCTGCAATAAGAGTTTGGAATCTGGAAAACATAGCTTCTATAGCTTCGTCATCTTCCATCTTGAAGGCTTCATATTTCTGGATCAACGCCAGAGCCTTCGTCTCCTTGACTTGGGAGTTTCCTTCATGGGTCATCTTCAGAGAGTCAAGTATATCTTTAGCCGTCTCTCTGTTGGTGATCTTTTCGTATTCGTTGTATGATATAGCATTTAGAAGTATTGTTCTGGCCTTGTGATGATTTTTGAACTCACGTTTCTGATCTTCTGACATTTTGCTTCTGGGAACTTCAGCTCCATTTAAGGTTGGAGGTTTGTATCCATCTGTGACAATGTCCCAGAGGTCAGCATCATAACCCAGAAAGAAACTTTCGATTCTATCTTTCCAGTAATCAAACTTTTCTCCATCAAAAACAGGAGGCTTGGCATTGTAAGAATCTTTCTCATTTGAGTGGGCCATTTGTTTTTCTCGCACTGGATCTCTCTACACGGTTAAGTGTTTGATTTGAAAATCAATAACAGAGCCGGAGCTCTGATACCAATTGAAGGTGAGAAAAACAAGAAAGGGGGGTTTGAATTGTTTGAAAAATAAGCGCTTTTGCAAAATGAAATCACACAATGATTTTATACTGGTTCGCTTATAACACAAAGCTACTCCAGTCCACCCGGCCAAGGTGATTTCGCCTTCAACAAGGACTTAATCCACTAATCTTGAAAGATTACAAACAACCCCTAAGAGAGAAGAAAATCTCTTAGTCCTCTCAAGTCTACAGACTACAAAGAGTCACTTGAGGAAATCAAATAAAAATTAGATACAAGATGTGTAATCTAGAGTGCTTCTAAGAAAGCAAATATTACAAACTTAAGAACAAATTTTTCACTTGATAAGCAAAAGCTTAGTGAAATTCTTTGAAGAACAAAGATGTTTTTCTTGAGCGTGATATGATTTCAGTATAGTTTTGGCTAGTGATTTCTTGTTTTTACTGAATGAGATTTCTTCTCTATTTATAGGAGTTGAAGTAGAGTTGAAGTAGCGTTGAATCTGTTGGATATTGAGATGTAGTTACGCCATTCCATTAATAGCTTCTGCAGTAGACTTTTTCATCTTAGAAGTGACTACTTACCACAATTAGTATCTTCTCTCTTGGAAGTGGAGATTAACGTCTCTTTCTAATTGAGGAAATCCATTTGCAGAACTTTAACTTGGCTTAAACGTTACTTCATCATGATTAACAATTCTGATTAGAGTCTTTGTGTATCTGGGAATCTGGCTTCTGATGTTATCTCTTGAAAGTTCAGATGGCGCTGATAACTTCAGAGTTTACAGAGGACATTTGTTCGGAGTCAGAGCTTCTAGACTTTACTTCAAGTTCAGATGCTTCTGATACTTTGTAGTTTTGTCCAGAGTCAGAGCTTCTTGAAACGAGATTCCACTTTAGATGCTTCTGATACTTGAGATTTTGCATCTGATCTTGTTTTGCATCTGATGACATCATCAGATTTATTTCTTCTTTCTATAGAACCCTGCACACTTAGAAACTTTTCGTTAGGGTGCCATTTTTGGTTTCATCCTTTGTTATCATCAAAATCATGGAATCTGTTGTAGAACAATTTTTGTTCTTACAGTATCCGCCGTGGATAGTTTTTTGCTGCATTGGCATATTTCCCAATACATGCATCTTCAAGTCAGCTCGAGTCTTTCCATTGGATCTTTTCCCTTTGGAATTCTGTTCCCCACGCTTTGAGTCGTGACCTGCTCGCGCATTTTTATCCCTTTTCTATCCCCAGAAGAGTCCCCAGAGTCTTGGTCCCATGGAGTGAATTGCTCATATGGATTATCAGTGGCTTCTGATTTCTTTGCTTTTGTGGACACATATCTCCACAGAGTGCTACCATTTTTCATACCTGCATTTGCATCATGAGGTCTCTTAGGGACCAAAATTCGTCTCTTTGTTATTATTTAAGCCCATTCTACCCCGTCGAGACGAAGCTTTTAACCTTCACTTCTCCGGCTAGAATGACCTTAAATAGGGGCATCTGTAAGACCCCAAATTTGACCCTAAGATCCCTCATGGCATCATAACATTGCATTTGCATTGCCTCAAGGATCTTTAGCATCTTGGTTCCCTTTGCCTTCGGGTGGGACTCCTTGTGATTGGTTTGAGATCACCAAGCATGCTTGAATTATACATCATTGTTTCTCTTACTTTTGTTTACTAACCAAAAGCACAAAAATGTGTCACTAACATCTTTTGTTTGAAGCTTGAGTATCATCCAAGACACTTTGTGGGTTCTATTTAGATGATCTGTCAACACAAGGGAATGGCTTGAGATACTTCCAACAGGTTAAAATGGGGTCTATTTGTCAGTCAAAACGTTAATCTTGAAGGAGCAAAAGTTTGTTCATGAGCTGTCATGCTCACTAGGTGAGTATAATGGGTCGCTTAGTGAGTCCCAAGAAAAGCCACTAGAATCACCTACGCTCAGAGGAATTTCTTGAACTGTCATGCTCGCTAGGCGAAGCCCACGTGTTTTCAAAAAAAAAACGAAAAACGAAAATAAATAAATAAAATATAACAGAAATTTTTTGGACTTGGGCCTCTCTCATTTGAGCCCACAGGTCCACAAAAATCAGGTTATAAATTCAGAGTTTCAGTGAAACAAAAGAATTCCATTCCTATTACCCTGGCAGGGAAAAAGATAGTGAGAGAAGAGCTAACAGAGTTCAGAGCAACCTCCAGAGACTGAAGGGAACTCATCGGCAAAGAACCAATTCCCTCTCATATAAACCCTCAGATTGGTTTGCAAACCCAATCGGGCAATTCAATTTCATTCGATCTCTCCAGTCAGGTTTGCCTTATTCCCATTTATGCTTTTAATTTGAATGCTCTGAATGTATGAGGTATTATGGGTGAATTTGATACCCTTTTGATTCATGTGTTTGACAAGAGGTTTAGGCCTCCTACCCTTGGTTGCTTTTTGTGAGCTTTTGTGAATTTTAATGGCATGACTCATGTGGTTACATTTTTGATTTGGGGGCAACTCCTGAATACCCTATCTTGTTTCTCTAACCTGTTTGTTGAGTTTTGTTTTGTGAGGGCTCATATGACTCTTTCAGAGATGGCTTGCCTGGTGTTCCACTTTATTTGTGGGATACCACCTGGAGGTTTATTCTGATTACCTGTACTGACTCGCTTTCTTTGATGGTGTTTAGCTTGGAAGAGTCTCTGGGTTTCTTATCTCTTTAATTGATGTTACTTCGGATCTTTATCCGTACGGTAGATCTCTCGATCCCTTTACTTTTCCCGCATGTTACCGATTTCTTAGGTTTCGTATAGCCTCGTGGCATGTCAATTAAGGTAGCGCGGTTCCTTCATCTAGGACTGCCTTTTTGCATAAGCATCCCTAAAACCCCAAACTCATTGATTTTTCTTCTCCTAAGAATACGTTATCTCCTTCTACTACAGGCGAGTAAGTCTCCAAAGGTCGAGCATCCGGTAGATTGCGTAGTAACGTCGTTCACCCCAAAACACAACCCTTACCCCATAGGTGGTCGAACTACGTTTTGCTCTGATTTTCATCCCAGATGAGATACGTAGGCATAAGACGCGATGTCTTAGCGAGCACATTCCTCTTTAACCCATAGGTAGCCGAGCTACGAAGACTCTGATTCTCAGATTTAGATGAGATACGTATGCAGTGGATGCGACGTTCGTGCGAGTCATTTTCTTTTGACCCTTCTTTTAGTAAGTAGTACATTAGATAAACATATACGCTTTTCTCATCCCTTCAATCATGTTTGCACAAATAAATTTTCAAAAAAAAAAAAAACAACAACCTTTGCAACAAATGTGAAAAGGGCTCCCTAGGAGTACCTAGGATGCTTTGGGTGCCTAATACCTTCCCATTGCATAACCAACCCCCTTACCCAGATCTCTGACATTTTTACTAGTTTTTGATTCGATAAAACTTTTAGGTTTTTGTTCGCTTTCTAACCATTCCTTTGGATAAATAGAAGTGCGGTGGCGACTCGACTTGTATGATTTACCTTGGATTTAATATCTCTAATGGTAACGAATACCCCACTACAGCAACCACTTTTCTTTCTTCGCATTACTTTATTATGCCAGAGAATGTCTCTTTGATATGCAAACCAGTAATCCTCTTTTGCTACCACTGAAAAGCTAATGTTGTAAACATTGGAGAGGCTTATGACTTTGTAAATGTCAGATAGTAAGTAGGATGAATCTCGTCGAACCTTTGAACACGCCACTATGACATGGGAGCAGGTCATACGAAAGGCTTGGAACTTTCTGCAGTCGCACAAACCTCTATCTAGTTCCACTATACATTGTCCCCTCGACATGCCTTCATTGTGATCCATGGACTCAACAACATTGTACCAACCTTTAGTACGGTCAAACACCTTGACCACATGTGTGTTAGCTTTGGCAACTTCCTATCTAATGAATTTCATTTAAGCATCACTGAACAACTGCACAGATTGTAACACTGAACTCCAAAGCAGGCGCCCTTATCAACGGCGCATAAAGCAAGTCATGCGCCCTTAGCTTTGGCGTCACTCCCTTGCATGCTTAAAAGTAAGCCATGCGCCCTTAGCCTTGGCGCCTACTCCTGTGCTTCACATGCACGCGCCCTTAGCCTTGGCCCCTACTCTCATGCTTCACATGCTGCATTCAGATGCTACAAATTGCCGACCTATCTCATCTATAAATATTGCCGCAACTCACAACACTCAACATCTGCAACACTCAATATTTGTAACACTCAATACCTATAACACCCATCCTCTGCAACACTCAATCTCTCTGTCAAGGTCAATCTCTCTGCAACATTATGTCTCTATTGACTATGGGTGATGAACATCGAGGAACAATCGATAATATTGCGACATTTGTATGTTATAACTTATTCTTATTCTTATTCTTATTTCGTAACAAAATTTATCTATTGTTTATCACTTCTTCTTACTTATTTCTTACTTATGTTTTATTAGGATCCAAAGAGATTTCGATGTCGTGTACATGAATATGTACCACACGATCCTTTGATAGAACCATATATTCGAGAATGTAGTTTTGGTAATCTACTAAACATAGTCTCATACTCGGTTGACTACAAATTTATTCTTGCTTTGTTAGAGAGGTGGAGACCTAAGACCCACACATTTCACCTTCCTTTCGGTGAGTGTACTGTCACACTTAAGGACGTCTACATGTTGTTAGGTCTACGTATCAATGGTAAGGTCGTAAATGGTAGAGTTAACCAAGATAACTCTATATGCAATGAATTTTTGGATTCCACTTTGTGTGAAGACACAACTACGGGAGAGACTTTTGGTCAAGCTAGGGGTCAAGGTAATAATATAAAATATCTTAAACAATATTATGCAAGTATAACATTAACCAAAGAATCTATCGAGTATGAAAAAATAATTAAAGCTCAGTGTTCTATTATGATTCTATTTGGTAATTTTTTATTTCCTGAAAGTACTGGTAATACAGTAAATATTATGTATGTGTCGTTGTTATGAAACATAAATAAGGTAAGCACATATAGTTAGGGTTCAGCTATTTGTCCCATCTATATAGTGCGTTGTGTAAAAATTCCAAAAAAAGTACTTGTACGTTTTACTCATGCGCCTATTTTCCACAAGCATGGGCTTGGTCAAGAATGTCGTCACTCGCCCTGATAAACGATAAGACATTCATATTCCCCTTTGCAAAAAAGTAAGTTTAAAATTTCACCATCTAATTTATTAGACTTTATATTATAACTAACTGTAAATAATATTTTTTAAATCTTTTTGATCTAGGTGGTCAATTAAAGGGATGAACTACAACAGGTGTCTGAAACATGTTGTAGTAGTCTATCGCAATCTATTAGACCACATTGGACCATACGATGTAATACTAATACACAACTCTAAATTTTATTTTTAAAAAATTATCCAATTACATATCATCTAATTATGTCATATTCTTGTACAATTTATCTGGAGGTCATATCTGGGTCTTGATCATCAAGTTAACCATGATGATGTTGCAGTTTGAACAACAAAAACACTAATTATATGGTTCACTACTGTGGAGATGCACCAGAGTGACCGTGTAAAACTGCAGTTCGGCATGCAACAACAAATTCCAAAACCTTTGGCATGTTTGGGAGATTGGAATCAACAAAGAGTCGATGGGCAATGGGATTATTCCGACTGGAGAGACTCCGCAAAAGAGATGTGTCGTCATTGGACGAATCAACGACAACACAGCTTAACAAACCATCCATACATGGTGCTAGACCAACTCAACATTATATGACATGGTTTAGGTCAGTTACAACACCACACTTTATGTCTGAGCCAAGGTATTTGATTGATCCATGCCAACGAGCTTCGTCATCATACGCCCAACAACAAATCCCCGTCCAAGAACAATGTCAACCCACCCAGACCCAATGACCAACCTCACACCATCACCCTACCATATACACTCGACCACCAAACACCCAACCTCGCAACCAATTCATGCCACACACTCAAACTCAAAACCAAGAATCAAACCATAACCACCAACAACCATGCACAACCATCACAATAGTCTATAGCCCAGATGATTCATACGATTCAACGTCATGCCATCATAGCCCCCTACCAATGAACACCCAAACATCTCATTGTCACAACACTCAACCATTGTTTGACTTTAGTACACCATAGAAACCATTGCTTCGTTTCCAAAACGATTCAATGTCCTAATTCGGGTAACCATATCGTCCACAATTCACCCAACCACAACGACCCTACTACGATAACATGGGCACCGAACTCAATTATGGAAGCATCGTTGGTGACAACCCCCTAACCATTAGGGACAAATGATTGTAAATCTATCAACATCTGAATGTGGTCATTTTATCCACTAGTGCAAAGTTTTCGTTTAAGCCTTCACCTTCTATTTGTGTGTAACCTTTAGCAACCAATTTGGCCTTGTACTTTTCAATCTCACATGTAGCTTTATGTTTGATTTTGTACACCCATCTGTAAGACCCCAATTTTGATCCTAAGATCTCTCATGCAATTTCATCATAAGCATTAGCATTGGGATCATACCTTGGCATCCTCCTTGCCCCTCTTTCATTGGGTTTGTTTTGGGAGAGATCACCAAGCACTTTGTGATTGTATCATACTTGTATATTATCATTTTACTAACCAAAATACAAAAATATGTCTTTGCATTTGCCTAACTCTTTTGTAGGTAGGGCATGATCTCCATTAATTCATCAAGTTCATATCTGGGGTTTGAGACCCTCATGACAAAGAGTACAACCATGAATTGATCCAAGAATGGTTATGAGCATTATGTATGAGTTCCATTGATTCCTACGTGTTATTTTGATCAAGTTTTCTTCAAGAGTTTGAGGGTGATTTACCTTGAAAACCCTAGTTTGACTAGGTATCTTGAGTAACTTCTCCAACAAGCTATCTCACCAATTGATCAAATCTCTCAAGGGACACTTCAAAATTCATCATCTTATGCATATATGATCTACCATGAGCCAAGAAAGACAAAATAATTGAAGGTTAGCAAGTTGGTTGATGGTGGTTGGCCAGATGAATTCATCTGATCAAAATTGGGTCTCCCTAGACCCTATCTCCTACACTTTTCACCATATGAAAATGATTCCAAGATTAAAGTTACTCTAAATCACATTCCAAACAACTTTCATGTTGAGACCTAGAGATAGTTTTTCTTGGAAAATCATTTTCTATGTTGAAACATTATATGTCATTTTGTCTAAACCCTAATTTGAAAGTCAACTTCCCAAGGCCATACCTTGCTTAATTTTTATGAGATGAAAGATTTCCAAGTTGCATAACCAAATTCAAGATGTCTACTTCAACTTTTATGTTTGGAGTGAGAGCTAATTTAACTTTTATGAGCATGTGATATGAGGTTACATTATAGGTCATTTTTTACCTATACCATTGAACAAGTGATTTTTCCAAACTTCAAAAATGCATAACTCTATCATTCCAAATCCAAATGACATGAAATTGGTGCACATTTTTAAGGTCTTTGAAAGAGATACAACTTTGATGAAGACACTTTTCTCATTTGAAGCTCACGTAAAAAGTTAAGCAAGGTGGAATATTGAGATATATGGCTTGACACTTAGAAAAAATTTCAACATGTTGAAATTTCCAAACTTCTACCTCAAAATTCTCCATGTTCCAAGATCCAAATGAAAAATTGTTGAACATCAAACTTCTTCCCTTTGATCCAAGCTTTCCAAAGAACCCAAGTTCATGCATTTGGGATGAGGTTTGCTAGGTTTGCGCATGGCTTTAACAGAGATGCATCTTTGGCAAGAATCAAGCTTCAAAATTTCAGTTCACTTTGCCTTGCCAATTAAGCTTCCATTCATACTTCATTTTGATTGATTTTGGACCTTTTTGCATTGCATCATGGGCCTTCACATGCCCATGCACTCGTGCCATCAACATTGCTAAATTTGGATAAAATTTAAAGTCTGCAAATATCATTCATTCATGCTATAAATACATGCTCTCTGTGCTCATTTGAAACACACCTTACGTGCCAGTTTTTCCCTCTATTGAAACCCTCTCATTCCAAAGGAAAACCTGATAAATTTCAACTTGAAATTTGAGTTTGAATCTCAATTGTTGGAGATTCAAGAACTCCAGGATCTAAAGCCATGCAACCTCTCTAATCACTTCCTGCTAGCTTCTCAAGTGTGATCAGATCGTGTTTAGAGCAAGCAACATCAAGAACTGCATATCATTGAAGGTAATTTTTAGAAAACTTCATCTCTTCGATTCTCTCTCAATTCCACTCAATTCTCTTGGATCTTTGGTTGTCTGAAGTTCTACCAATGTAGAAAAGAAGATTGAGTTGCTTAGAGGTCAAATTAAAGCAACTCAATTGACACACCTCAAAATTCAACTTCTCATATCTTTTTATATATGTGGAGTTAGTCAAAAGTGAGGTCAAATTTGTGTTCTACGCCATTTTTTCTTTCAGACCATGTCCTCCTTTTTCATTTTCTTGATGGTGATGAGTGAACCAGTCCGGCCAGGGTCACCGGAGAAGATGATCGGCCTTTGGACGTCGGCGATGCGCTGGATGTGCTCAGAGCCATTGATCTGGTTCAAATTGTTTTAATCTCGTGCGTTGCTTTTAAATACCAAGCCTATTCCGTATTGACTGCAGTGCACCATGGAACACGCGCTGGTGGCCACTTGATCTGCCACCTCAATTAATGAGGGAGATCAAGTGGTCCATGTTTTTTCTGATTATTTGAATTTCATTTTAATTGCTTTATTTTCATTAATTCATATTAATTTTAATATTGATCCAAAAAATATGAGTTTCACCAAAAAAAATTAAATAATTTCCTCTTTCATATTCTGAATTAAAATTATTTTTTGGATCATTATTAGTATTTTCATGATTTAATTGATTTTGTGTTTACTTTTAATTGTTTAAAAATACTTTTAAATCTTTAAAAATTCTGAATTTTTTTCTCCAAGGTCCTTTGACCTTGTTTGACCTATGATAAATCTCATGGCCATTTATTTGGTGTTTTGATGAGGTTTTAGGAATTTGACAAACCATATTTAATTTAAATGCCTTATTTTAGTATTTTTAATTTGAATAAATGCCAATTAATTTTGTTGACCAATTGTGATGACTTGTTTGTGTTTGACTATTGTTGTTGGGCCTTGATCAAGGTTGATTTGACTTTGTCAAGTTAATATCATTGGATTTAGGGGATTGATGGAATGTACATTCCATCTTCCAAAATGAATGGATGAGATTAATTTGGTAAAAGTCCTTCTTTGATCAATTTGAGTTTTGATCCATTCCCTTGCCTCTTCATCTCATTCCCATTCTTTATGCATTCATCTCATTTGACCTATGATATCTCAAAGTCCTAAAGCTAGTTGATTGAAAAATTAACATGAGTATGGATGAGATTAGGCCACCTCTTTTGCATATTCTTTTTGCGTGTGGTATGTTTCATGACCATAGTCAATTATACTATGTCTCTAACATGCATTAAAACCAAAATTCTATTGCCCGACCTCAAATAGTTGTGATTTCTACATAAGTCCAATTAAGATTGTTTAACATAGCGCTAAATTTGTGACATGAAAGGCATAACATTCTAGTTAGTGAGATTGTAAGTCTCCCCTCTTTCATGGTATTGTGTGGAAACTTGGCCTTTTTTCCTTCCTTGGGAAGATGTCTTGGCTCAATGATTCATGCTTGTGATAAGTGGGTTGAGTGTTCTCCAAAGAATGTCTAAAAAATGAAAAGCAAAAGCAAAACAATACTAACTTCTAACTCATTAACAACTAACTTTTAATTTCAAGCCACTTACTTTAATGTTATTTAACTCTTGCCTTTATTCATTTGCCATTATTCATATCATTCTAATTGTTTATGTTAATGCAATTTTCACTTTGTCCACTTGGACCATATTGTGTGATATAACTTGTTTGTATATACTTTGCTTGTTTGTGTGGTCTTTGACCATTAATGTACATAATAACAACAAAAACCCTAAAAAACTTTTGTGTGGACTGTTGGCTTGATCTTGGACAAATGGACTTAGAACTTAGGCAACATTCCTATGCTAAAGGACTTGGCCAATGGCAACTTATTGAGGAACCAAGTGCTTGCAATTTGAAACTTCATCTGATACATCATTCAAGATCCTTCTGAGTTCATTTACAATATGATAATTGCATAGCTGTTATTTTGAACCTGTGACTTGTGGAGTTCATCTGCTACATGGGCTATTTTTGAAGAAGATCATGGAATGGATAAAGCTTGGATGTGGATATCTTTATTTGATACCTTTGCTCTTCAAGATAATATAATTGTGCATTTGTGTGTTGCTTGATTCTAAATGTCCAGGGGAATTCTGGATTTCTACGGACATTCTTGTCTATTGGATTGCTACCCATTTGGTCAGATCTTTTCAACTCTTAACTTTTAGTTTTGTGCATAGGATTAGTCTCTTCATCTTCTCCCCATTTCTTTAATTTCAAAATCTCTCCCTCCCTTTTCAAAAACTTCTTTGTTTGAACTTATTTTGTTCTAAACTTTGACCACTTTGCAAAAAGGTAAAAACTTTGGCCTTATGCCATTGCATTTTTAAACTTCTTTTCTTAGATCAAATTTGTAAATAAACTTAACTATATTTGACTTAAGCTTTCAGAAAAGCCAAAAAGAACTAACTCATTCAAACCATTTTTAGGCCTTTGTGCCTTTCAAACTTAATTTTGATAAAAGCAATGCATCCACTTTGAAATTTGTATCACAAACTACGAGGTTTTGATCCCTCATTTTTATGTTGGTACGTAGGAACAAGTCCGAAGGACTTATCAAACACAAAAATATAATTAATGAATTCTTTTCTCATCCCCCCATTTTATTTTATTTGTAAACATCATTTTGTACCAAATAGATATGCACATAGAAAGGGCTCCCTAGGAGCACCTAGGATACTTTGGATGCTAACACCTTCCCTCTGTGTAACCAACCCCCTTACGTGTAATCTCTGATATTTTATTAGTTTTGATTTGATAACTTCTTATTTTTGGGTTTTGTTCGTACTTTTCCCTTTTCCCTTGGAAACAATAAAAGCGCGATGGCGACTCTTGTTATTTGATCTCTAGCTTATCCATAGCTTGATGATCATGAATTTACCGCTACATAAATTAAGTGGCGACTCTGCTGGGGAGTAGTCTCCAGTGGGTTTACCCTACTTTTTGTGTGTATATATTTATATATATATATATGATGTTTGTATATATGCATGTGTGATATAATCTGCTTGTTGTGCTTGGTGATATCTAAGTGGTGAGATAAGTTCTAACCCGAACTTGAGTGCAATTAAGATAGGAGGATGGTATAGTCATGTTCGACTTGTGTGGAGTAGTTCTTAACAAGTTGGCTTGAGATCCATCTACTTAGTGGAGACCCTTTTGGATTTGGAAATGTCACACAAGTATTTGTGGTTAGGCATTTCTATCTCTAATTTGGGTCTGAGAAGCTGAGGACCGTAGAACATTTACCCCCTCTTGGCCTATTTAGGACGTAGTGCAGAGACTGTTCAAGTGTAGACTCGATAATAGTTGTTACACGATACTGCACTCAGACGAGTTTCTCTTGAGAATATTATGGGTCGATGAGTCAATCATCTTAAACTGTAATATCCGATAGATGGAATTAAGACTCTGGGAACTTTTTAGAACATGATCTACATGTTTTTATCCTTAGTTCAGTCCTTTGGGATGGTTCTTACCCAGACTTCATGCTTGTAACTTGCAACAAACCCTTGATTCTTGGTTGATCCAATCAAGTCTTGTCAATATCAATGGAACTTGGGTGTTGATAAGGTGTAAACCATAATCCACCAAAATGGATGATTGATCTTGACAATGACTTGATTCATCCCTTGACCTTTGTTTGCCTTGTGTGTGATCCCTTATTTGTGATTATTGCATTCATGCGCATCATAACATTCATCACACGAAAATTTCAAGGAACTAAGGTATCATTTGCAAATATTTTCAGACCATGGATTATGGACGAAGGAACACTAAGAAGTACAATTTCATATGTCCCGACTTGAAAGAGTTAAGGAAGCTAGCATCTTTTGTATTAGATACCTTGGACTTCAAACAACGTCATGGGAAGCTTTTGTCCATCTTATCTGCTGATGTGGTTGAAGGACTCTTGAGTGTATTGGTGCAGTTCTATGATCCTCTCTACCGTTGTTTCACTTTCCCATATTTTCAGCTCGTGCCTACCTTGGAGGAGTATTCTCATCTCTTGAGGAGACCTGTTTCTAGTAGAGTACCTTTTAGTGGGTTGGAAGATATTCCCAGATCTCATCTTATTGCTAAAGCTCTTCATTTGAAGAAGTCTGAGATAGAGGCTCATTGGGTGAAGAAAGGAGGATTGTTTGGGTTGCCATTTGATTTCCTCATCAAGGAAGCTATTGCCTTTTCTCAAGCCGGTAGTGTGGATGCTTTTGAAGCTATCTTTGTATTTCTCATTTATGGATTAGCTTTGTTCCCTAACATTGACGATTTTGTTGATGTTAACGGCATTAGACTTTTCTTGATTGGGAATCCTGTGCCTAATTTGTTAGGTGATATTTATTTCTCTTTGCATCTAAGGAATTCTAAAGGTGGTGGAACTATTGTCTGTTGCATTCCTCTTCTGTACAAGTGGTTTATTTCGCACTTGCCTCAGACACCTGCTTTTATGGAGAACAAACAATGTTTAAGATGGTCTCAGAGACTTATGTCTCTCATTGATGATGATATAGTTTGGTATGATCCGTCTTTAAGCAGTTTGGAGATTATTGATAGTTGTGGTGAATTCTCTAATGTGCCTCTCATTGGTACACAAGGAGGAATTAACTACAACCCTGCTTTAGCTCGTCGTCAACTTGGGTTCCCCTTGAAAGACAAACCTAATAACACTTTGTTAGAAGGTCTTTTCTATCAAGAGGGTAAAGATCCCCAACATTTGAAGCAGAAGATTGTGCATGCTTGGCATAATGTGCATAGGAAAGGAAGGTCCGAGCTTGGTCTGTGCAATTGTGTAGCTTTGGAAGCTTACACTCTTTGGATGAAGAAGAGAGCTTTGGAGTTGAAGATGCCTAATCCTTGTGAAAGACCTATGTCTATGGTTGTGGTTGAGCCATTAACTCTCCCTAACCAAGATGTAGAGGAGTTGGAAGATGCACTCATCAAGATGAAGCAAGAGAAGGATATGTGGGAAAAGCGTTTTCGTGCTTTGAGCAAGAAGCATGAAAAGTTGCAATTGGAGTCTAAGGACAAGGATGCACTCATTGAGCTACTTGAAGACCGAGTAACAAAGAGACGGAGAGAGCCAGAGGTTTCATCTTCTAGCATGCCTCAGCCTTTCGTTGCTTGGAAGAAGATTGTTGACCAGCTTGTCCTCGAGAAGACTCGGATGAAGGCTTCTTTTGAGACCGAGATTTGCCGCATTCGAAGAAAGTACGCACCTTCAGCCAGATCTTCTGACATTGTTAGGGATCCTTAGGATGACTAGTCTCCTTTTCTCTTGTATTTTTCATTTGGTTTCTGAAATTATACTCAGTGTAATCCTTCCAATTATAAATGAAAAGAGATTTTTTGGTCATATGAAAATTATTGCAATTATTTATATATTTGTATATTATATAGTAAGTTCCTTGAAATCAAAACAAAAATAAATAATCAAGCATTGCATTCATGTATCATTTGCATAAGCAGGTTTCTCTTTCGCCAGATGTCTCATTGGTGTCTCTTCTGTGCTTTAGCCAAGCTGACTCACCGGTACAACACCCGCGCCAATCATCTGAGAATTATGGAGCATTAGAGCAAGAGAACAGAGAGCTGAAGGACGAGATCGCCCACCTGACTGCCATGATGGAGTCAGTTCTTGCCACTCAGAGTTAAGCTTCTCCAACACCTGCAACTCCTCTTGCGAGGACAGTTATTTCAGAGGTGGCTACCTCTACCATGCCTGCTGCCACAGCTCACTTTGCGCCTATTATGCCTTCCGGATTCCTGTGGGGAATGCCATCCAACTTTGTGCTTGGAGTCTTTGCACCTACACTTGCTTCCATGCCGGCATCTAGCCCGGTCATGTCCGTGCCACCTCCCGTTGTGCACACCTTACCTCGTGTAGAGGACACCATTTATCACTTCGAGCCGTCTAAGGGTCCGGATGTCTACGAGAAAATGGATGAAATGAAAGATCAGTTTCTTGAGCTGCGCAAGGAGTTGAAGACGTTGAGAGGTAAGGACTTGTTTGGGAAGAGTGCTGCTGAGTTGTGTTTAGTGCCCAATGTGAAGATCCCGGTGAAGTTCAAAGTGCCTGACTTTGAAAAATATAAGGGGAATACTTGTCCACTCAGTCATCTGGTGATGTATGCTCGCAAGATGTCTACTCAGACCGATAATGATCAACTATTGATCCATTATTTCCAAGACAGTCTGACCGGTGCTGCGCTCAGATGGTATATGGGATTGGATAGTGCAAGCATTCACACTTTTAATGACCTGGGAGAGGATTTTGACAAGCAGTATAATTACAACGTGGACATGGCACCTAATAGAGACCAACTGAGGTCTATGTCTCAGAAATATAAGGAGACATTCAAAGAGTATGCGCAAAGATGGAGGGAATTGGCTGCCCAGATCACTTCTCCTTTGGAGGAAAAATAGATGACAAAGATCTTTCTTAAAACCCTGAGTTCATTTTATTATGAATGTATGATTTCTAGTGCCCCCAGTGACTTTACCGAAATGGTAAACATGGGGATGAGGCTTGAGGAAGGAGTCCGAGAGGGACGTTTGTCAAAAGATGAGGCATCGACAAGTAAGAGGTATAGCAGCAGTTTCAGCAAGAAGAAGGACAATGAAGTAAATGCAATAAGTAGTGGGAGACAAATGAGGGCTCAGATCAGAAGGAATCAATCATCTCGTCAACATCACCATCAAGTATCTTCCGTTATTCCGGTATTTTCTAATCAATAATCAACACCAGTTCAACAATCACAACGCCAACAACAACAACCGCAACAACGAGCAAACACCTACAACAACAACAATACCAACAATAATCATCATCAACAAAACTTTGAGAGGAAGAAGGTCTCTTTCGACCCGATTCCTATGTCTTATGCAGAATTGTATCCATCCTTGGTTCTCAAGAACCTGATTCAACCAAGAAACCCGCCACAGATTCCAAAACCACTTCCTTGGTGGTACAAACCTGAGCTCCATTGTGCTTTTCATCAAGGAGCACCTGGACATGATATAAAGAATTGTTATCCGCTCAAGCATGAGGTTCAAAAGCTGATGAAGAGTGGGATGTTGTCCTTCGAGGACCGTGCGCCGAATGTGAAAGCAAATCCGTTGCCCGCCCATGGGAACTCTTCTGTGAATATGGTGGATGGTTGTCCTGGCGAATTCAAAGTTTTTGATGTGGGTTTTATCAGGAGGTCCTTGGTGCAGATGCATAAGGATGTTTGTTTGGTAAGTGATTGTGAGCATGACCATGATGGTTGTGTTGTTTGTAGTGTTAACCCGAGGGTTGTGAAATTGTGAAAAGGGACATCCAGTGATTGATGGATGAAGGCATGATTCAAATTGTTCAATCCCGTCATGTAGTTGACGATGTAAATGTCATAGTTCCCGTTTTTAAGCAGCCAGAGAGATTGGTAATTCAGTACGATAGCACGTCCATTCTGTTGAGGTGTGGCAACACAAGACGTTTCATGCATGATCCTTTAGATTTGAGTGAAGCACTTGAAATCAGAGTTAGTAAAATTTGTCCCATTGTCGCTCTTGATCCTCTTGATATGTATATTAATTTTCCTTTTTATTAGATTGCTAAAACTAATCAAATTGTAAAGTCATTATGTATAACTTTCCACAAAATAGTCTTTTAGATAATATGGTAATCGTCTTATGCATGGCATGTTATGAGGTTCCCATCATTTGAGATTTATCCTTCACTTTTATGATTTTGTTTAGAGTCATTGATGGATTCCTGATTTATGTCATATATGGATACATGTTCTTGCTCTATAGGATCATTCTCAGTTTGACTTATGTATTCAGGCTCCTTGGTGTTTGGTTATTATGAGGAATTTCCCCAAGGTTTGGTACTTCAAATTCTGCATCATTATAGAGTAAAGACTCATCATTGGGGTTATTAATTGATGAGTTATTTCTAAAATTAGTAGACCCATTATTGCCATGCACATGGTAAGAAAAGACATGCTCATGAAATACTACATCTCTCGATAAACATCATTCATGAGTCTTTGGATTGTAAACTTTCCATCCTTTTTGTCCTTGTGTATAACCAATAAAAATACACCTTTAATTTTTGGGATCAAATTTACTGATTCCCTTTGAGTCTTTTTTCTTATAGTACAAGCAACCAAAAGTTCTCAAGTGCTCTTAGTTTGATGCTCTCTTAAAAAGCAACTCATATGGAGTGATTCCCTTATTTTCCACTGTAGGGGTTCTATTTATTAGATACGACGTTGTCAATACGCAATCTCCCCAAAAATGCAGTGGAAAATTTGCTTGAAAACGCAAGGCTCGTGTTATTTTCAAAATTTGTCTATGCTTGCGTTTCACACGTCCATTCTGTTAAGGTGTGGCAACACAAGAAGTTTCGTGCATGATCCTTTATTTTTGGGTGAAACACTTGAAATCAGAGTTAGTAAACTTTGTCCCATTATCGCTCTTGATCCTCTTGATATGTATATTAATTTGCCTTTTTATTAGATTGCTAAAACTAATCAAATTGTAAAGTCATTATGTATAACTTTCCACAAAAATAGTCTTTTAGATAATATCGAAATCTTCTTATGCATGGCATGTTATGAGGTTCCCATCATTTGAGATTTCTCCTTCACTTTTATGATTTTGTTTAGATTCATTGATGGCTTCCTCATTTATGTCATATATGGATACATGTTCTAGCTCTATAGGATCATTCTCAGTTTGACTTATGTATTCAGGCTCCTTATTGGATAAACGTTCTATAGGACCTGGTGTTTGGTTATTATGAGGAATTTCCCCAAGGTTTGGTACTTCAAATACTGCATCATTATAGAGTAAAGACTCATCATTGAGGTTATCACTTGATGAGTTATTTCTAAAATTAGTAGACCCATTATTGCCATGCATATGGTAAGAAAAGACATGCTCATGAAATACTACATCTCTCGATAAGCATCATTCATGAGTCTTTGGATTGTAAACTTTCCATCATTTTTGTCCTTGTGTATAACTAATAAAAATACACCTTTAAGTTTTCGGATCAAATTTACTGATTCCCTTTGAGTCTTTTTTCTTATAGCACAAGCAACCAAAAGTTCTCAAGTGCTCATAGTTTGATGCTCTCTTAAAAAGCAACTCGTATGGAGTGATTCCCTTATTTTCCACTGTAGGGGTTCTATTGATTAGATACGACGTTGTCAATACACAATCTCCCCAAAAATGCAGTGGAAAATTTGCTTTAAAACGCAAGGCTCGTGCCATGTTCAAAATTTGTCTATGCTTGCGTTTCACACGTCCCTTATGTTGAGGTGTGGCAACACAAGAAGTTTCATGCATGATCCTCTATTTTTGAGTGAAGCACTTGAAATCAGAGTTAGTAAACTTTGTCCCATTGTCGCTCTTGATCCTCTTGATACGTATATTAATTTGCCTTTTTATTAGATTTCTAAAACTAATCAAATTGTAAAGTCATTATGTATAACTTTCCATAAAAATAGTCTTTTAGATAATATGGAAATCGTCTTGTGCATGTCATGTTATGAGGTTCCCGACATTTGAGAATTCTCCTTCACTTTTATGATTTTGTTTAGAGTCATCGATGGCTTCCACATTCATGGCATCTATGGATACATGTTCTTGCTCTATAGGATCATTCTTAGTTTGACTTATGTATTCGGGCTCCTTAATGGATAAACGATCTATAGGACCTGGTGTTTGGTTATTATGAGGAATTTCCCCAAGGTTTGGTACTTCAAATTCTGCATCATTATAGAGTAAAGACTCATCATTGAGGTTATCACTTGATGAGTTATTTCTAAAATTAGTAGACCCATTATTGCCATGCACATGGTAAGAAAAGACATGCTCATGAAATATTACATCTCTCGATAAACATCATTCATGAGTCTTTGGATTGTAAACTTTCCATCCTTTTTGTCCTTGTGTATAACCAATAAAAATACACCTTTAAGTTTTGGGATCAAAAATACACCTTTATGTATCCAGGCTCCTTAATGGATAAATGTTCTATAGGACCTGGTGTAAGACCCTAATTTTGACCCTAAGATCCCGCATGGCATCATATCTTTGCTCAGTGCATTGCCACAAGGATCATAGCATGTTTGGCTCCTTAACCCTAGGGTTGGGACTTGAGTGAGTGGTTTGAGACCACCAAGCATGCTTGTATTGTATATTATTGCTTTTCTTATTTTGATTACTAACCAAAAGCATAAAAATATGTCACTAACTCTTTTTGTTTTGAAGCTCAAGTGATCATGTGCTCCCATGCTCCTAGGAGGCTCCTAAGCTCAATGAAGTGGCTAGATGAAGATGAGAAAAAGCATGACAATGATCCACAAAGCTCCTAATCATCATATATGTCTCCCAAGTATCTCAATTTTCCAATTTTATCAAGATAACCCAAAGGGCTTGAGGATTGTTTCCCAAGGAAACCCTAATTCAACTGTGCTTTGACTGTGCCTTGCTCATGAAGCAACCTCGCCTTATGATCAAATTTAATCAAGGGAAGTTATTTCATTCATTATTTTATGCATATATGAGCCTATGTGAGGCCCGTCAATCCTTCATTCATCAAGATTTGAAGTTTGGCCTTGAGAAGTTGACCAGTCAAGTCATCTGACTAAACTGAAGATCACTAAGATTCAACTTTTAATGTGTTTATCAAATGAAGATGACCCCAAGAGAAAAAATGTTCTTAAGAACCATGTGAACAACTTTCATGTTAATCTAAAATCCATTTGAAACTTGGAAGGTCATCATTAATTTCAAAATATTATAGGTCATTTTGACTGAAACCCTAATTTTGGGTTAACTTGCCAAGGACCTAACTTCCTTAATTTTTATGATTTTGAGGTGATACCAAATGCATTATAAAGCTTAAGATGTCTGCCTCAGATTTTATGTTGGACAAAATTTCATAATCCTAAAATAAATACATGTGATAATACAAAACATTATAGGTCACTTTGGACCTAAGTCATTGAATTTGAAAAATGTCCAACTTCAAGTGCCCATAACTTTCTCATGAAAAATCCAAATGATGTAAATTTTAAGTCTAAATTGATTATCTTGAAAATATATACAACTTTTATGTTTGAGGTTTTTCCATTTGTAGCATGCATCGTTGAAACAGAAGGGATTGAAGATGCTTGTTTTTGGTGAAATTTTCAAAGAGGAACTTAAACATGTTTGTGCCCAAACTTTCACAGCCAGTTTTCATTAAGTTCCAAACTCCAAATGAATTTTTGTCCAACATGACTTTTGTTCCTTATTTCAAGGACTTTCTAACCATTACTCACATTAAGTTTTTGGACTTTCCATGTGGGAGTTTCGAAGAGCTTTCTATTTAGGTTCATTTTTGCATTTCACATTAAAACTTGATGTGCAAGCTAATGCCACTCAAATTGCACGTCCAATTCAATTCCACTTGAGTTCAGCATGGCTTATCACACATTATTGGGCCTTACATGCGCCTGTACAGGCCTATGCAAGGAGGATTCAAATCTCATGCACACGAGGGAACCATGCTTCTCATCACATTTCTGCTATAAATAAGTGTGCATTCTCATTCAAATGGCAACCAAGTGGAGATCTAAATTGCTGCTGAATTGAAATCCAAACCCTCACTAAAGGAATTTTCAGTTTTCTATTTCTCTTTCAAGCTTGAATTTCAACATCATTAGTTGATCTTTAAAGCTCAATTCCTTAACCTAGCATCACCATCACACTTCCAGGGCAAAAGTAGATCAAGAGCTTGGAGAATTCGTGTCGTTTGAAGCTTCATTTCAGAGGTAGAACATCAAACTTTCTTGATCTAGATCTTGCAATATAATGTGAATCTCTTTGGTTTGTGTAGTTTTCTGAAGTCCTCATGCTTGAGGCAGGCCAGTGGTGGTCTTAATTTTGCAAATCGTGCTGTTTTAGTTCATGCACCATGATCTTCAAGCTCATGTTTCTCTCTAAATAGGAACTGTGAGGATGATCCATGGTTACAGGGGTGATGTACATCACCTCAGCTTCATTTTGATGTCCTCTTTTTTTATTTTCATTGCAATTTAATTTCCTGCGCATGGTGGCCGGATCTTGTTGGATCGCCGGAGAAGATGGTGGTTTCCACCACCATCCCCACGTGGTAGCTGTAACACCCCGATAAAATATGATAATTATTTCATTTAAGTTTAATAGTATATTATGATGATAATATGAATGAGAGGGTATTATTTTTCAAAATAAAAGATAAACCCTTCATATATATTATTATTAGTATATTTATTAATTTAATTAAATAATTGGAATATTATGGGATTATTATTATTGGAATAATAAAGTTGGAATTGGAACGATTGTTGGAATTGGAACGATTGTTGGAATCGGTAAAGAGTCCCATTTAGTAAAAAGGTTTTTACACGTGAAAACAGAGAAGCGACTAAAAAGTGGAAAAAAGGCAAAAAGGAAGAGCAAGAGAAAAAGGGTTGAAGAAGGGAAAAGCTTGAAGTTAAAGGATTCGCCGGATTAACTCAGGTAAGGGGAGTTTATCGTCGTTTAATGGGTATTATGGGTTAACATGTAATGGGTAGTAATAAGCTATTGAATTGACTCTAATCAGGATGATGAATGCTGCAAATTGCGAACTTATGGATGAATGAGATATGAGTTTATAATTGAAGAAAATTCGTAGGAATTAGATGTAATAAGGTTAGAAATTGTGAAATTGAATGGGTATGATCTGTGTTAGATAATATGAACGAATGCTATGTAAAAATTGGACTGTGGGAGGTTGGATTTGAGAAATCTCGTAGCAGAGAAAAACCCATAGCAGATCTGGAATTTTGGTTTCTGGTCATACGCGTATGACACTAGGCCATACGCGTATGAGATGGCCTGGAGGGAAGGAGACTGGTGCTGATACGCGCCATACGCGTGTACTTACGTGTAACCTGTGAGTGGTACGCGTATGGGGTGAGGCCATACGCGTATGAATGAAGAAGATGGTGTTCTAACGTAGTTTTGTCTCTGTTGGTACGCGTATGGGAGAAGTGGTACGCGTATCATACGCGTATGAGACAGGCCATACGCGTATGGGCATGAGGCATACGTGTATGGGCAGAAGTTTGATTTTTCTGAGTTGTTGTTGTGCAGTTTTGGTCGTTTCAGCTGAGTGATGTAATTTAGCTGATGTATGATATAGTAGGGATCATTTCCCGTTGTTTTGAGCAGTATAGGTATTAGTAGAGTGTGCTAATACTGTGATTTATTATTTGGCATGACATGATATGATTCTGTGATAAATATGCTGATGATGTATGATGGTATGCATAATGCTGTGAATATATTTATTATGTATGCAATTGTGGATGGACTGTTTATGGCTTAGAGTGTGAGCATATGTCCATTGTGGATTGTTGTTGATGTTTGCATGCTAGGTGATTTAGCGTGCATAGCATAGCCTTTATGGTGGTAGCTAATTCCCATGGTGAGGAATTAGTGAGGGAGTCACTAGGTCTCAAATGAGTGGGACTAGTGAGCTTGGTAGCCGTATCTGGGTTTGATCGGTGAGGTTGAACTATGTGTTCACGAATAGTCGGTACCGCATGCATGGAGTCTCATTTCATAATGTATGTATGGCGTATAATATGAATGGATGTATTCCAATATTATACGTGTGTTTTGTGTTTGTGTTGAGTATGATTATGAGTTGATGTTGTCGTTGCTGAATGTGTGATATGATTAGGGTGATGAATGTGTTAATTTACTTAGCATTACATGATATTTTATAATGCTTATTATATCGATTGAGGAACTCACCCTTACAACTATGTTTCAGGTAACGAGCAGTGATTGAGTAGAAGCTAGTGCTTGGAGTCTAGTGTAGTTCCTTAGTGGGTCATGCTCTGGTATATGTAACATCGGGACGGGATGTTTTACTTTGTTTTATTTTTTGTTGTTGAACAATTTTACATGAAATGTGTTACATGGTTTGCATGTTGTTAGATTTCTACCCGCTGCGAATTGTGCAATGGTTTATTTTGATTAATAAATGAGCAGGACAAGTTATTTTGGTGAATGGTGTGAAGTGTCAAGTGTGACACCCTGAAATTGCATATCTACTCTGATTCATATTTTGTTGTTTTAATTAATTATTGGGGTATTTTAAAAGGGTGTTACATTAGTGGTATCAGAGCATAGTCGGTCGAGTCGAGTCGTAATTATTCTGTTTCCCTGTATGTGATAGGTGTTGTGTAACCCTATCAGTACTTATTGTTTAGCTTGTTGGGTTCTTAGAATAGAGATGGCTGGAAGAGGTAGAGACGATGTTGCGATTGCTGAGGCTCTGGGTATGCTAGCTGGAGTACTTGGAGGGAATCTGAATGTTGTGGGATTGGGAGCTGCTCGTCAGTTGAGTGAGTTCCAGAAGAACAATCCTCCAATGTTCAAGGGAGCATACTATCCAGATGGTGCTCAGAAGTGGTTGAAGGAGATCGAGAGGATCTTCCGAGTGACTGAGTGTGCCGATAACCAGAAGGTCAGGTTCGGTACGCATGTGCTGTCAGAGGAAGCAGATGATTGGTGGGTTGCTGCCCGCACTAAGTTGGAAGCTGCTGGGAGTGCTGAGATCACTTGGGCGGTGTTCAGAGAGAGATTCCTGAGGAAGTACTTTCCAGAGGATGTCAGAGGAAAGAAAGAGATAGAGTTCTTAGAATTGAAGCAGGGCAACCGGTCTGTTACTGAGTATGCTGCTAAGTTCACAGAGCTGTCGAAGTATTACACTCCCTATGATGAGGCTACTGGGGAATTTTCAAAATGTGTGAAGTTTGAGAATGGGTTACGTCCCGAGATCAAGCAGGCTATTGGGTATCAGCGGATTAGAGTGTTTTCTGACTTGGTTGACTGTTGCAGGATTTTTGAACAGGATACCAAGGCCAGAGCGGAGAGCTATCAGCAGAGGGTTGATAGGAAAGGCAAGAATCAGAATGATCGTGGGAAGCCGTATGCAGCTGGCAAAGGTTTCCAGAGACAGAGTGGGATGAAGAGACCTAGTGGGGGAGACTCCAGTGCCCCTGCTAAGTGTTACAGATGTGGTCAGGCTGGACATCGTATCCATGAGTGTACCAGTACTGAGAAGAAGTGTTTCAAGTGTGGCAAAGGTGGTCACTTGGCTGCAGAGTGCCGGTTGAAGACTATGACTTGTTTCAACTGTGGAGAGGTGGGTCATATCAGTCCACAGTGTCCTAAGCCGAAGAAAGAGAACCAGTCGGTGTAGCGGTGTATTCGTCGCTATATGATTTATTGATTAAACCATAAGCAAAGCATACAATGAAATTTCGAGTCGCCACCGCACTTTTATTTATCCAAAGGACTGGCTAAAAAGCGAACAAAAGCCTAAGAAGTTTTACACGTAGAAAACTAATAAAAGATCAGAGAGTCTGGGTAAGGGGTAAATTACGCAATGGGAAGGTGTTAGGCACCCACTACGTCCTAGGTACTCCTAGGGAGCCCTTTTCACACTTGTTGTATTAAGATTGTTATTTGTTATGACATAAACATTGTGCAAACATGATTGGGATGATGAGAAAAGAATATACAATTTTATTATTTTTGTGTTCGAACGGATGAACCCGTTGCCTACGTACCTTCCATCAAAGGTAAGGATCAAAACGCCGTAGTTCGGCTAAAAGATTTCCAAAAAGTTGGTGGATTCAATTTTAAACACAAGCCCTAAGGTCTTACGTTATCCACGGGAGAAAACTCAACCTTATAACAACAACAAGTCCACCATGTGAGAACAGCTTCAACTTGCTAGTGAGGGGTTAACCCTATAATAAGCAAGGAAGACTTACAATTCAATCAACTAAGGACAAATAAGTGAGATTGACATCAACCAACTAGGATAAATCAAACCTATAGCTCATGTATGAAAAGATTAACAATGGACAAAGCCAAAACAATTGAATGGGTGAAGTTAATTGATTATGATTATGAAAGTAGAATCAAAGTATGGTTAAGATTAATTCAAAGAAGTATTATGAAATGGAGTTTGAAAAAAGTCAAGGACTTGGGTCCAGGTTTTTTAATTTAAAAGCATGAAGATGTTTGCACAATATCTATGTCAAGTTTGAAATCAAAGTGTGAAAAGGTTTAGGACATAATGAGGATGAATGGATGAAGATGGATTGTAAAACTTCTTAGAAGGTTCACCTCTTGAGATCATATAGAAGATGATTCAAGTGTGTCCTTTGGAATGGGCAATGGATAATAATAATGTAAGCAAGCAAATGATACCGGATGCCACTCAATGGTCTTACTCCAATCTCACAAACAAAAGCGGATACCGGATACCACTAGATGGATTTACACCAATCTCCTAAAACAAATCTGGATATCAGATGCCACTCAATGGACTTATACTAATCTCCTAACACAAAATGAAACTTGGATACCGGATGCCAATCTGTCTGGACTTATACCAATATCCAACATATGATCACAGGAAAGCAAATGCCAACTTGCAGGGACTTACAATTGCATCCTCACATAAACAAACAAAAGCAAAATATGGATGTCAGATGCCAATCTATCTGGGTTTACTCTAACCTCCACAGTATGGTCCTAGGAATACAAATGCCAACTTGCAGGGACTTACAATTGCATCCTCACATACAACAAACAAATGCAACTTATGATCATAGGAAAGCAAATGCCAACTTACGGGGACTTACAATTGCATCCTCACATACAATCAAACAAATGCATCAAGCAAAGATAAGATGAGTGGCCAATGAAATGGTCTTATACTCACTTCCATATCATAGGAACAATGGCCAATGAATGGTCTTACAATCGTCCTCAATGGGCAAACAACAAAGACATGTCACAGAGACAAATGAAATGATCATGTATTAATGAGCAATTAATGATGATAAATGCATAGAGCATACAAGCAAACATGTGCATATGAGGTAAGCAATCAATCAATGAATATCAATCAGCACACACTATAACCACACAATGAGGCTCACACAAAAGGTTAGGCACTGAGGCCAACTGGAATAGGTTAATGGTGCTCTTAACCTTGCCATTGAGGGGCTAAGGTGAAGCAGATGAAAGGATATGAGGGGTGTGCCTCATTGCTCTTATCCCTGGTCAGGGAGAGCATTTGAATATCAGAAAGTGTGGGAGTTCAGAAAGTAGGAACTCTCTCCACAAATTATTGACTCAATAGATCTTGGGTTAGGATCTCAATGCTACAACCATGTAATGGGAGCAAGGAGAAGACTCACAGAATAGTAGAAGATAGGCTACATATCTCTTTGATCTACCAATTGCCTCAAATGAGGACTTTTCCTGCTTGGGACAAATGTAAACACACACAAGCATTGCCTCTTAAGGAGGACTTCAGACAGTTGCCTGGCCAAGTAACAGGCCAGGTCTTCCAGACTACATGAAGAAAAGGGATTATACCTCAATGCAAATTGCTATAAAGAAAAGCAAAGCAAGTTCTTAAAGAACTAAGCAACTAAAGGTACCTGAAATAGTCAAACAGAATCAGTACACAATTCAAAAGTTAAAGCAAAATGAGGTAGAAAACAACAGTTAACATAATCAGATAAATGTGCAAAGCACAAGGCTCAAAGCTTGTGAGCCAAGCAACCTACAAAACAAATAGGTTAGTCATGATAAACAAATCAAGCTCAATCAATTTGTATTGTTCTCTTTGAAGCATTTGTTGCTTAACCTGAAAACATGAACTCAAACATGAGTAACAGGACCACTAGGACAAGCCTAGGGTCAAAAAGAGATGAGAAAGTCAAAACAGCAAGTGATATCCAATCAAAATCAAGTTTAGACAATCAAGAAGCAAACTCAATTGGTCCCACATTCATATCATTCATCATCATCATTTCATGAGCCAAAGAAGTCAAAGCATGGCAAATGGAAGCTCATAGAAGTCAACAGCAAGACTTAACTCAAAACCAATCATAAACATTTCAAAAAATCATCAAATAATTCATGATCAATCATAATCCATAACATGACATGCATATAAAATTTCAGCTCATTTGGATCATGGGAAGATGGTCAATGAAAATCAGAAAGGCAAGGCAAGTTTGAGCATGCTCAAAGAAGTCAACCAAACATGTATCAACTTCAAAAAATCATAAATCAGTGATAACATATAAGAAATGAATGGGATCAACAACATGGCAAAGCTTAAGATGTCTAGTAATCACATACCAAATTTCATGTCCATCTAATTAAGTATGAGAATTTCACAAATGAAATGGCAACATGTGTCACAAAAAGTCAACATATGACCAAACAGGGGAGAAAAATCTCAATCAATTGGAAAATGCCACAAATAAATCCAAAAAAAATCACATGTAAACTAGACATACTCAAGTACATTCATGCAAAAAATCAGAGCATTTTGAGGTCAAGAGGCATGGTAATAAATATCATGAAGTTGCACATCAATGGTGTGACACAAATTGTCACACCCTACTTCAAAAAATCATAACTCAATGACCAGAGATGATAAATTCATAAACTCTACACCAAAATCGCCATGAATGTGTCTAGTTTATGCACAAAAAATTTCAAGGCCATTGGATAATGCATCATCATTTCACAAAGGTTTTGGTAAAAGGTACAAAAATTGGATACATGTCACAAACCCTAATACCAATTAAAAACCATTCATCAAAAAAATCAGGAAAAATCATGATTAAATAATAGAGATCCAGATGAACATAATGCAAAAATTCTCATGAAAATTGGATTAAAAATGGATGAGATATGATTTTTGTAAGATTGAACATCAAATGAAATAAAAAATTAAAACAAATAAATGATTTAATTGAATTATGTGTGACCGGTGGCATATTGGTAAATATGGGGGAAGTTTAATGAAACGGTGCGTACTGGAAATAAGAATGCTGCAACGTGATTGGACATGGGGAATAAAACAGTGATTCTCATGCACAGCCAATACCAAACACGATTCAAACAATATTTCTGGGTTTTTTGAATTAGGTTTTAGCTACAGTAACACATGCTCATCGTGTTCATCAATGGGGATGAACATTTTTCCCAGAAACATGAATTAAGCGCACCATTAGAACCAACTAACAACACACATCAAGAATCCAACCATCATTTTCATGGGATCGAACTACACAACAAGCATCAAACAAAAACATATTCACATACCAAACTTTGAGACAGCATAACTTTGTAAATACTCAACCATTTTCAATGGTTCAAAGCTTAAAATGACCAGCCAAGTAAACTCTACACAAAGCATAGCATCATTTTGATAAAAGAGAGATTCGAAATACACACCAGATTTGAAGAACTGAGTTGACTCGTGGTTGTTTGGCCTCAAATGGTAAAAACAGTTGTTCTACAAGCTTCCAGAAGGTGAATGGAGGAGGGAATTTAGCTCAACAACCTTTGAAAACAACCCAATCGAGATCTGCCATGTGTGTGCTCTTTGATGAAACAGTGTTAGAAATGCTTTACAGTCAGTGTTTAGGGCTTGCAAAGGCTTAACAGAGGTTGGTGGATGAAGGCACAACAAACCAAACTCGGATTCCTTCAGGTTTCTTAGCAGAAATTTCAAATGAAGGGAAAATGAGAATTTGAGAGAGTGAGGATTTTCTGTTAGAATGTTTGGCTGCTAGGGTTTGATTTTGCAGAAAATGCACATATATACTTCTGTTTTGTGTTGGCTAATGGAATGTTAATCATGATTAACTTAAATGAAGTGTTTTTAGTGATTTGCTAAAATTCAACTAAGTTGGTAATGGGGTGTAAGTCTGCACGAAATGGGCTTTGTAACATGACCAAAACATGATTTCAGAACTTATTTGAATGGCAAAATGGATTGGAAATGGTTAATTTGAAGGTTCACTTTTTCACCTCACTTGAAATTAAATCATGTAAGTTCAAAAATGCCATTTTGATTGGTGATGTTTTGGTGAATGATGATTACATTTTTGGAAAGAGGGGATCAAATGTGACTTGTTGCAAAAAACCCCACCCAATTTGGCCAAATGGTTTGAGAGATATGGCCTTTTGAAGTTCAAAAATTTCTGGAAATGATTTGACCATAACTTGCCAACCATGCATGGGAATTGAGTGTTCTTGGACTTTTTGGAAATGGGAGAACAAGATCTTCAACTTTCATGTTGGGCAAAAATTCATTTGAAGCTTGTATGATGATGTAAGTTTAGGATCAAGAAGTTTCCATTTTTGGCAGGTGAAAATTACAGGTCAAGTTTCTATTTTTGGAAATTTTCTGTTTGACTTCAAATTCTTCCATGATGATGTTTGACATGATATATGAGGCCTATATGGACATGAATGAGCTCCCTCAAACCAATTTCCACCATCAAATCACTGATTAAATCCACAGTTGACCAAGTTTGACTTTTCTAGGGTTTTGCTTGACTGAACCACCTTCTGATGAATTCCAAACCCTAATTCCTTGAGATCTTGATTCCAAATGGTGTCACAACATATATGAACTCTTGATTATTGATCATGGTGCCCAAATTCTTCAAGAATGGCCACCATCCACTGTTTAATGACTGATTTGACTGTTTGACTGATGATTGCTTCAGCTGCAAGTAACATGGTTAGATGACAATATTTTTGTACTTTTTGGTTAGTAAACATATGAAAAGCAAAGATATACAAATGCAAAGCATGCTTGGTGATCAAGAACCACACTCACAAGGTGACCCACCCACTAAGAGGGAAGCTAGGGCATGCAATGATCCTTGAGGCCATGATATGGTATGATATGGGCCATGAGGGATCTTAGGGCCAAAATTGGGGTCTTACAGTCGGGAGGCAAGGTCTTTGCTTTATCGGGTTCTGAGACTTCTGCAGATGATCGTTTGATCCGAGGTACGTGTTATATTAATGGCTTCCCTCTTGTAGCTATTATTGACACAGGTGCGACTCATTCCTTTATATCTTTGGATTGTGCTGTGAAACTTAGATTAGAGATATCTGAGATGCATGGGAGTATGGTGATTGATACTCCTGCGAAGGGTTCAGTGACTACTACTTCAGTTTGTTTAAATTGTCCTTTGAGTATTTTTGGTAGAGACTTTGGGATGGACCTCGTGTGTCTTCCACTAGTGCAGATTGATGTTATCCTGGGTATGAACTGGTTGGTGTTTAACCGAGTTTATATCAACTGTTTTGATAAGACTGTGATCTTTCCTGAGATTGAGGAAGGAAAGAGTTTGTTTCTATCAGCAAGGCAAGTGAATGAGGCAGTAGCAGATGGGGCAGAGTTGTTTATGTTGTTAGCGACTTTGGAGGCTAGAGATAAACTGGTGATTTGCGATCTAGCCGTGGTGTGTGATTTTCCTGATGTGTTTCCTGAAGAAGTGAATGAATTACCGCCAGAGCGTGAAGTTGAGTTCTCGATTGATTTGGTACCTGGTACTAGGCCGATATCGATGGCTCTGTACCGTATGTCTGCTGTTGAGTTAACTGAATTGAAGAGTCAGCTGGAAGATCTGTTGGATAAGAAATTTATTCGTCCGAGTGTGTCACCGTGGGGCGCACCAGTGTTATTGGTTAAGAAGAAAGAAGGTACTATGAGGTTGTGTGTGGACTACAGGCAACTGAATAAAGTGACGATCAAGAATCGGTATCCTTTGCCGAGGATTGATGATTTGATGGATCAGTTGGTTGGTGCGAGTGTGTTCAGCAAAATAGATTTGAGATCGGGGTATCATCAGATACGTGTGAAAACTGAGGATATTCAGAAGACTTCTTTCAGAACAAGGTATGGACATTATGAGTATTCTGTAATGCCTTTTGGTGTGACTAATGCGCTTGGGGTATTTATGGAGTATATGAATAGGATTTTCCATCCGTACCTAGACAAGTTTGTTGTGGTGTTTATTGACGATATTTTGGTGTATTCAAAATCTGAAGAAGAGCATGCTGAACATTTGAGAGTGGTTTTAGGAGTTCTACGAGAAAAGAAGTTATTTGCTAAACTGTCCAAGTGTGAATTTTGGTTAGAAGAGGTTAGTTTTCTTGGTCATGTGGTTTCAAGAGGTGGTGTTGTTGTTGATCCTTCTAAGATAGAAGCGGTATCTAAGTGGGAAGCTCCGAAGTCAGTTTCTGAGATAAGGAGTTTTCTTGGACTTGCAGGTTATTATAGGAAATTCATTGAGGGATTTTCTAAGTTGGCGTTACCGTTGACAATGTTGACTAGAAAGGGGCAAGCGTTTGTTTGGGACTCAAAATATGAAGAAGGTTTCCAAGAGTTAAAGAGAAGGTTAACTACTGCTCCTATTTTGATATTACCAAGTCCGTCGGAACCATTTGAGGTTTACTGTGATGCTTCAATGTTGGGTTTGGGTGGTGTTTTGATGCAGAATAAGCAGGTTGTAGCTTATGCTTCGAGACAACTGAAGGTTCATGAGAGGAACTATCCGACACACGATTTAGAGTTGGCAGTTGTGGTATTTGTTCTGAAGTTATGGAGGCATTACTTGTACGGGTCAAGATTTGAGGTTTTCAGTGACCATAAAAGTTTAAAGTATTTGTTTGATCAGAAAGAGCTGAATATGAGACAGAGGAGATGGTTAGAGTTTCTGAAGGATTATGACTTTGGTTTGAATTACCATCCGGGTAAAGCAAACATAGTGGCTGATGCATTGAGTCGGAAATCATTGCATATGTCTATGTTAATGGTTAAGGAATTGGATTTAATTGAGCAGTTTAGGGACTTGAGTTTGGTGTGTGAGAGTACTCACAATAGTGTTAAATTGGGAATGTTGAAGTTAACGAGTGGTATTCTGGATGAGATTAGAGAGGGTCAGAAATCCGATGTGCTTTTGGTTGATAAGTTGACTCTAGTGAATCAAGGTCAAGGTGGTGAATTCAGAGTTGATGAGAATGGTGTTTTGAAATTTGGTAATCGGGTGTGTATTCCGGATGTTACCGAACTTAAGAAGAGTGTTCTTGAGGAAGGACATCGTAGTGGCCTGAGTATTCATCCTGGGGCTACGAAGATGTATCATGATTTGAAAAAGTTATTTTGGTGGTCGGGAATGAAAAGAGAAATTGCGAGTTTTGTTTATTCTTGTTTGACTTGTCAGAAGTCAAAGATTGAGCATCAGAAGCCGTCTGGGCTAATGCAACCGTTGGCTATTCCAGAGTGGAAGTGGGATAGTATCAGTATGGATTTTGTTTCTGGTTTACCGAGGACAATTAAGAATTTTGAAGCTATTTGGGTGATTGTTGACAGATTGACAAAATCGGCTCATTTCATTCCGATCAGAATGGATTATCCGTTAGAGAGATTAGCTGAGTTGTATATTGAGAAAATTGTAAGTTTGCATGGTATTCCGTCGAGTATTGTTTCGGACAGAGATCCTAGATTTACATCGAAGTTCTGGGAAGGTTTGCAGAGGGATTTGGGAACTAAGCTGAGATTGAGTTATGCATATCATCCGCAGACTGATGGTCAGACTGAGAGGACGATTCAGTCATTGGAGGATCTTTTGAGGGCTTGTATTTTGGAAAAGGGAGGTGCTTGGGATTGTTATTTACCTTTGATTGAGTTTACCTACAACAATAGTTTTCATTCGAGCATTGGTATGGCACCGTTTGAAGCTTTGTATGGTAGGAGATGTCGGACACCTTTATGTTGGTATGAGTCCGGTGAGAGTGTTGTGGTTGGACCGGAGATTGTTCAACAAACTACGGAAAAGATTAAGATGATTCAGGAGAAGATGAGGATTGCTCAGAGTCGTCAGAAGAGTTATCACGACAAGAGGAGGAAGTCACTTGAGTTTCAAGAGGGAGATCATGTGTTTCTTCGTGTTACTCCGATAACTGGGGTTGGTCGAGCTTTGAAGTCGAAGAAGTTGACACCTCGATTTATTGGTCCTTATCAGATTTTGGAGAGGATAGGGGAGGTAGCCTATCGTATCGCTTTACCGCCGTCACTTGCGAATTTGCATGAGGTTTTTCATGTGTCTCAGTTGAGGAGGTACATTCCTGATCCGTCGCATGTGGTCCAAGTAGATGATGTACAGGTGAGAGATAACCTGACTGTTGAAACATCACCTATGAGGATCGGGGATCGAGAGTTGAAACAGTTGCGGGGTAAAGAGATTGCTTTGGTAAAGGTAGCTTGGGGAGGACCAGCAGGTGGCAATGTGACTTGGGAACTTGAGAGTCAGATGAAGGAGTCTTATCCAGAGTTATTCGCTTGAGGTATGTTTTCGAGGACGAAAACTCTTTTAGTGGGAGAGAGTTGTAACACCCCGATAAAATATGATAATTATTTAATTTAAGTTTAATAGTATATTATGATGATAATATGAATGAGAGGGTATTATTTTTCAAAATAAAAGATAAACCCTTCATATATATTATTATTAGTATATTTATTAATTTAATTAAATAATTGGAATATTATGGGATTATTATTATTGGAATAATAAAGTTGGAATTGGAACGATTGTTGGAATCGGTAAAGAGTCCCATTTAGTAAAAAGGTTTTTACACGTGAAAACAGAGAAGCGACTAAAAAGTGGAAAAAAGGCAAAAAGGAAGAGCAAGAGAAAAAGGGTTGAAGAAGGGAAAAGCTTGAAGTTAAAGGATTTGCCGGATTAACTCAGGTAAGGGGGGTTTATCGTCGTTTAATGGGTATTATGGGTTAACATGTAATGGGTAGTAATAAGCTATTGAATTGACTCTAATCAGGATGATGAATGCTGCAAATTGCGAACTTATGGATGAATGAGATATGAGTTTATAATTGAAGAAAATTCGTAGGAATTAGATGTAATAAGGTTAGAAATTGTGAAATTGAATGGGTATGATCTGTGTTAGATAATATGAACGAATGCTGTATAAAAATTGGACTGTGGGAGGTTGGATTTGAGAAATCTCGTAGCAGAGAAAAACCCATAGCAGATTTGGAATTTTGGTTTCTGGTCATACGCGTATGACACTAGGCCATACGCGTATGAGATGGCCTGGAGGGAAGGAGACTGGTGCTGATACGCGCCATACGCGTGTACTTACGCGTAGCCTGTGAGTGGTACGCGTATGGGGTGAGGCCATACGCGTATGAATGAAGAAGATGATGTTCTAACGTAGTTTTGTCTCTGTTGGTACGCGTATGGGAGAAGTGGTACGCGTATCATACGCGTATGAGAAAGGCCATACGCGTATGGGCATGAGGCATACGTGTATGGGCAGAAGTTTGATTTTTCTGAGCTGTTGTTGTGCAGTTTTGGTCGTTTCAGCTGAGTGATGTAATTTAGCTGATGTATGATATAGTAGGGATCATTTCCCGTTGTTTTGAGCAGTATAGGTATTAGTAGAGTGTGCTAATACTGTGATTTATTATTTGGCATGACATGATATGATTCTGTGATAAATATGCTGATGATGTATGATGGTATACATAATGCTGTGAATATATTTATTATGTATGCAATTGTGGATGGACTGTTTATGGCTTAGAGTGTGAGCATATGTCCATTGTGGATTGTTGTTGATGTTTGCATGCTAGGTGATTTAGCGTGCATAGCATAGCCTTTATGGTGGTAGCTAATTCCCATGGTGAGGAATTAGTGAGGGAGTCACTAGGTCTCAAATGAGTGGGACTAGTGAGCTTGGTAGCCGTATCTGGGTTTGATCGGTGAGGTTGAACTATGTGTTCACGAATAGTCGGTACCGCATGCATGGAGTCTCATTTCATAATGTATGTATGGCGTATAATATGAATGGATGTATTCCAATATTATACGTGTGTTTTGTGTTTGTGTTGAGTATGATTATGAGTTGATGTTGCCGTTGCTGAATGTGTGATATGATTAGGGTGATGAATGTGTTAATTTACTTAGCATTACATGATATTTTATAATGCTTATTATATCGATTGAGGAACTCATCCTTACAACTATGTTTCAGGTAACGAGCAGTGATTGAGTAGAAGCTAGTGCTTGGAGTCTAGTGTAGTTCCTTAGTGGGTCATGCTCTGGTATATGTAACATCGAGACGGGATGTTTTACTTTGTTTTATTTTTGGTTGTTGAACAATTTTACATGAAATGTGTTACATGGTTTGCATGTTGTTAGATTTCTACCCGCTGCGAATTGTGCAATGGTTTATTTTGATTAATAAATGAGCATGACAAGTTATTTTGGTGAATGGTGTGAAGTGTCAAGTGTGACACCCTGAAATTGCATATCTACTCTGATTCATATTTTGTTGTTTTAATTAATTATTGGGGTATTTTAAAAGGGTGTTACAGTAGCCTCCCAGCCTTTGGATCATGCTGGAACGTTTTAATCTTGGCCATTGCATATGTTGACTTGTTTTAATACAATGTGTTGCACGCTTGACTTGAGAGCATCGTGTATCCGCGCCTTAGAACCATGTGATCATTGTCACGTCAATTAATGAGATGATCTGATGGCGCTGGATTTTCCTATTTTTCTTATTTTCTTTTAATTTCAGTTAATTCCTTTTATTTTAAAAAAATCATAAATATTTTATTTGAAGTCACAAAAATATGAGACCAATGCCAAAAATTTTCTTGAAAAATCTAGTTTCATATTTTGAATTTTAATTATTTTTGTGACTTAATTTAATATTTTTTGTGAATTATTTGGTTTTTAATAGTTTTAATTCATTTTAAAATACTTTTTGATATTTGAAAATTCCAAAAATATTTTTCTAACACCTATGGATCATGATAAATCAATGAAAAATAGTCTCATCAATTTCTTATTTGATTTGAGATTTATTTGAAATTTTAATTCATATTGTGTTATTTTTCATTGTTTTTAATTGTTTTTAAATAGTTTCTGATTTCAAAAATTGTTGAAAAAATTTGTCAAAGTTTGTTTGACCATGATAGACCTATGAGAATTTAATTGGACTTGTTGAAGTTGATTTGAATTAAATTTGAGGTTTGACCATATTTTGTTTATTTTATTTCACACTTTATTTTTAATTCAAAAAATACCAAAAAAAATATGTTTGACTTGTGGACTTGTGATCTTCATTTCTCTTTTGTTTGGTATTGATTGATGATGACTTGGTTCACGTTTGATCAATTGAATTTGATACTTGAATTATCTTTCCATTCATTTCATCTTCATCCCTTTTTTTTGCCAATGAGTTAATGTCTTATGGTTGGTCTTGACAAATGAGAAGTTTAACCTTCTTTGATCCAAACCAAACTCAACTTGATCCATGATCAAGTGAGTTGTTTTATGTCCAAGATAGGTTGCTTCTTGGTCAAGCAAATAACCAAAAGTCAATACAAGGCCCTTCCCCTTTTGTTTGGCATGGCAAGTTTATGGAGCTTGGCTTACTAGTCATGATCTCTAACTTGTGTTCTTTGCCTATATTCTTATTGACCAGCCTCAGATAGGTGTGACTACTACATTAGTCCACTTATGATTGCTTAACATAGCGCTACATTGTCTTATGACAAACTAACATAACCTCACTAACTACTAACTTTAATTTGAGCTTTTAATTTCTTGTCATTTACTTTTAATGTCATTTATTTCTTGCTCATTATTCATATTGATTTTCATCTTTGCTCACTTGAGCACATATTTTATGTTTATGTCATTTTTCTTTTGCTCATTTGAGCTCACTATTGTATATAAATATATGGATATTTCGTGTTGTTTGTGTTTGTTTTGATGTGAACCAAATGCAAAAGGAGAAAGGACTTAGAATTAGGATGTACCTATGCTTAAAGGAGTTCAAGAGCAACTAGGCCTCATGCCTTTAGAATGCTAAACTTGTTGAAGAGCAACTAGGCTTCATGCCTTTAGAATGATAAATTTCAAAGTTGACTTTAAAGGACTTCTCATCTAAACTCTTTTTTTGTCCATTCCCCTTATTGTGTTGTGAATTTTTTGATGTTTGCTCTTGTGTGATAGGGATTCCATCTTGAGATAGTAAAGAGGACCATTGTCATGAATAGACAAGTTAAGAGAGACAAGCCAAATGGAGGTCCTAGGAGCTTGAATCTAAATTGTTTGATTGCTTGAGTGTGTGCTAAGTCCAAAGGAAAGGAGCATCTTGAATCATCTCTATGATTTCAAGAAAAGGAACTCCAAGGGTTTTATCTTCTCTTTTATCTTTGCATGCTTTAGGACTAGCCATTCTCTTCTTCTCCTCACTCTAACCCAAGCCAAAATCTTTTCTTTAAACTTTGACATTGTTTCAAATTAGAAACCTAGGCCTTATGACTTTGACTTTTCAAAATATTTTCATCAATACTCATTGTGAATGAATCTTAATCCAACTTTGATTTCATTTTGTAAATAAATCTAACTTGTAAATATAACTCGCTTCAAGTTGTTTTTGTGGTTCCAATGGCCACCTTTGTTAAAACCTTTTCATAAACATTAGTCATAGGTTTGAGTTATCATAGTGGTTGATGTAAATCTCACCTTATCCTTAGTGATTGGATTATAAGTCTTCCATACTTATTATAGGGTTAACCCCTCACTAGTATGTTGAAGCTCTCCTCACATGGTGGATTGTTGGTTTAGATTGAGTTTTCTCCATTTGACAACAAAAGACCTTAAGACTTTTGATCAAATCAATTCACCAATCTTTGTGCTTTTTACCCCAAACTACGAGGTTTTGATCCTACCTTTGTGATGGTATGTAGGCAATGAGTTCATCCATTCAAACAACAAAAATTGTAAATGTAATCTATTCTCTTCTCATCCCTCCCATCTTTTGCACATATTTTCACAAATACCAACCCACAACACATGTTTGCAAAAAGGGTTCCCTTAGAGTACTAAGGATGTTTTGGGTGCATAAAACCTTCCCATTTCATAACCACCCCCCTTACCTAGATCTCTGACATTTTTATTAGTTTTTGATTTGATAAAACTTCTTACCTTGGCTTTTGTTCGCTTTTTAGCCTTTCTTTTGGATAAATAAAAGTGCGGTGGCGACTCGAATTGTATGTTTACTTTTGGTTTAGTCAATAAACCTAAAGGTAACGAAAACCCCGTTACACCTGGTGTTTGGTTATTATGAGGAATTTCCCCAAGGTTTGGTACTTCAAATTCTGCACCATTATAAAGTAAAGACTCATCATTGAGGTTATCACTTGAAATTATTTCTAAAATTAGTAGACCCATTATTGCCATGCACATGGTAAGAAAAGACATGCTCATGAAATACTACATCTCTCGATAAGCATCATTCATGAGTCTTTGGATTGTAAACTTTCCATCATTTTTGTCCTTGTGTATAACCAATAAAAATACACCTTTAAGTTTTGGGATCAAATTTACTGATTCCCTTTGACTCTTTTTTCTTATAGCACAAGCAACCAAAAGTTCTCAAGTGCTCATAGTTTGATGCTCTCTTAAAAAGATACTCGTATGGAGTGATTCCCTTATTTTCCACTGTAGGGGTTCTATTGATTAGATACGACGTTGTCAATACACAATCTCCCCAAAAATGCAGTGGAAAATTTGCTTGAAAACGCAAGGCTCGTGCCATGTTCAAAATTTGTCTATGCTTGCGTTTCACACGTCTATTCTGTTGAGGTGTGGCAACACAAGAAGTTTCATGCACGATCCTTTATTTTTGAGTGAAGCACTTGAAATCAGAGTTAGTAAACTTTGTCCCATTGTCGCTCTTGATCCTCTTGATATGTATATTAATTTGCCTTTTTATTAGATTGCTAAAACTAATCAAATTGTAAAGTCATTATGTATAACTTTCCACAAAAATAGTCTTTTAGATAATATGGAAATCGTCTTGTGCATGTCATGTTATGAGGTTCCCATCATTTGAGAATTCTCTTTCACTATTATGATTTTGTTTAGAGTCATTGATGGCTTTCTCATTCATGTCATCTATGGATACATGTTCTTGCTCTATAGGATCGTTCTCAGTTTGACTTATGTATTCAGGCTCCTTAATGAATAAATGTTCTATAGGACTTGGTGTTTGGTTATTATGAGGAATTTCCCCAAGGTTTGGTACTTCAAATTCTGCATTATTATAGAGTAAAGACTCATCATTGAGGTTATCACTTGAAGAGTTATTTCTAAAATTAGTAGACCCATTATTGTCATGCACATGGTAAGAAAAGACATGCTCATGAAATACTACATCTCTCGATAAGCATCATTCATGAGTCTTTGAATTATAAACTTTTCATCCTTTTTGTCCTTGTGTATAACTAATAAAAATACACCTTTAAGTTTTGGGATCAAATTTACTTATTCTCTTTGAGTCTTTTTTCTTATAGCACAAGCAACCAAAAGCAACTCGTATGTAGTGATACCCTTATTTTCCACTGTAGGGGTTCTATTGATTAGATACGACGTTGTCAATACACAATCTCCCCCAAAATGCAATGGAAAATTTGCTTGAAAACGCAAGACTATATTTGAGTGAAGCACTTGAAATTAGAGTTAGTAAATCTTTGTCCCATTGTCGCTCTTCATATGTATATTAATTTGCCTTTTTATTAGATTGTTAAAACTATTAAAATTGTAAAGCCTTCACTCTCAAAAGAATATTGCAACAAGAATATATATCCTATAACTAATTCAGAATTATTAAGTTACATAATATTTCAATTATTAATGACTAATTAATTTATTTCAACTATAAATTACTTAATATTTCATTAAGTTCTTCAGTATTAGTATTTCATATTATTTAATAAATTAATTTTTATTTCATATTAATACTTATGGTTGAAATAACTATTTAATTAACTAATTTTTATTTCATACTATTTTATAATTATTTGATATTATACTTTAATTTTAATTTTATTGATATATGAAATAATATTAATATTATTAAATAGTTTATTAAATGTTCCCATTATTATACATTAAATATTTATGTTATATTATTTCAATTATTTAATATTTCAACTATTAATGTATCAACTATTTAATTTATTAAATATTTGTTCTAATAAAAAATTACTTTATCAAATATTAAATATTTAGTATATTAAATATTTATTATTAGTTATTAATATAATAAATATTTAATACTAAATATTTAATATTTAATAAAATAATTATTAATAGACTCAATATTTAATGGAATGAATATTTAATATTTAATAAAATAATTTATAATAAATTAATATTTTAAATACTAAATATTTAATATTTAATAAAGTAATTTTTTAATAGAATAAATATTTAATAAAATAAATAGTTGAAATATTAATAGCTAAAATATTAATAGTTGAAATATTAAATAGTTGAAACAATATAACATAATTTTTTAATATTTAGTAGTTGAAATATTTAATAAACTATTTAATAATATTAATATTATTTCATAATATCAATAAAATTAAAATTAAAATATAATATCAAATAATTATTAAATAATATGGAACAAAAATTAGTTAATTAAATCGTTATTTTAACCATAATTATTAATATGAAATAAAATTATTTTATTAAATAATATGAAATATTAATACTGAAACATTTAATAAAATATTAGTGATTTATAGTTGAAATATATTAATTAAGCATTAATAGTTAAAATATTAAGTAATTTATTAAATACTGAATCACTGCTGGAATATATATTATTCTTGTAATGATACTATTAAATGGAATTGTTCGCGTAATTGAGAGATAGTTGTTTGTAATTGCAAAGATAATTCAATTTTTATTCAACAAGTTTTGAATTTTTATCTTTTTTTAAGATTTAAGCCCCAAAAAAACCGCATTTATCTGGGATTATTGATGCATGCTTATGTGGAATTATTGTAAATAAAAATAAATGAAAAAAAAAACCGACCACATCATTTTTTTAACGGAAATAAATCGGAATAATCCATTCAAATCCCATATGTAAAAATTAAAATGTGGAAAAAAATTTAGTTCAAATCCGGTGGGAACCTCATGTTAACCAGGCTGGTTGGCGGACCTTGATATCTATACCCCGGCTGTTTTGAGAATATGCCAAATGTTCTATAAACCCTTGGCATGTATCCCCAAAGTTTATAACTTCCATTAGATGAAGTCAACCACTGTTGGATAGAAGTGTTTTGCTTGTCACAAATGTACAACTTTATTCTTTTTTTTCTTTCTATTTTAGCATTGAGAACAAAATTATTTGGTGTTCAATTCTAAATCTAAACAGACATACCTAAGAAAGTTGTGTTTGTTTTGTGAATCAGATTTATGCCTTAGACTTTAGCCACATATATCACAAATGCATGATAATGCAGTCCTAAGTTTTGAGTTTTTTTTTTATATAACCCCACCATTACTCAACAATCAATGGGAATTAACATATTTGCATTAATAACAAAGTTTGTTACTAAAATAATTAACATATTTGTCATTTATCCTAAATGATGGGAATAGTGTATTTAACACATCGTATATTTACACATTAAACTTTATAGCTATAGTTTATATGTCTTAAAATTCCTTTCACATTGAATAAGACACTAAAAAACAATTAAAAAAATAATAATAATAAACTTATACTTGACAAACATTTTTTTTATGTAGAGTTAGATGGGTATACATAAAGAACGGTTAAACACAATGTCCAGCCGGTTGGAATTTTAACGAATTTTATGTTGGAATTTCATCAAATCTTAGAGAATTTTGAATTAATCTTTATGAATAAGAATCAATTTTTTTTGGTTGATTCTACCTCTTTGTTCTTCATTCTTCACTCGAGTGAATCAACCACACCTTGGTTGCAAGATAATTCTATTACACATAAATTTTAAAAGAAAAGAAAAGATGAATTGAGGAAGAAAAGAGAAATTAGGGTTTTAGAGAAAATGGAGAATATTTTTGCATAGTTTCTCTCTGACTTCAAACTGAAGATTTTATTCAATCTTTTATCTATGCAACTGTATATTACAACGATAGGGTACCTCCCTATTTATAGGCTGAGATTGCTTACACGGTAAGCAATCTCCATCTAACCTAACTCAACTAAAACATAAAATAAAGCTTAAATTTCTATCGAAGACACACTTCGTCTCTATTTCGAGAGCTTTATAATTTTAACACATAAAACATTTCGATAATAATAGACTATGTCGAAATACTGCTTTGATACAAATGATTACACTTTCAACACATCACCTAATTCATTATGTCTAAGCTATCAACATTCATCATTGTTCTTAGTCTTTTGAACACTTCGACCAACACACCTTTTGTCATGATGTATGCAATATGATTCTCAATTCTGCAATGTTCCAAGTTTAACTTCCCATTTGTTACTTGCTCTCGAAGATAATGAAACTTCATTTTGATATGTTTGCTTCTTCCATGTGCTATCAGAGTCTTCGCTAGATTGATAGCAGACATGTTGTCGATCTTCATGGTAATTGCTCCATGATTCTTTCTTGTAATTGTGTTCTTGCCTTGAGGAAATTCACCTTGTATATCCACTTCACATCAATTGTGTTCTTGCCTTGAGGAAATTCGACAAGTGACCAAGTGTTGTTGACTTCAATGAACTTCAGTTCCTCATTCATCGCTTTCATCCACGTTAAATCCTTCAACACCTCAGCTGCATTGACTAGTTCAAAATCTACATAAAAAGAATAGTGCATCATCTCACCTTCATTATTGACCATATCATCTGATGTAATCACACATTCCTGCAACCTTGCATGCATGTGTCTTATTCTTTGAGGTTTTCTTGTCATTGCTTGTTCATTGGGTCGAATTGTTTGTATCCACCCGTCGAATGTTATCCTATTAGGATCATTTGACTTGACTTGTCATGAAGTTTTCTTCTCAAATGACCAATCACATGTCTATGTGTTATAGATCCAAATAATTTCAGATGACTTAAGCTAGGCTTGACACCAGACCAACATTCTTCTGGTGTGATTCCTTCTAGCCTTTTTGTCAGACATATGTTCAAAATTTATGTTGCAGTTGACACAAATTCTCCCCATAATTATTTAGGTAGATGCTTTTCTTTTAACATATTTTTCACCATATTCATGATGGTTATATTTTTCCTTTCAACAGTTTCATTTTGTTGTGGAGTGTAGGGTGGAACCACCTCATGAAAAATCCATTCTTTCTCACATAATGTGTCGAAGTCTTTCGACGCATATTTTCCACCACCATCAGTCCTCAGAATCTTGAGTTTTTGACCACTTTGTCTTTCGACCATAGATTTAAACTTGGCAAATACCTCAATCACTTCACTTTTCTTCTTGATCAGGTAAGTCCATAATTTTCAACTAAAATCATCTATGAATGTGACAAAGTGTCAGTTACCTCCAAACAAATCCACCTGGATAGAACCACATATATCAGAGTATATGATTTCAAGAATTGCCTTCGACTTGCTTCCTGCATCCTTGTTGAAGATGTTCTTGTGCTGCTTTGCCTGCACACTTTCCTCACACACTTCATTTAGAATGTCGATTTCTGGTAACCCTGAAACCACATTTCTTCTTTTTAGATCTCTGATATCTTTGAAGTTGATATGGCAAAGTCTATAGTTCCATATACATTCATCCCTGATAGTTGCAGTTGTAAGGCACTTGTGCTCCATCAAATTAAGTTCAATCTTGAAGGTTCTATTCTGAGACACGAGAGCCTTCAAGATTAACCTTCCACTTGAGTCGAGAACTCTGATCATCTTGTATTCAATCGACACTTTCTAATTCTTTTCGACTAACTTCCCTATGTTGAGAAAATTACTTTTCATGCCTGGTATATACAATACATTGGAAATTACTGACCTTTTTTCATCTTTCCTCATAATCAGAACATCATTAATACCTTCAGCTGCTAGAGTATTATCATTTAAAAATTTCACCATGTTCTTCATCGAGGGTTTTATGTTGATAAACCAATATTTCCTATCCATCAAGTGTGATGAGCATCCTAAGTCCAAGTATCAGTGGTCCTTGAATCTTTCTTCATCTCTTGTTGTGACCATTAACAACATCTCTTCTTCATCATGCTTTACCAGCTTTGCATCATTTTCTTGATTATTTTGTTTTTCAGGACAATCATTAGAGTAATGACCATAATTATGACAATTGAAACACTGAATGTGACTTTTGTCAAGTTTTCGTCCACCACCTCTTCCTCTACTTGTAACACCACCTCTGTGGTTGCTTTGGTATAAGGGTCTTCTTTGATTCGAAGAATTTCCTTGTTGGTTTCCTCTACCAGTTGAATTGTTGTAGCCTCCTCTACCTGTGTTGTCAAACCATTTTACTTTGCCTTTCTTTTCTCTTGTTGATTGCGCATGTAAAGCCACATCACTTTTGGACTTGCTTGTTTCTCTTTCAGCCATTCTTTAATCATGTCTACTACCACATGATCGAACTTTGGAGCCAATGACCTCAAGATCTTTGTGACAACTGATATTGATGTCAACACTTCTCCATATACATTTATTTTATTCAAAATTTCGTAACCCTATTGAAAAAAATCTGTTATCTTTTCACTTTATTCCATCTGAAGTAATTCATACGTTCTTTTGTGAGTTTGTAATCTCGTCTCTTTCATCTTCTCAGGGCCTCCAAATGATTTATGCAAAATTTCCTATGCTTCTTTTGCAAATTCATCATCACCCAGCATTTCAAAATTGTCTTGATCATCATATTTATGAATTATAAAGAGAGATTTATAATCTTTCTTCTTCAATATTTTGTGTGCAACCTTTTCTTCACCTGTCGCGTGTTTTGCAAGTGGAGTTACCCTTTCCTTCATAAGATCCCACATGTCTTGATAACAGAATATGATCTCCATCTGTATACACCAATTATCATAATTCTTACCATTCAGAATTGGAAGACTTGTTGGAAAATGCTCTTCGGATGATTCATCGCACTACGCTTCCCAAGAATCACACAATCAGTTCTCTAGATACCAGATGTTGGAATTTCGACGAATTCTTGATGTTGGAGTTTCATCAAATCTTGGAGAACTCTGAATCAATCTTGATGAACAAGAATCAATTCTTATGATTGATTCCGCCTCTTGTTCCTCATTCTTCACTCCAGTGAATCAACCACGCCTTGATTGCAAGATGATTCCGCTGTACATAAATTTTAAAAGAAAAAAAAATATGAAATGGGGAAGAAAAGATAAATTAGGGTTTTAGAGAAAAGGGGAAGAGGGAGAATATTTATGCAGAGTTTCTCTCTACCTTCAAATTGAAGATTTTATTCAACCTTTTCTCTATGCAACTGTATATTACAATTATAGGATACTTGCACACCAAGCAATATCCAACTAACCTAAAAGATAAAATACAAAATAAAGTTAAGTCTTAAATTTCAGTTGAAGACACACTTCGTCTATATTTCGACAACTTTACCATTTTTACACACAGAGCTTTACAACAGCAATTGACTCTGTCGAAATACTGCTTTGACGCAAAGGATTACACTTTCAACACAACAAAATAGCATAAATAACACATGTCTACTTTTTTTTAATATAATTTGTTTAAAAGGTAGGGGTACACGCGGTGCAGTTTGGATCGGTTTTGAGGTAAAATTTTATCTTATCCAAAGATAAACTTAGTTGTGGTTTGGTTTGGTTTTGAATGATTCATTAAAAAATCCGATCTGATCCAATTCAATTTCGTGTAGTTTGATTTAGATCGGTTTTTGGATATCCAAATTTTAAATTATATTTCTTATTAAGATTATAAAAATGCTAAAAAATTATAAATTTAATATAATATATACCATATAGTATATTATAAATTAATATTGCAAAATGAGAATAATCGGTTATGGGTGAAACAAATGAAATAATAAAATTAAATAGATTAAACTAAGATAGTAAATATTCTAAGTGGTTGATTCTTAATATGACATGGAAATTGAGTCCTTCTTCTCCTGACTAGTCTGCTCTTTGGGCCTTGGGCTGTCATTTCATTTGGTTGTGGCGTAATAAAATTTTGAATGATCCTAAGTTTGTGTATCCTTTCAACTTGGTGCAGACTATTAGCAAGTGAGTTTCTCTATTTAATGCTAGTAGGCTGCTTGCGCATAGGCTTCATAAGGAGATTTCTATCCCGATTTTGATTCATTGGTATCCTCCCCCTATCAGATGGATCTGTCTCAACACTGATGATTTCAGTAAGTTTTTTGGTGTTGCTCGATGTAGGGGTCTTTTCCTGGATAATCTCGGGCGTTGGCTTGGTGGTTTTTCTAAATATCTAGGTCATTGCAATAACCTGTGGGCTGAGTATTGGGGTGTTCTTAGTGGCGTGGAATTTGCACGTCGACATAGCTTCACCAAGCTTATTGTTCAGGTGGATAACAAAACTGTGGTTGAGTCTCTTACTAGGATTGTTTATGATTTTAGTCAAGGTTTTTCTATTGCTCGGAAGATCGTGCTCCCAACTAACCAATTTGAAGAGGTTAAGTTTAGGCATATTCCTAGAGTCTCTAACAGTTGTGCTGGGTTTTTTGGCAAAGGTTGAGGTTTTTCCGTGTGATGCGGATGACAATTGGATGGAAGGTTGTCAAACAAAGCTCTCTAGTTTGTTGTTTGTTGATTGTGTTGGTGTTGATGGTGGGATTACTCCTTAGATTTTGTTTTTGGGCCTTTGGCCCTCTTATTGTACAAAAAAAATAGTATTAAAAAAATAAGTATCATCGAATAATAAATTAACACAATATATCATATTATGAAAAAAATAAGTATAAAAATATATACATGCGGTTCGGTTCGGTTTGGATCAGTATTAAAATATCAATCTGAAATTGTATCTCAACAGAGCGATTTTTATAGAATGACATCCCAACACATTCAATAATATTTTTTTTTGTAGTTTTTCGATTTCTTTGAAATCAATTTGCGATTTTTATTTGGATCGGTTTGGATTTGAACACCCCCATTAAAAGGTAATTAGCGGGTGCACTTTTATAGCCTAAAAAGACTAATTTATTATGTTGAAAATATTTTAAAATATTTTTAATAGCAAAATATATTAATACATTAAAGAAAAGAAGGAAAAAAGTACTTTTTTTACAAGAGAGTAATCTAAAACAAAAATTAAAAAGGCTTAGTCTTCCTTTTGCCCAATTTGACCATCAGTTGGTTTGATGCTACAAGGGTTTCTCATTGAACCCTAGCTATTTTATGAGTTGATTTTTGGTTGCTGCGATTGGTATGAGAAAACACTACTTCCTTCATTTGATTCTTCAACTTTCACATTCTTCTACACGGTATTCCCTTTCCATTTCTCGGAACATCTTCATCCCCACCGATCATAATTTTTAAGAGATCCATATTGTTTGTTTCAAATACAACCTTATCCCTTTCATTTTCGACCACTCGTTGTAACACCTTAAACACTGAAACTCATAATATAAAGCACTACTCGACAATTTAAGGTGTCACCAATGACAATCCTTCCATAACTCATCAAACATTTGCAAATTACGCATCAGAATCATCAAATTAAAAATATTTCAAAGTAACTTCATTTATAAAGTATTAAACTTCTCAAGCACCAAAATCAACATTGATCAGAACATGAATGTCGCATCTCAAACAATACGACCTTGCGAGCGCGGTGAATGCTCACGGATGAATAACAAATTCACCACCGAACTTTAATTATTCCCCAAAAGAGAAAGGGAAAATATTGATAAAACCCTAAAAGAACGACAATGATATGGTCGTCGCAACCAAATCGGATTCATGAGCCAATTATTCGAGCGGAATGTATTAGCACCCCTCAGATCCGTTGTAATCAACGGGAACCATTTAGTTAGTTTTGCGCGTAAGTGTTAGCTTTCAAATTTTTGCTTTCTCAACTTATTAAAAAAAGAAAAGGACTAAAAAAGAAGTTTTTTATTAGGGTGTTTGACGAGACATTGAATCTCGCTTCTATGTATCTCCAAGTGCGATGGAGAACTCAAGGATACGTAGTTATGAGTAGCAAATGAGTGTTGGTAGATTGATTTTAGGGAATGAATGTTTAGGTCGCATTCTAGCAGTTAAATGTTGTTTGTGCTCGCGATTGAAGGCTTAAAGAGTTTGCTTGTATTCGCAGTAGAACGAACTAAACAATGTTCTTTTCGAAAAGGTTTTCGATCGTGCGGAGGTGAGAAAAGATAGGTTTGATATGTTGGGAATATTTTAGTGTTTGTAGGTGAGTATTTGGGACTTGTAAGCTATTACGGCTTGGGTCTAACACTCGGGACTAGTATTGGACATTACACTCAAGTAGTCTTTTCCTTCCATTTTTGTTATGAAACATTTTGAATATTTACAAGTGTTTTAGGTTGAAGACAGACACTTGAAGTTACAAGCTATTATGGTTGGGGTCTAGCATTTGGAACTATGATTGGACATTACACCTAAGTAGTTTTTTCTTCAAATTTATTGCGAAAAAGGAGACACGTTTTGGATTTTTGGAGGAAGACAAGTATTTGGAGTTGCAAGCTATTATGACTTGGGTCTAACACTCAGGACTATGAATGGACACTACACCCATGTAGCATTTTTCTTCCATTATTGTTGAAAATGATAAAAGTAAGTAAGTTAGTTATTTTGAATTTATTTAAGAAAATAGCTTGGTTTTGGGTCAAGAGTTTTTAATTTGCGTTGCAAGATGATTAGATGAAAATGGTTTTGAAATTGTTTTGAGTCGATGGTGAAAATGGTTGAAGAAGAAATGAAAGGTGAGAATTATAACATGGTTGTGAATTGCATCCCAAGGAGCACAAATTCTAACGCGAGGATGTGGACTCTGGCGCAAGGCATAACTTAAAGCCACAAGCAAAAACGAATCATAAATTGCATATAAACAAATGTAACAGAATAAGAGGATAGAAACACATACAAAATAATTACAACAGACATTCATCACAATAGAATAGAAAAGGATAAATAAGCTAAAGCGCATGGATTAAGATATTACAACACGAGGACGTGAATCGATGTCGCGTAATGCGAAGACGTGCGATGTAAAACTACAAAAGTAGAATTTAAATTCATTTAAATGTAACGACATTGGATCTTTGTACCTCAATACAAATTGAGTTACAAGTTGCTAATGCATAAGTGCGATCATTGCAAACAAATTGCAACAAAATATAACATCGTGAAAGCAAAAGTCACGACTCAAAGATGCAAAGTAGGAAAAAAGCAAAAGTGAATTGTCACTATGCCAAACCTTCAAAAGCGTATTCAATCGAATCTAAACGTGATGACAAATGTTGCACGTAATTACAAGAAAATTGCAACAAAATGCTAACGTTTGATGCAATCATCGCAAACGAGTCAGAATGCATTCAAAACATAATGTGCTAACAATGTAAAAGTAATGATAGCGTAATGTAACGATAAAATCAAGTAACCTCAATGCAAAGAAATGCAACACGAGGCTTTTAAACATGATATTTAAAGTTAAATGAGACACAATGACAATGAAAACAACATGTCACACGTATACGTAAAGAAATCCAGCAAGTTTATAACACTAAAATGTGATCATCGCAAATGAATCAAATCAAAGCAAATTACATGCATGATGCACATATGTGCAAACAACGTTACTGCACGAGTTCAATATGACTTCAACATTACAAAAAATATAATTTTAAATAGAATAACCCACACATATATTATTCGATTACAACGGTGTTACAAAATCATTACAACCAAAAACAGCCAGCAAAATACATGAACCGAAAAACATAATATAAAATACAAAGTGATAAACACGTTCAAAGCGAGATGTTACCAAGTTCCGAAGTGTTGCAGTTGATGTCAGAAACGTAATGAATGCGCAAAGAAAAATTAGAAGTTGTGTGATGTTTGGAAGTGAAGGTGGTCGGCGACGGAGCAGTGCTGTTGTGGTTGAAGTTTGTGGTTTGTTGCTTCTGTGATAGAAAGAGGTCGGTTTATTGAGTTGGTTCCAGAGCGGTGTGAATGTTATGCGTCTTTATGTTGTAGCAAGGTTGGATGAAGATGAAGGCATATCTATTTCGTGGTGGTTGGTGGAGAAACAAGGGTGGCGTTAATGATGAGTTTTAGACGCAGTGAAGGGTGATGATAAGTGATGAAATATATGGAGAGGGATATGCATAATGTAATATTGAGTGAAGGTAGAAGTGTGGTTGCGTTTGTGATCTTGGATAGAGGGAGGATGAGAAGGGACATGAACTATGGTTATGGAGCTGTGATGGTTTGAAAGGAGGTTGTAGGTGGTTCACGGTAAGGGTTGTTGGGTGAAGCACGATGGAGTTCACCGGTGTGAGGTGGTTGGAGGTATGGAAGGGATGGGTTTGAAGGTTGTCGTTGCAGGAAGGTCGAAGAGAGAAGAAGAAGATCTCGAGATAACTTTTTTCTTTTTTCTTTTCTGTTTCTAATTTTCTTTCTTTTTTGTACATTTCCAGTTTCAAAATGAAAGAGATTGATCCACATATCCAAATGCGAAGTTTAGTATTTTGGATTGGTTTTCGTTCCCTTTATTGGTTTGTTCACAAAATGCTTAAATACTCACACTTTAGGGTTTTTTAGGTTCAACAAAAAAACCCATTTTGCCCTCAATGAGATGTAGATATTTTGTGACTTTTATTATGATTTTTTTGAGCAAACAAATGAGTGAAAAATATCAATCGGGTGGACACAAATGCCGTAAAAGAGTAACTAAGAAAATAAAAAGAACATACTATAAGTATCTAGTCACAACTTAGTTTAATGGAACCGACAAATAATGGTCGAAATTTGTAATAAAAAATACCAGGCTGAACTACGCAAACCGTAGATCAACAAAACAAACAGCTACGGGCCCGATCTTGCAGTTTTCCGCCCGCTAATTTTACGTGCAATTGAAAATCAATTCAACCGAAAATGCCTGGAAAAAATTGGGGTATGACACCAAAATCAACATTAATCAGAACATGACAAACTCCCGTCCCTCTGATGTTACATAATCAGAGCGCTAAAACCACAAATGAACGATAAAAGCCATAACTAAAGAAAGACGAAAAGTAGATCCAACAAGCCACCTTCCATACACAACAATAATATTCACTCCTGGTTATCTACAAGATGTCCATGATGGATAACATGAAGCAAAGGGATGAGAAACAACATTCAATATGAACAATGTAAAGAATACGAAGGTAGAGAAACATACAACACAACACACATTCAATACACAACCGACTTCACCATAATATCACACCCATTCATAACAACATGTGTATATATATATATATATATATATATATATATATATATATATATATATATATATATATATATATATATACCTTTCCAACTGTGTCCATGTTTGGATCGACTGAGGAGGTAGTGTTGTGAACCAGGTAAACACATTTTTCGTGAGAGAAATTGGGAAGTATTTCAACTTCAAGTCCTCGTTGTTTTCTATGTCACCAGCCTCGGTATGGTACCTTGCTACATGTTAGACAGTGGACTCTTCAGTAACCCTCGCGAACTTAGTAAATTTAGGGACTTTCCATCCCCTTGGGAATTATGTCTGTAAGACAAAATATGGTAGAGGCGAGGAGTATGTCGGTCATTGGAGGCACGGACTTACTCTATTCCATACTATGATCCGTTCAATGATAGCCTCTAGGCTTTGTTCCCCTACGGCTGCGTCGTGTCGAACTTGTCGAACCACCTGGTCGAGATCCTGGTTACGGTTAACCAGTACCACAGGGGGCCTTCGTTCCTCCCTTGGAATGTGTTAGAATTCCTGGTATTCTTGTTCGACCGTATCCTCTATCATCTCCTCTTGTCGAACCGGAGTCTCTGGTCGAGGAGGAGGCATGGGGTTATAACGCACTTGATCCCTTAGGGCTCCCAAAAAGTCTCCAATCCGGGTCATTTGGGTCGCCAACTGTTGATAACTCTACATCGGATCCTGGATCAAAGGCCTTAAAATAGCACCCATTTGCTGAGTCAGCATGTGTACCATTTTGTGGTTACTTTCGTCCATTTGCGGTCTCATAATGATAATGGAGCTTGACGTAAATGTTGGGACTGATTGAGACGTCAATCCGAACCCTGGGGGTCGACCAAATGGGGCTGCCAAAGGTCCAAACCCCAGATAACTAGGGAATGGCGATGACGAGGTATCGCTGTAAGTCGAACCGAGGTTATGCATGTTTACCATAAACTCCGTCGGCATTCCCAACATTCTGTGTATGAGAGTCGTGTAATTGGGCATATGTTGCCCCATAGTTCCCATGGTTGTTAGTGTCGGTGTTTGTGGCTGACACGATGTCTGAAATGGTCCCACAAACGCTGTTGAAACCATCGACGCCGCACTAGAGCCGGTGTCCACGGCATGGGGCGTCGTTGTGTCTCCCGCCGAAGACGTTTCTTCTTGGGGTCTAGGAGACTTCATTTTTCCACTGCACAATCACATGTAACTTAACACTGTCGAGGTCCCACCAGGTGTGCCAATTTTTTGTTTTGCACAACAATCTCTAGCCTTCCTGTATGAGGGTTACTTGCGGGACCGACTAAGGAGTCCCGGACTTAGTGTTTTGTGTGTATGGATATTTGGTAAACAATGTTTCTGACTGGTTGAAGGGGTATAAACGAGACTCTTGACAAGTCAAGGAAATAATGAAGGTAAAATGACAGGTAGAAACGATAAAGTAATGAAAGAAATACGATAAGCAGTAAAGTGAAAACAAGACAAAAGATAAGCTTTACGAATATTAAATGACTTGTAATTATAAAGTGGAGGCAAAACACATTTTTTATGAGGAGAGTAACTTTTTTCTCGTAAACGCTTGGATACTTCAAGTTTTACCCCTACTGCAAATGTTCAAATTACCACCCTTGGACTCTCACCTAACATTGGCTTAAATACTAATTAGAAAGTAACTGTCGGGGGTTACAAAGCCTTTTTGAGGTGTCACGTGCCAGTTCACTTCCCCCATCTCAGCGTATAACTACCCACGACTTCTTTACGTTCCCACACCCTCATTCTCCCCTCAAAATCTTTTGGCTTCGACCGATGCTTGCTCGTGTCGACCGACAACCTCTCATACCCTTTTGTCGAGGAGCTTCCGATGGATCCCCTGGTCGAAATTGGCTTTTCCCCTTAGCCGAAATTTTCCAGCTAACATATGAACACTAGGATTCAACTTTACCTGGATGAACTTTAAGTAGTATAAACCCTCCAATTGGTTAGCCAAACCAATCATCCTCATAGTTCCTCTTTCCTATATAATGCATGAGTCATTCTTTAATACTATCATACAATTATGATCCTTAGACAGTCTTGATACTGAGATAAGGTTCATATTAAAATCAGGCAGATATAACACCTTATCAAAAACCAACTTATCATGTATTTTCACTCTTCTAATCATATGTGCTTGAATTTGTGACTTATCAGGAAAGCCAACATTTATATGGGGAACAACATGACTATATGAAATAAACCAATCAAGTGAATTGCATATATGATATGTTGCTCCTGTGTCTAAAATCCAGCTAAGATCATTATCTTTCAATTTGGATTCACAAGTAGAGTGATTTCCTATTACTCCTGCAGAATAACAATCGTTGCTTTCTATAAGTGTAGAATGCACCTAAGAGGGGGTGAATTAGGTACTTTGAACGATTTTTGGTTTAGTGAAACTTTGATTTTAACTTTCTGGTTTGATAGTGTTTTAGAAAGTGGTAAAATGAGGAAATGTAAAGAACATTAGCGATATACATTGGTTTCCCTCACAATCTGAGAGTACTTCAGTCCCCTTACGCTGTAAGAGATTTTATTAAGTGTTAGAAACTTGTACAGTCCTATACTAGTATCTATACACAAGTTACTAGCCAATCACTAAGGAAAAACACCTTATGATACAACCAAGTAGAAATAGAGAACAAACCTCTCTATTTTACTCTCTTGCTTCCAACAATCCTGGACAGCTAGGTATACAAACACAATCTAAATTTTTCTAAGATATTTGAAGTTGTAAGACTATTATCAATTGTTAGGATTGACCTTCTCTTTCTCAAGTATACAATTCACAAAATTTTATACACAAAGTGATCAGATGAAATATGATGAAACCTTTATGATGCAGTGCAATTTGAATGCAAAGAGTTTCACATAAAAGCTTGATGCACAAGTCACTTTGATGAAATTTGAAAATAAGTTTGAATTATTAAGAAAGAGGTGTTGAAACAAAATTTGGTATAAAAGTATTTATATCATCATGAAACCTTTTATGAACAAGCATGTAATTGATGCAATAACAAATTCGTTGGAACTAGATTTTGAGTGAAAAAGTGTCACTGCTTCAGTGGTAACCGGTTAACACATAATGGTATCCGATTACAGCTGAAGAGCTTTTCAGAAAATTCAAAAAAATTGTTTGTGTAACCGGTTAACCAAAATGGTGTAACCGGTTACACCTAATGTTGTAGGCCAAAGAAGTTAAAAACGTGTTTGTGTAACCAGTTAACCAAAAGGGTGTAACCGGTTGCACCTGATGCAAACTAGAAAAATACTTTTAGAAAATGATTGAAACCATTCTTTTTTATGTCAAAAATTAGGTAATGCATCAAGATGAGATAAGAAACATATTTTGAGCACTATGGTACAACAAATGATAGAAATGCATCTTGTACCTCTAAAAATGATGTGGTCAAACTTTAATCTCCAAAGCCATCCTTGATAGTGTTGAATGAGATGTAACACTTGATGTTTTAGCTTTGACCATGAGGATTTTTCCATCCTTTGACTATGAGCATTATCTTATAAGTTGTCTTCATCAAAACCTATAGTTGGATAAGCTTTACTTCACACTTTCTCCTTTCGCCATGTTGGATGTATGTTTGCCTTCATCAATGGTGTGACTTTCAAGAAGAGCTAGCAACCCATGGTATTTATCTTGAGTGAGGGGCATATTCCCTTCATCTTCATATCGATATTGGTCTCTTGAGCATCAATTCCAACACTGTTAGCAGATGCATTTCCTCTGTATGTTACCCAGTTGTGCGAATATCCATGTTTCCTATAACAGACATCCACAATGTGACCATTCTTGCTACAATATGTACAGACTTTTTCTTTAAAGAATCTTCCTCTACTTATTTCTGTTTTATTGAATCCTCTTCCCCTACTGAAGTTTTGATTTTTTCCATTACTCTCCACAATATTAGCTAGTACCTCTGCTTCAGGCTCTTTCACATTAGCACGACCACTAGCTCCATGACCTTGTTGTCTTTCTTCTTGTAGCACGATTGAAAGGACTTTGTTGATGGTTGGTAGGGGATCCATTAACAAGATTTGAGACTTGATATTTTGATATTGCTCAATCAAATCCCATAAGAAATTGAATGATTTAATCTTCTTTCTTGAATAATCTTGCATTACGCGTGGCTACACAAGTGCAAGCAACTGGACATGTGCATCGAGGCATGGGCCTGAATTGATCAAGTTCTTGCCACATAGCATGAATTTCAATGAAAAATTATGAAACTTTCAATTCTCCTTGTTTAAAGTTGGAAATATCTTGATACAATGCAACAACACGAATATTATCACCTTGTAAGTATCGTTATTTGAGATTGTTCCAGACATCCACCATGTGTTCGATGTAAAGCACATTTTCTGCAATTTGCGGTTTCGTGGAATTGACTAACCATGAATGGACTAGATTATTACAATGTCCACATGTAGTGTAATTGAGATCATCGACGGGTGGAAAAGGGATAGAACCATCCACAAATTTGAATTTGTCCTTGGTGGCAAGAACTTGTTGCATTCGTTTCACCCAACCATGATATTTTGATTCGCTTTCCAACTACGGTGTCACACACACGTTGGTTGGGTTTTTCAATGGATGAATATAGATGGGGACTGAGTATTGCGTCTGCACCTTGATTACCACCATTGTTGTTTCTCACCATTATTGAACCTTCAGGCTCTATGATACCATAACATCAAAACTAAAGTTTGAACAATATAGTAAATAAACTCATCATTTTCATTATTGATCAATGAGAACAAGTGGTATTTTTATAGAAGCATTGGTTAGAAGAGAATAGTTTACGGCTGTCATAACAGAAGAACAACTCACTAACTAACTCCCTAACTAACTTGCAAAACTTCTAACTAACTAACTAAGATGATTTGTGAAACAAGTCATCTTTCTCATCTTCCTCCATTGTTAATCCATCTCTATCAAATTCAACCCGAACTAATTATTGGTCTCATCCTAACATGGACCAACTAACCATGTTACAATTATTTAAGAAACAAATAGATTAATACAATCATAAAATAAAATGATGAATTTGAGTACACATCAAATTTCCATTATATCTAACTAAGTGATAAAAAAGTACAACATCAATTGTATAAGAGTTGGCTATAATGGATAGGATAGTTGAGTATTTTCAATGCACCCACCCCTAATTTAAATAAATCACATTGACCCTCGAAATGTATATGTGGTCAATAGGAGTAAGAATGGTGATAATCTAATTTAAACGATAAGACATAATTTGGGAGGACGACATTGGGAAAATATTGTAGAGTTCTAAATAGATATGGTTTTAATGGGAGTTATATAAATAGGTCTTCATATTTTCCTTCGTTAGTGTAGGTTTAGAATATGGGCTTCTTTGGGGGTTAAAATCCTCAAATTCACTAATTTCTCTTATGAGGAATCAGAATCATAACTAATAAATTTTGCATTTTGCATTGAATTTGAATAACCACCGCATTCTCCAAATAGCAATGACACATTGCAATTCGTTAGGATGACAACAATAATGAAATTGAATATGCATACACATCTTATTGCCACTTTATATAATCACAGTGATAAAAAAAATTACGTATTTTGATCTTTTAAACTCACCTTTTTTATAAAGTTCTTAAAGATTGAATTCAATTTGTTTTTAATTTCTAAAATTTAAATTTGCAGATTTTCTACCATTTTTCCATCCATTTTTCTACAAATTATAATTTTAGAGATTAAAATCAAAAGAATTTTAACATTTAAAGATTATTTTAAAAAATAGAGAAAGACGAAAACAAAAAACACGTTAACTTATAAAAAATAAAATAAAATTTAAATCTTAAAAGTACAACAATCACATATTCATACTAACTAGACAAAGGATTTAATGGTAATGCACTGACAGTGTAAAATAGTTTTACACTGTCATCCAATAAGAATATATTATTTCACCATGTCATATCAGTATTTTAAAATTTTCAGTCTGACTTGGCGGGATGCATGATCGACATTGATTGACAATGTAAAATAAATTTACTCTATCAGTGTATCATCTCTTTTCTCCTAGACAAATTGTCTAAATACTTACGTATTTGATGCTCCCGACGAGAGTGTCCATCAGATTTCTTAGAAAAATAAGTTTTGTATTTTAGAAAGTTATATTGACCCGAATCAGAATACTTGTAATATAATTCAATAGGTAAGACAAAATATTGGATGACAACATGTGGAAAAGATCTAAATATGCATAGTTTTAATGTGGGCTATCTAAATATGTCCAACTTCGAATCTTCCTTTGCTAATGTAGGGTTATAGTCTAGACTTCTTTGAGAGGTTAAAATCCCCAAATTCACCAAATTCTATGATGAAGTGGTAGAATTACTAGTAGAATATTAGAATATGTAGCTAGATATCAAATTAAAAGTTGTGATCTAGCCAAAATGAGTATTTCAAAGTGAAGTAATTTCACAGTTCCTTAACCAAGGACACATTCACTTAGTTCACTACCTCTTTGGTTTGCAATTGTGGCCATCTAGAGACTACATTCCATGAACAATATTTTAGAGGGAAAACTAAGGTTAACGATATAGATTAGGCTAAAATTCGACTCCAAAATTAATTAATTCTTACATTACTCTCTTCCGTCAAATGAAAATTTATTCTTTAATCATTATTCTAGATATTGTCCGAATTAATTTTGATGAATAAGATTCAATCACACCGATGGAATTTACTCACCGATCGAATTTACTCACCATACTGCTAGGTGTGATACCTTTGGTTTCTGCATGAATCTATTCACCATACCTACAATGTATGTTAGATCAGACCTTGTGTGACAAAGGTATCGAAGTGATCCAATGAGTCTTCTATACTGCGTTGGATCGACATCATCTTCATTTGTGTCTTTCGACAATTGCAATCTAGGCTCAGTTGGAGTCGAAGTTGGGTTTCAATCTTGCACCTCAAATCTCTTGAGTATTTCGCCCGTATATCTTCTTTGGTGCATCATCAAGCCTCTACTACTCTTGTAGAATTCAATGCCAAAGAAGTATGAGAGATTTCTCAAGTCTGACATTTCAAACTCCTCCCTTAGGTCATGTTTGAAATCTTCGATCTCCTTCTTGCATCTTCTTGTTATCAACAAATCATCGATATAGAAACATAATATAAGCAATTCACAATTTCTTCTTCTTACATATACTTCTTGCTCAGTTTTGCACTTCACAAATTCCTTTTCCCTTAAGAAACTGTCTATCTTCTTATTCCAAGCTCTTGGAGCTTGCTTAAGTCTATACAGGGTTTTATGCAGCTTGTATACCTTACTTTTGTCTCCATGTTTCACAAACCCAACTGGTTGTGCAACATAAACTTCTTCATCCAATGGGCCACTCAGAAATGTACATTTCACATCCATATGACATGTGTGTCAGTTGTTCATGTTTGCTAGACCAACAATCAACCTGATTGTTTCGATCCTAGCAACAGGTGCAAAAACTTTGTCGAAGTTGATTCCTTCCTTTTGAAGAAATCCTTTCTCTATAAGTCTTGCCTTTTGTCGAGTTACCTCACCTTTGGAATTCAACTTCACCTTGTATACCCACTTCACATTGACCTCCTTCTTGTCTTTAGGCAATTCGACAAGTGACCAAGTGTTGTTGTTTTCGATGGACTTTAGTTCCTCATTCATTGCTTTCATCCACTTTGAATCCTTCAATGCCTCAGCTACATTGGCTGGTTCGACATCTGTATAGAAAGCATAGTGTACCAACTCACCTTCACCATGACCACATCATCTGATGTAATCACACATTTTTGCAACCTTGCAGGCATATGTTTTATTCTTTGAGGTCTACTTGTGCTTGCTTGACCTCTGACTTCTTCTTGTCAAACTTCTCTTTCGACTTCAATTGTTGGTTCTTCACATAAGATTCTCGATGAGTCCTTCTTGACATTTTCAGTCCAATCTCATTCCTTAAGCTCATCTATGATCACGTCCCTACTAGTCACTACTTGCTTGTTTACTAGGTCGAACAACTTGTAACCTCCAGTCAAATGATATCCTATTGGGATCATCTGACTTGACTTGTCATCAAGTTTTCTTCTCAACTGATCCGACACATGTCTATGTGTTATAAATCCGAATACTTTCAGATGACTCAATCTAGGCTTGACACCAGACCAACATTCTTCTGGCATAATTCCTTCTAGCTTTTTTGTTGGACATCTATTCAAAATATATGTAGTTATCGACGTTGCTTCTCCCTATAATTCTTTGGGTAGATGCTTTCCTTTCAACATACTTGTTACCATGTTCATGATGGTTCTATTCTTCCTTCATGTTGTTCCATTCTATTATGGAATGTAGGGTGACACCATCTCATGCACAATCCATTCTTTCTCACATAGTTTGTCGAAGTCTTTCGACACATACTCTCCACCACCATCAGTCCTCAGAATCTTAAGCTTTTAACCACTTTATTTTTTACCATAGATTTTAACTTGGCAAATACCTCGATCACTTCACTTTTCTTCTTGATCGAGTAAGTCCATAATTTTCGATTGAAATCATTTATGAATGTGACAAAGTATCTATTACTTCCATTCGAATCCACTTGGATAGGACCACACACATAAGAGTATATGACTTCAAGAATTGCCTTCGACTTGCTTCATGCATCCTTGCTAAAGTTGTTTTTGTGTTGCTTTGTCTGTACACATTCTTCACACACTTCATTTGGAATGTCGATTTCTGGTAACCCTGAAACCATATTTCTTCTTTTTAGATCTATGATGTCTTTGGAATTGAGATGACCAAGTCTATAGTGCCATATCCATTCATCCTTGTTAGTTGCAGTTGCAAGGTACTTGTGCTCCATCATATTAAGTTCAATCCTGAAGGATCTATTATGAGACATAGGTGCCTTCAAAATTAACCTTCCACCTGAATCGATAACTCTTATCATCTTGTCTTCGATCGACACTTTGTAGTTCATTTTGACCAACTTCCATATGCTGAGCGAATTGCTTTTCATGCCTGGTATGTATAGTACATTGGAAATTACTGACCTCTTGCCATCTTTCCTCATAATCAGAACATCACCAATACCTTCAGCTGCTAGAGTATTGTCATTTGAAAATTTTACCATGTTCTTCATTGAGTGTTTCATGTTGACAAACCAATCTTTCCTACCAATTATGTGTGATGAGCATCTTGAGTCCAAGTAACATTAGTCCTAGAATCTTTCTTCATCTCTTGTTGTGACCATCAACAACATCTCTTCTTCTTCATGCTTTACAAACTTTTCATTAGTTTCCTGATTCTTCGGTTTTCAGGACAATCACTTGAGTAGTGACCATACTTCTGACAATTAAAACACTGAATGTGAATTTTGTCAGGTTTTCGACCACTACCTCTTCCTCTACCTACAACGCCATCTCTTTGATTACTTTGGCATGAAGGTCTTATCTGATTTGACCAACCTCGTTCTTGCTGATTTCGACCAGTCGAATTGTTGTATCCTCCTTTACCTTTGTTGTCGAGTCACTTCCCTTTGCCTTTATTTTTTCTTGCTGAGTGCGCCTACAAAGCTACATCACTCTTTGACTTGCCTGCAGCTCTTTCCGCCATTTTTTCTTCATGAGATTCAAGCGTCTGTTGAAGTTCTTCCTTTGTCAATGCTGACAAATCTTTCGACTTTTCTATGGCTACTACCACGTGGTCGAACTTTGGAGCCAATGACCTCAAGATATTTGAAATAACTGATCTTGATGTCAACATTTCTCCACATACCTTGATTTTATTCACTAGTTTTGTAACCCTAGTGAAAAAAATCAGTTATGCTTTCATTGTCTTCCATCTGAAGTAATTCATACGTTCTTTTGTGAGTTTGTAACCTCATCTCTTTCACCTTCTCTCTGCCTCCAAACGCTTTTTCAAGAATTTTACATGCTTCTTTCGCTGATTCAACGTCACTAACCTTTTCAAAATTATCGGAATCAACACATTGATGGATTATAAAGAGAGCTTTATAATCTTTCTTCTTCAACTCTTTGTGTGCCGCTTTTTCTTCATCTATCGTGTTTGTTGCAAGCGATGTCACCCCCTATTTCACAAGATTCAAAAGATCTTGATAGCAAAAGACAAACTTTATCTGCTTGCGCCAATTCTCGTAATTGTGATTCTTCAGAATTGGAAGACTCATCGGAAAATGCCTATTCAGATGATTCATCATGTTATGCCTCCAAGAATCGCTCAGACAGTGCTCTAGATACCAGATGTTGGAATTAAATCCAAGACTTTGATTAATTCCGAATCAATCTTGATGAACAAGATTCAATCGCACTGATCGAATTCCCTCTTTTTCTTCACTCTTCACTCGAGTGAATCAACCAACCTTGATTGCAAGATTGTATCACTACACAATGGTGATGAAAAACAAGAAAAGAAGATTGAATTGAGAAGAAAAGAGTTACGGTTTATCGAGAGAAGGAAGAAGATGAATTTTCTGTAGAGTTCCTCTCTACTCATAAACTGTGATTCTTTATTCTTTTGCAACTGCAAAATTCAAGTGTTTACAATAACATGAGTTACTCCCTATTTATATATTTTGCTTGCTTGTTCCCTAACCAAAGCCGAAAAATAAAATTCCAAAAAACATAATTGTGCCAACACTACAAAATTAAGTTTAAAATCAAATCCATTTAAAGGTTAACTCCTCGACACTTCGATACTCACACAATATTTCGACGACAACAGACTCTGTCGAAAATACAACTTTTACCCAAAGAATTACTATTCAACGGATATGAATTAGTCTATATTTCCACAATAATATTGAATTATGTGTTTGAAAGAAATCTGTGAGTCAACAATTGAGAAATATGTATCAATTGGATAGTAACGTCGGGAATCTTGAGAAATTTAATATAAAAAAAGAGAGGCTAAAGAATAAAGAGTGACACCCTTAAAAGAAAAGGAGTCATTACGTAGCATTATTAGATCATGAAGATATATCAAATGAAGATTATAAGGAACTAAGTTATGGGATTGTAAGTATGGTTGAATTAAGGAATCTGCAGCAAAGAAATTTGAGGTATATGAGAAAAAGAAAACACTTGAAAAACAAAAGAAAAACAAGGCAGTTCAAGTTAAGGGGTCGTGATGGACTATGAGGACAACGAGGATGATTTAATCATTAATGGGTCTGAAATTGGTTTCAATGACAATACTCTATGTTTCGTGCCGCTCCAAGGACCCACTACTTTGTGTCGGTCAAACAAACAGTAACACGAGGTCCACTTGTTCAAGCTGCTCCATTAAACTCAAGGAATAAATATATTTTTCAGATACATAATCTCTAATCTTTACTCCTATTGCGGTTATCTTAAACTCTAAATTAATTTGGACATCAGGATACTAATCATGCAGGTACCCCCTGAACCGTCGTATTGGATATTAGCAAAGTCTATACAAGATTGACATCGATTATCGGCGTTGATTCAATATCAACGCTTCCGGTTCAAGAAGTATCGTGGTTGCAATCTTCGATCCACGGTACCACATCAAGGAATCACTCGCGAAACTTTGCTCCTCCGTAGCTTCCGTGATCTCTTCCATTTCTGATTCTGCAAGGGAACAGTGGCACCGTCTGTGAGAATCGACTTCTGATTCCTACGATTTCCACGAAGTTAACTTTGATTATCAAATCTAAATCTGAAAACACCTTCGACAAAAGAATCAAGGTTCCTTGAAGTCGAGATCTCAGTTCCGTGGCGGCGGAGACTGCCAAATTCTGATCTGATCCTGATCGATGGCTCATCTCAGCCTTGCTCCGCCGAGAGATGACTCCAAAAGACATCCTTATATCGGGATCCAGTTCTACGATATTTCAATCGACCAGAAGTCTCGACCCTGAACCCTCAACAAAATCGTTTAATAAACTCCCTCAGATCTAGGATCAGATTCACAGAGGAAAAATCGAACAACCGGGCTACAATCCTGGACCTCCTCCACTCAAATGGTACAGGGTCCGGTCCGCGCTAGATGTCGCATCATCGTAAGAGCCTCACGTCGGATGTCTCATCATTGTAACGACCAGAGTCCGGTCTTGAACAATCACCAAAGGTCCAGGACTGCAGAATGATATGAGAGTTGCGAGATGAGGGGCAATCCCAAACATGGGGTAACTCAGTAGATTAGGCGATTGGTCGGGTATCTGTTCGATGGAGTAAGTAAAGGCCACATTGCTCTCCATCGGCTGGAGAAGTCCTTAACACCCGAATTTGTTACCAAGGGAAAGCTAGGGGTGACGGTTAAGGTGTAAGTAAGAAGAGGGAGGGCACGTATCTGTCGAGGCATGTCAGGTATAACTACCTAGAAGGTTTTGCACGAGACAAAGCTAGAAGGGCATCAATGAGCTTTACCATCACACATTCCAATCAGAATCTCCTCGGCACTCGATCAGATAGTCGTTCATCCATGACATCTCGAAGGAGATCCTAGTCCAAAGATGTCGGTCCAACCCGACCCTGGGAAGCAGAGTCAGACGCATCCATCAGAGACCAGACGTCTCCCAAGCCAAGGACCCAATCCTACATATCAAGCAACCATCAAGTCACCCGGATAAATTGGGATACAACCAATGCAGTTGGCAGTCGACTCCATATTTCAGGGGTGTTGTCGGAGATGCTTGGCACATTTGACTAAAGCAATCAAATCCACTTGGTGCCTTGCGCATCTAAAGATTTTAGAAGTATTGTCAAAGACGCTTTGCACATCCAACTAAAACAATCAAATTCCCTCAACACCGAATACACTTTCAAAATCCAGAGATATTGTCGAAGACGCTTTGCACGTCCAACCAAAACAATCAAATCCTTTCAACACCAAGCTACGATCAATTATGCTAGAATGCTATAGGACAAGAGAGAAGTACCACTCCATTTGTTTTCATAAAAAATGTCTCATCTATACTTTTTCGTTGTATCAAAATAATTATCCATTTACATTACCAATATAATATTTATTATTATTTTTTCACTACTATACCCCTATTCATTATCCATATTCTTCAAATGAGACAGAAGGACTAGCGATTAGGAGAAGTTTCACTAAAATATATTATTTTCTCTATCATCTTTGAGATGATTCAAAAGCAACATCGAATGTTTTTAATAAATTAATCGTATCAACTGATAACTGATTAATTTATACTACTCTTTCAAAGCAAGAGCACCTGAATAATGGTTGGAAGGTAGTGTGACAGAATAAAAAAATATTGCATCCTACATAAAAATAAGAAAACAAACACAACTAAAAGAAATGATATTCATTTATAAAATTTCCTTCACCATCAATTTATTACATTAAACCATGTCGAAAAATAAGGATATTTAGTTAGCTAAAGAGACAATAGTAATATTTGGGCTTTAGCTCTAACTTGCCACCAAAATCTCATCAAAATCAAAGTAACATGAAAGAAAGAAAATAACAGCAACAGAAATATATCTAAACTATAAGAATAATAGCAATGCATCTTCCTTTCTGAAAAATACCAACAAATTCATCCCTAAATGCAAATCCATCTTGTGATTTTTCTCTTGTTTAAGCCACTGCAGGCATGTCCTTGAGCCAAGCATCTAGTGGTTTTCCAATGGAATAAACAATGAAACCAATTTCCCTCAGCTTTTTAACATCCACAACATTCCTTCCATCAAAGATAAATGCAGGCTTCTGCATGTTGTCGAAAACTCTTTGGTAATCAAGGTTCTTGAACTCGTCCCATTCGGTCATAATGCAAATACCATGTGAGTCCTTCAACGCCTCATACGCGTCCCAAACCACAGAAACTTGTTTGTTGGAAGTTGTTGGGCTTGTTGGTTGAAGATGAGCAGGGTGATCCCAATCAAATTTCTTCATTGCCAAATCCTTCAAGATTTGCTCTTCAGAAACTTGAGGATCATATATGCTCAATTTAGCCTTGTCTCCCAATAAACCCTTGCACACATCGATCGCAGGAGTTTCCCTAGTGTCGCCGGTGTCCTTCTTGAAAGCAAATCCCAAAACAGCAATCTTTTTTCCTGACACCGTGTTGAACATGGAAGAAACAACCCGGTTCACGAATCGAGATTTCTGGTAGTCATTCACCTTAATGACCTGTTTCCAGTAGTTAGCAACCTCGGGAAGGCCATTGCACTCGCAGATATAGACCAAGTTCAGAATATCCTTCTGAAAGCACGATCCACCAAAACCAACACTAGCATTCAAGAACTTCGGTCCAACTCTCGAATCAGTTCCGATCGAGTGAGAAACCTGAGCAACATCAGCACCGGTTGCCTCGCATAGCGCGGACATGGCGTTCACAGAGGAGATTCTCTGTGCCAAAAAAGCATTGGCGGCAAGCTTCGAGAGTTCAGCAGACCACAAATTGGTGCAAAGGATTCGATCCAAAGGGACCCAATGAGCATAAACATCTCTCAAAGTATGGATAGCCTTTTGACCTTCAGGAGTTTCCCTACCTCCGATAAGAACACGATCCGGATTATACAAATCTTTGATAGCTGTACCCTCTGCAAGAAACTCAGGGTTAGACAAAATTGTGAAATTAATACCCTTCCTATTGTGAGTCAAAATCCTCTCAATTGCCTCGGCTGTCTTAACCGGAACAGTCGACTTCTCAACAACAATTTTATCAGATTTTGAAACATCAGCAATCATCCTAGCAGCACTCTCCCAGTAAGTAAGATCAGCTGCTTTGCCAGCTCCAAGACCTTGAGTCTTTGTAGGAGTATTCACCGAAACAAAGACGATATCAGCCTCAGCAACATGCTTCTCAACATCAGTGCTGAAGAAAAGGTTCCTTCCTCTGCACTCCTTCACCACATCATCAAGACCAGGCTCATATATTGGTAGATGCTCACTGTTCCAAGCATTGATTCTCGGCGCCGCAATGTCCACCACAGCTACCTCAATCTCAGGACACTTCAAAGCAATCACAGCCATTGTTGGACCACCAACATAGCCAGCTCCAATACAGCAAATCTTCACCATTTTTTCTTAGCAACCTGTTATAACCAAAACAATCAAAACTCAAAATCATCGCACAACTTTTTCTAAACCAAATTATAAGATCTAAATCATATGCACCGACATCTCTGAAAAACAAACCTATGTAATGGACACCGACAGGTGTAATTAAGTTTTATATATATATATTTTTTTTTTGTCTACATGTCAATGTCGGTGCCCTGTCTATGCTTCATAAATCATATATAAATACAATCACATTGAGAACGAGATCTGTAATTTCCATGAAAAAAATTCTCACAGATCCAGAGGATACTACTTGAATAAATTACAAAATGATTAAATTAAAACCATCAAAACGTTCAACTGAATCATCATTCTCTGTTTCTTCACATGCAGACACAAAAACAAAAAAACAGTGAGAAATTACAAATATTCGAAATCACGTTATTATATAATCAAATATCAGATCTAAAGACAAATCATTCAATAAAGCCAAAACAACAGATCCATCCATTAACAATTCAACCGAATCACAGACAAAAACAAAAAATAATTAGAACATATAATGTGATCAATGAACTAAAGTTACGAACGAAAGAAAAGCAGAAACGGAAACCAGAATGCAACCTCGAAAGAGAGAAAAAACTCACTCGCAAACTAGAGAAGCAAATCAGAGAGAAAAAGAAGAAGGAAGAAGCGAAATTATACGAAGAAACGTTGAGTTACCTTAGTTAAGGAGAGGTTGAGAACGAAAGGAGGGAGAGAGATCTGAGGGGAAGGAGTAGAAGAAATCAGAGGATGAGAATTGAAAGAAGACGCGTCGCAATTTATATAGGAGTTAAGACAGTGTGAGAGATTGCGTCACCATCATTAGTCGTTCGAAAATTAAAATAACCAAGTAAGTGAGTAATCCATTCTATAGGCCATAATTTTCTTTTCTTCGCTAAAAGATTACTTCTAGATCAACGCTTGGGTGAATAACACGTTTTTTTCTTTTCTTTTTATGTGTATTTTTCCTTTTCCTATCTTTTAAGTTAACCATTCTCAACTAATTTTTTTTTAATTTAATCACAATTAATAGTATAATTTACTTTAGCTTGTCTTAAATAATAAGAGAGAAATGGGATGATACGGTAAATTAATTTTACATGATCATTTACTCTATCAAATTTAAATGACATTGTAAAAAAAAATTATACAGTAAATGCACCTCCATTAAATTTATAATAAGAGAAATGTATTTTTGTCTAATTTAGTTCAAATACATTTGATATTTATTTTTTAAAGAAAAATAGTATATTTTGAATTAAGATGAAAAAATAGGCAAATATATATTATTTCTATTAATATTAGATTTTAAGGTCTAAACAAAGGTTTTGACCATTTTCAACTAATTAACTATTTATTTTATTTGATTAGTTCTATTAATAGAAATTACTTTGTTTTATCATAAATATAAAGTTAAAGTTAAATATATTTTATTTAAATTTAGATTAAGTATAGTAAACTCTTATTTTTAGTAAAAAAAATCAGAGGAAAAGAATAGTATTTTTTATTAAGATGGAAAAATAGGATCTGACATAATATATTTAACTTTTATTATTATTATATTTTCATATCTAAACAACATCTAAACAAACGTTTTATTGTGATTTTTAACTATTTTTTCTTTTGCTTTTTTTTTCTATTTTCAACTATATTTGTCTATGTGTATTACTACAATACTTTTTTAACGGTAATTAATTCTTTCACAAAAGAATTTTAATTCTACAGTAAATAAATACAATTTTATTAATTTCAAAATTTTAAATAAAAAAATATATTATATTGTCCTATTACTCAACGATTCAAATTTCAAATTTTATCTTAAAAAATTACTCTTGTAATTATTATATTATTTATTATTAAGAAACCAAAATGAACATGATAATGGAATAAATTTTCATTAATTTGGATCAATTAGAATGATCAATTATATACACAAGTGGTTGCTTCCACTATAGCTATTGTACACTACACCCAATAGTTTCTTAAGGGTTAAGTAACTGGAAAATTATTAGCTTGCAAGTTTGATTAGGAAGTGATCAAAGCTTATAGATAAGCAAATATGCCTAACCCAGATAATAACATGTTTTTACTTATGGCAACTCAGGAAGATGTAATAATCTTTAAATGATTATGATGACAACAACACTTGAAGATAAGTAAATGTTGAAGTTCGTTCAAGCCGTTAAGGATGCATAAGATGGTTAATCATGTCATTCCTCATAATAAGTCTGAAGATTTAGGATTTGATGATAACCATTGATACTCTCTAATGATCACATATGACTTCAAGATATCTCAAGCCTCAACTACAAGAAGATTCAAGTGAAGTGCTCATATGTTTGGTGTATCCGACAAGAGACTTGAAGCTTCAGAGTGTAAAAGAGAGGAAGTATGAAAACTTGCCTAATTGTATCTGAGTGATCAGTATTTTGTAAAATACACAAGGCCGTTTTGGTAAAGTAATATAGCTAAATCACAGACTCACTAAAAACTATTTTTAAAGCCTATATTTCTCAAATAAAATCGCCTAAAAATATTTTGGAGTCTAAGAAGATGAAATGGAAATTCTCAAAATAATCAGGACAAGTTTTTGAAATGTCTAATCGATTAGACCAACTACTTAATAGATTAGATAGGTGAAAATGAGTCTATAATCGATTATGACAGTTTCTTAATGTATGGTAATGACTCTCTATCAAAAAAAATTAATTGGGCTCAAACAATCAATTGTTTTTGATACCTAATTTATCAGCTTTAGGATCTAATCGATTAGGCTATCAATTTTGCACATGGATCATCTCCTTCTTAGAACCATTATTTGCCTTATAAATACAGGTCTTCCCTTTTAGTTTTTCACATCTAGAAACATGAGATATTTCGCATTCCTCTCTCTCATTCTCTCTCTAAAATATTTCTTTTTTCTATCACATAAATTTGGCTATAGCACTTTGAGAAAGGTTCATGTGTTTAAATGAGGAAATTGTTATGGAAGGGGTAATATTATAAGTTCACCAAGAGTTTGTTTTCCTCTTGAGTGAATCTTTCTTCCTTAGCAAGTATTTATTTGGGTTTTGAGTTAAACATGTTAAAGTATCTTTTTGGAGGATTAATGTTAAGTCTCTGTTTGATTCGTGAGTTTATCCATTTGAGGAAAAGCTCTCCATTTGGGTTCATGAAGAATAATTAGAGAAAAATCTTCATATCAGTTATGTGAGCTCAGGCTAGTATAAAAGCTCAACTGGTTCAAGATGAGCCTGGTGTAAAATCTCGGTTCGGTTCATGGTCAACCCTTTATAAAACCTCAGTTCAGTTTTGAGGATAACTAGTTCAAAACTTTAGCTTGGTTCGAGATAAGTCAATATAACTTCAGCTCTGCTATAAATAGGTAACCCTCTTTTCTCTTCTCTTGCATCTCATACTTTTCTCTTGTTCTTATCACCTTGTCGTAAGTATCATCATGGTCTCATCAAAATGTCCTCAATCCGAAGACACCTCTTCAAGAAGACTTTTTATGGTGGTCATAATATCAAGAACTCAAGAAATAAAAAGGATGACTAATCTAAGAGTGTTTCGACCATATTTTATGGAGGAAAGCTTCCTCGGAAGCTACAAACCATACATCCATATCTGTCAAGGATCGTTGAGAGAGTTCATCACTAAGGTGCATGATCGAATGTTTCCAAATCTTGTGAAATAATTCTACTTGAGTTTAACGATTGTAGGAACATTTTTAGAGTCAATTGTAAAAGGAATTGAAATCAACATCCATGCAGATCAGTTTGGAAGAATATTTGAGATACCTTTCTGTAGTGGTAAATTCATGACCATCAAGCTATGGATAAACTTGACGTTAATAAAACCAGAGTCGCCACCGCGCTTTTATTGTTTCCAAAGGAAAAGGGAAAAGTACGAACAAAACTCAAAGATAAGAAGTTTTCAAATCAAAACTAATAAAATGCCAGAGATTACAGGTAAGAGGTTGGTTATAGAAAGGGAATATGTTAGCTCCAAAGTGTCCTAGGGAGCCCTTTTTTATGTGCATATGTTTTTGGTTAAAATGATGTTTGATAAAATATAGAGTGTGAGGATGAGAAAATAATTCATTGATTATATTTTTTGTGTTTGACAAGACCTTTGGTCTTAAGCCTACGTACCAACATAAAAATGAGGGATCAAAACCTCGTAGTTCATGGTAAAAATTTCAAAGAGGTTGGTGAATTGATTTTAACAAAAAAGTTTAAGTAAAAGGGCATAAAAGGCCAAAGATTTGAATGAGGTTGTTAGTTCTTTTTGTCTTTTGAAATTTAAGTCAATATGGTTAAGTGTATTTACAAATTTGATTAAGAAAAGATTTTAAAATTCATTGACATAAGGTCAAAGTTTCTAATCACTAAAACATGTCTAAGTTTGAAATCACAAGCAAAGAAGGTTTTTGAAAAGAGGGAGAGATTTTGAAATTAAATAAGTGGCAGGAGATGAAGAGACTATCCTAAGCAAAAATTAAAAGTTCAGAGTTGAAAAGATCTGACCAACGGGATGCAATCCAACAGACAAGAATGTCATATAGAAACCCATTTTCCTTTGGACTTTGATCAAGCAATAAGCAATAAGCAATGAGCAATATCCAGACATCATAAAGATCAAGGCATCAAATAAAGATAGCCATGTCCAAGCAAGTCTTCCAATAGCTAGCAGTCTTCATTGTCTTCCAATGTAGCTGATGAAATATTCCTTGATAAACTCAGAATAAAACATCAGACATATGCAATAACAAAATAACAATTAAGCACAGAGACAAAGTAGAGGATGAATCAAAGAGATACAAGGTCTTGCATCAGATGAAAGTCACTGTCAAAGATAGCTCAATCTCAGATGTTGGCATTGGCCAAGTCCTTTAGCACAGGGAATGTTGCCTAGTTCTAATTCCAAAAGTTCAGATCAAGTCCCAACAGTCCACCAAATTTTTTTTAGGGTTTTTTTTTGTTATTATGTGTTTTATGATCCTAAGACCACAAATAAAATCAAAACCCACAAACAAATATGTACAATCACAAGTCATGGCTCAATCAGCAAAGTAAAAAAAGGGACTTAAACATAAACAAGTTGCATGAAATCTAAAAGGCAATGAATGACAAATGACTGAAATTTAAATTGCATAAAGTAAATGACTTGAAAGTAAAAGCATAATGAATAAGAGCTAGTAAAAGGTTAGTCAAATGTTAGTGTTGAGTTTTAATTGATTAAATCATTCTTTCGAGAACACCCAACCATTCATTCACAAGTATGAATCCTTGAACCAAGACATCCTCCATGAGAAGGGCTCAAACTTGGATAATTCAACAAGTATGCCACTAGCTCTCATGAAAGGAAAAAAGGTCAAGTCTTCATACAATACCATGAAGAATGGGAGACTTACAATCTCACTTACTAGAATTCTATGCTTTGAGGGTCAAATTTAGCTCTATGTTAAGCAATCGTAATTGAACTTATGTAGAAGTCACAACTATCTGAGGCCAGGAAATAAAATATAGGTGTTAATGCATGTTAGAGATTTGGTACAAAGAACCAAACTCCTAAAACATACCACACACTAAAAGAAAATGGAAGGGACCTATCTCAGTCAGACTTGTATTGATTCATCTGACACAAGGTCATTGATGAATCAATTAGCATTTAAACATTAGAGATTTCATTGGTCAAATGAGGGAATGGGGAAGAATTGGGATGAAGATGGAGAGGGAGGGGGAAATAGAAACAAAAATTGATCATGAGAGGAATTTCATCTGATCAATACCATTCATTCATTTTGGGAGATGAAATGTACATTTCATCAATCCCCTAAATCCAATGGTTTTGATCAAGCAAAAGTCAAATCAACCATGACCAAGGCTCAAACAGAAAGTCAAACATCACAAGACGATAAAAGTGGCCCAACATAATTTTAAACATTTAATCAATTAAAAATCACATTAAAAATGAATTAAAATACATTTTAATTTGGACAAAACCTCAAATTCCTTCAAAACACCAAATAAATGGCCAATGGATTTATCCTACGTAAAAGGACCTTATACAAAAAATTTCACAATTTTTAGAAAGTTAGAAGTATTTTTAAGCAATTAAAAATATGCAAAAAAACATTTAATTCATGAAAAATACCAAAGTTAATCCAAAAAATAATTTTAATTCAGAATATGGAAGAGAAAAACATTTAAAGATTTTTGGTGAAAGTCCCATATTTTTTGGATTAAAAATAAAATTTCTATGAATTAAATAAAATAAGGCAATTAAATGGAAATTCGGAAAATACAAAAAAAAAAATAAGGGCCATCAGATCTCCCTTATTAATTGAGGTGGCAGATCTGATGGCCAAGCGTGTACTATCCACGACGCGCTTCAGTCAACGCACCATACACATGGTACTCTAAACCAAAGATTGTGATTAAAATGTTTGAAACAAATCAGAAGGTTGGGAAGGTGTCAACGCACCACCGGAGCCCTAACTCCAGTCTTCTTCTCCGGTGGACCTCACCGGACTGGTCCACGACCAACCTTCACCAAAATAAAAAGTATGGAGATGGTTTTAAAGGAAAAATTCTTAGGAGCTCGAATCTGACCTCTATTTCATCTAATTCCAAGTATATTGAAAGATACATGGATTTTAAATTTGAGGTTCATGATCTGAGTTACTTCGATGTGACCTCAAAGCAACTCAATCTTATTTCCTACATTGGTAGGACTTCAGACAACCAATAATCAAGCAAAATAGTTGAGAAATGAGGGAGAATCGAAGAGGATAATTTTAAGAAAAATCACCTTCGGGTAGCTTCAATTCAGCTTGATCTTGCTTCCAATTTGCCTTGGCTCGACTCTAGAAGCCTGCAGAAAGTGAAATGGATCAAGGAGAGGCTTGGATTCTTGGAGTTTCAATCTCAAAACAGAAGGAGAATTAAAACTCCATTTCAATTGAAATCTTCAAGTTTATCCTTTAATGGAGGCTAGGGATGCAAGGGTTCAAATCTTGGGCAGAAGGGATCCTCATTCTGATCGCAATGGTCATGTATAAATAGGCTAACAAGTTGCTTTTCACACATTTTGAAATTTTGCCGATTTTAGCAACTTTGTTGCATGGATTCATGGGCAATGATTTGGGCCCAATTTATGATGCAATCACATTCCAATTCGTACACAATGGATCCTGCAGCATTAACATGTAAGCTTGCAAAATGAAATGGACAAATGAAATCAAATCTTGCCAAAATAAACCTCTGAAAGGAACCATGCGCAAGTCCCTCAAATCTTATCCAAATGAAGTGATCTTGGACTTTTTGGAAAGGTGACATCAAGGGGAACAACTTTGATGTTGAACAATTTTCCATTTAAATATTGGATCATGCTGAATTTTGTGGTGGAAGGTTGAGAAATCAAACATAATTGAAAACATTTCTAAGTACCAAGTCAAATGGCCACTTCTTCCACCTTGAATAACTTTTGGCATGTGTTTCATATGAAAATGGTTTCTTCATCAAAGTTATAGCTCTTTCAATACTATTTATTTTAGTCATAAATTTGACCTCATTTGAATTTTCCATGAGGGAGGTATGCATTTTAGAAGTTGAGAAAAATTGCTTTGTCAATGGTAATGACCCAAAATGACCTATAATGTTTCCTCTTGGAACATGCCATTGCAAGTTTAATTTTAAATTTCTAAAACAATAAAAGTTGTATAAGACATCTTGAAATTGATCATGAAACTTGGATGACCTTCATATCATAAAAGTTGAGCAAGTTATGGTCCTTGGAAGTTGACCTCTTAACTAGGGCACAAGCAAAATGACCTATAATGTTTCACCATAAAAAATGAATTTATAAGAAACACTAGCTCTTGATGTCAACATGAAATTTGTTTGTAATGTCATAAGGAGTAACTTTTCTCTTGGATTAATTTTCATATGACAAAAATTGTAGGAGATAGGATCTAGGGAACCCCAGCTTTGACCAGTTGACTTTCTCTGGTCAACCTCTTTGAACCAACTTGCAAACTTGAAGTTATCTTGATCTTTTATACTCATGGAGGATCATATATGCATAATATGATGTATGATTAAGTATCCCTTGATATATTTGACCAAATGTTGAAGAAACTTGTTGAGGAAGTCACACAAGATACCTAGATGAATTAGGGTTTCCAAGGCAAACTAGCTTCAAACTCTTGATGAATTCTTGATCAAAATGATAAATGAAGAACATGGGAATCCATATATGATGCTTTGAAGCAATATGGACCATTGCTGGATTGATCTCCTTGCATTGAGGGCCTCAAACCCTAGTTATGAGCTTGAGAAGGCATAGCTGGATACACACACTACCTACAAAAGAAGCAAAGACATACATAGAAATATTTTTGGTATTTCGGTTAGTAAACAACTAAAAACAAAGCATGATATAATAAAATGTGTTTGGTGATCTCTCCCAATGCAAACCCAATGAATGATGGGTAAGGAGAAAGCCAAGGTGTGATCCCAAAGCCAATGCAAATGATGAGATAGCATGAGGGATCTTATGGTCAAAATTGGGATCTTACTGCTACCCCTATTTAAGGACATTCTAACTGAGGATGTGAAGGTTAAAATATTCGTATCAACTCAATAGAATGGAATTAAATAAAAACATCAAGAAATAAATTTTGGTCCCTAAGAGACCTCATGATACATATGATACAAATGTTAAAATAATCTTTGTGGGGAATATATTGTCACAAAGGAAAAGAATTCGGAGAGACTGAAAGTCCACAGGAGCACAATGCATTCCGTAAGGAAAAACATACTGAGGAGACAAAGACTCTAGGGGATAAAAAGCTATGCGTAGGCTAGGCTACGACTTGATAACTGATGGAGAAACAAGAGGTTTTCCATGAAAATAAATCAATGCAAAAACGCGTCTTGGGGATAAAGTTATCTGCAGGGGATGGCGACTTCACTGAGGAAATATGTGCTCAAACTCAATTGGGGAAGAACGAACTTTAACACAGGAGTAAAATAGATGTATTATCTACTATCAGTTACTGGTTAAGAATATCAATACACTCAGATAGAGGGACATCCGTTACCGGTTAGGGTAAACATATCAAGGATGACTCACTGAGGAAAAAGAGGTGTATTCATTACCGGTTACTGAGTAAGAATGACCTACTGGGGAGAGAAGATTAACTAGGATTTACAACTACCTGTTACTAGGAAGAACACCAAAAAATGAACATATCAAGGATAAACTCAAAGTAAGAATATTCGTCATCGGTTAGGATAAACATATCAAGGATATTCCACTTGAGGAAAGAGGAAGAATATCTGTTGTCATACCAAAAAATTCACCCTACCTCTCACAAAGTTCATCTAGGTCACTAACCTTAATCATATGCATATCCTTGTGTTCATTCATTTCACCCACATAGTCTTTGGTCCAATACAAGAGGACATGTATCATGGATCCAAAGCCTTATGCTTGCACCTAGTGAGAGCTAGGGTTCCTCTGCAGATAAAGGTGGCTCAATCAGTCAAACCTTAATTTGAGGTATCTCTTGAAGCCTATGTACAAGCTCAACATTGAAGATTCAACCGTTTCTTCTTGATGAAGAAAAACCCTAGTTTGAAATCCTTATTTGATCATGATATCCTTGAACCCTGATTCCTGGCCACTACTCCTTGTGTGTATCCCATAACCCTCAATTTGTCCCATTCATGTTCATTTCGTCAGATCATTTCACCTGATCACTATTAGCCCTTACTTAGTTCATTCAAATGGCAATTCCATCATCACAATCATTACAATGATTCATTACACGAAAGAATGCAAAAGACTAGAACTTTGACTAAGCGTTGACTTTGGTCATTAGTTGACTTTTTGGTCAACTTTGACCAAAGTCAACCATGTAACTAATATCATTTTCCAAGTCATAACCAACTATCATTCATGTTCACCTGTAAACATTTTGAAACCATTCAAAAACAATTTTAACACTTTCATTTTCATGACACATCTATTCCGTTCTCCCAAGTACACAGACCATACAAGCATGTGTGTTAAGCCTTTCATTTCAAACTCACATTCAAATTTTCCATTCAAGTCCAACTTTCCATACATTTCAATTCACATATGTTCATAATTTCAAAGCAGTTCAAAACCGTAATCCTAAGTTACAAGATTTACAAACACTAAACCAAGATCTCACATCACACTTTCAAACGAAATTCGAGTTACAATTCACCTTCTATCCAGATGCCAAGACCGCTGAAAAATAAAACATAAATTCTGTGAAATACAACTTCTCCTTGGAGATTGCTTATCAGGTTAAACTGTGTGTGTGAGAGATGGAATCATCACAGCATGTGGCTGAATGGAATGAAGTGCAAAGGATTGCTATAAGTGTTGACCTTGTTGACGTTGCTAAAAAGCAACTTGAATTTCTTGCTGATGTTGATATAAATCATCATCTCTATGATGGTCCTGTCCTTGATAGAACTATCTATAGGTACCATGATTGTTGGCTTCCCGTTCTTGCCAAGTACTCTGAATCTCGGATTTCAGAAGGTCCTTTGGTAGTTCCTCTCGACTGTGAATGGATTTGGCACTGTCACAGGCTCAACCCGGTAAAGTACAAACTTGACTGTGAAGAACTTTATGGATATGTACGTGATAGCTTTGATGTTGTCTCTACTGCTCAAGGAATTGTTGGCAGCCAAGTGGAAAAAAATCTGGAACAACTTATATCCAGATGAGCCCTACAATTCTGATTTGATCGATAGTCTTCCAAAGTACATAAAATATGATCTGATTTCAGCTGTTAAGAGGCAGATCCCATTCCTTTACCAAATATCCAAACCCTGTAGCTGAAACCATAAGCTAATCAGAACCATATAAACCTTGTAAAACCATACATTCATGGGTTAGAATAATAACAAATCCAGCAAGTCACAATGCATCTGATGATATCAGGGATTCAACTGGCATTGTTGGTCGCGAGTCCTTAGAGAGGTTGCGTTCATCAGCCTCTACCCCAGGTTTGATCGAACTTCAGAACCATAGTGTAAATTCTCACAGTTTTTCATCTGTTGTTGGTTCCTCTCTGTCAAGGTCGACGACCCTTGAATCACACATTATTGGGAGACCTGTTAGATATGGACTTCCTCATGTGGGTAGCGAAGTTTGCTCTGTTGAGAAAAGTGGTGCTGGTCTTAGTGGCATTAGAGATTAACTCATCGTCATCATTGTAGCGGTAAATTCATGATCATCAAGCTATGGATAAGCTAGACATCAAATAACAAGAGTCGCCACCGCGCTTTTATTGTTTCCAAGGGAAAAGGGAAAAGTACGAACAAAACCCAATAATAAGAAGTTTTCTAATTAAAACTAATAAAATGGCAGAGATTACAGGTAAGGGGGTTGGTTACATAGAGGGAAGGTGTTAGCACCCAAAGTGTCCTAGGTACTCCTAGGGAGCCCTTTTTTTGTGTGCATATGTATTTTGTACAAATGATGTTTACAAGCAAATAGAATGGGGGGATTAGAAAAGAATTCATTAGTTATATTTTTGTGTTTGACAAGATCTTCGGACTTGTGCCTACGTACCAATATAAAAATGAGGGATCAAAACCTCGTAGTTCGTGGTATAAATTTCAAAGTGGATGTATTACTTTTTAACAAAAAATTAAGTTTGAAAGGCACAGAGGCCTAAAAATGGTTTGAATCAGTTAGTTCTTTTTTTTTTGGCTTTTGAAATTTTTAAGTCAAGTATAGTTAAGTCTATTTACAAGTTTGATTTAAGAAAAGAAGTTTGAAAATGCAATGGCATAAGGCCAAAGTTTCTAATTTGCAAAGGGTCTAAGTTTAGAAAAACAAGAACAAGCAAAGAAGATTTTAAAAACAAGAGGGAGAGATTTTGAAATTAAAGAAATAGGGAGGAGATGAAGAGACTAATCCTAAGCAAAAATTTAAAAGTTGAGAGTTGAAAAGATCTGACTACTGGGCTGCAGTCCAATAGGCAAGAATGTCATATAGAAACCCAAATTCCCTTGGACATTAGAATCAAGCAACAAATAATGCATAGAATATCAACTTGAAAAGCAAGACATCAAATAAATATGGCCACATCCAAGCTTAGCAACTCCATGATCTTCTTCAAATTTTCCCATGTAGCAGATGAATTCCTCAATGCTACAAGTCACAGGTTCACAATAACAACTTCACAATGATCAGGTTACAGATGAACTCAAATGGATCTTTCAAGGATGTATCAGATGAAGTTTCAGATTACAAGCACTTGGTTACATGAAAGTTGGCATTGGCCAAGTCCTTTGCATAGGGAGTGTTGCCTAAATTCTAAGTCCAATTGTCTCAGATCAAACCAACAGTCCACACAAGATGTTTTTTAGGGTTTTTGTTCTTATTATGTACATTAATGGTCAAAGACCAAACAAACAAACACAATATACACAAACAAAATATATCACACAAATATGGTCCAAGTGGATAAAGTAAAAATGACATCAACATAAACAATTAGAATGGTATGAATAGTGGCAAATGAATAAGGCTTAAAAAATAAAGTGCACTAAAGTAAATGACTTGAAACTAAATGTTAGTTATTAATGAGTTATAAGTTAGTATTGCTTTTGCTTTTTTTTAAGTCATTCTTTGGAGAACACTCAAGCCACTTATCACAAGCATGGATCCTTGAACTAAGACATCTTCCAAAGGAAGGAAAAAAGGCCAAGTTTCCACATAATACCATGAAAGAGGGGAGACTTACAATCTCACTAACTAGAATGCTATGCCTTTTTGTGTCAAAGTTTAGCACTATGTTAAGCAATCGTAATTGGACTTATGTAGAAGTCACAACTATTTGAGGACGGGCAATATAATTTTGGTGTTAATGCATGTTAGAGACATAGTATAATGGACTATGCTCATGAAAGATACCACACAGAAAAGCAAAAGTGGTGGCCTAATCTTATTCATACTTATGTTAATTTTGTAATCAACTAGCCTTAGGATGTAGAGATATCATAGGTCTATGACAAGAATGCATAAAGAAGGGGAATGAGATGAAGAGGGAGGGACCATAGATCAAACTCAAATTGGACAAAGGAGGACTTTTACCAAACTAAGATCATTCATTCATTTTGGGAGATGGAATGTACATTCCATCAATCCCCTAAATCCAATGATCTTAACCTAGCAAAGTCAAATCAACCTTGACCAAGGCCCAACAACACAAGTCAATCAAAAAGGCTCAACACAATTATTTTGGCATTTAAACAATTAAAAATACTAAAAATGATACATTAATTTAAATATGGTTGGTCAAATTCCTAAAACCACATCAAAACACCAAAGAAATGGCCATGAGATTTATCATAGGTCAAACAAGGTCAAAGGACATTGGAGAAAATTTTTCAGAATTTTTGGAAACTTAAAACTATTTTTGAACAATTAAAAATAACCACAAAATTAATTAAATCATAAAAAATATTAATAATGATCCAAAAAATAATTTTAATTCAAAATATGAAAGAGGATTTTATTTAAATTTTTTTGGTGAAACTCTCAAATTTTTTGGATCAATATTAAAATTAATATGAATTAATGAAAATCAAAGGAATAAAATGAAAATAAGAAAATACAAAAAAACGCGGACCACTTGATCTCCCTCATTAATTGAGGTGGAAGATCAAGTGGCCACAAACGCGCGTTCCATGATGGAACTTAGTCAGCGCGCCACACAAGTGGTAATCAAAACCAACGCTTGTGATTAAAACATTTTAAATGAAATCAATGGTTCGGGACCACGCCACATCATTGCCGGAACAAAGTGTTGGTCGTCTTCTCAGGCGACCTTGGCCAGACTGGTCCAATAATTACCATGACATAAATGAAAAAAGAGGATATGATCTGAAAGAAAAAATGGCGTAGAACACGAATCTGACCTCAATTTTAACTAACTCCAAATATATAGAAAGATATGAGGAGTTGAATTTTGAGGTGAGTCAACTGAGTTGCTTCGATTTGACCTCAAAGCAACTCAATCTTCTTGCCTATATTGGTAGGACTTCAGACAACCAAAGATCCAAGAGAGTTGATGAGAATTAAGTGAGAATCGAAGAGAAGAAAAAATATGGAAAATACATTCAATGTTATGCAGAACTTGATCTCTCTTGCTTCAATTCTTGTTTGATCTTGCTCCAATAGCTTGCAGAAGTGGATTAGGAATGGTAAGAAGCTTTGGATCCTGGAGTTTTTGAATCTCCAAACAGTGAGATTCAAACTCAATTTTCAAGTGAAAATTATCAGGTTTTCCTTTGAGTTATGAGGGTTTGAAGAGTGGAGACAAAGCTGGCACGCAAGGATCCTTTGAAATGAGCTAAGAGGGTCTCTATTTATAGCAAATTAATGTGTTATTTGCACACTTACAATTTCTTCCAAATTTGGCAATGTCATGTTCAAGCTTGCATGGGTGTATACAGGCCCATGAAGAAATGCACTAAGGTCCAAAACCAACTGAAATGAGGTCTGAATCAAGCTTGATTGGCAAGGCAATGTGAAATGATCATTTGAAGTTTTGATTTTGCCAATTGATGCATGCCTGTTAACACCATGCGCAACCCTAACAAACTTGATCCAAAATTAATGAATTAGGACTCTTTGGAAAGATTAAATCAAGAGGAACAACTCTTACGTTGAACATGTTTCCGTTTGGAACTTGTATCACGGTGAATTTTGAGGTGGAAGTTTGGAAATTTTAACATGTTGGAAAATTTTCTAAGTGTTAAGTCATATACTTCAATGTTCCACCTTACTAAACGTTTTATGTGAGCTCCAAATAAGAAAAGTGTATTCATAAAAGTTGTATCTCTTTTAAATACCTTCAAAATGGTCACCAATTTGACATCATTTGGATTTAGAATGAAAGAGTTATGCATTTTTGAAGTTGAGGAAAATCACTTGTTGAATGGTATTGGTCCAAAATGACCTATAATGTATCCTCATATCACATGCTCATAAAAGTTGATTTAACTCTCACTCCAAACATAAAAGTTGAAGTATACATCTTTAATTTGATTCTGCAACTTGAAAATATTTGATCTCATAAAAATTGAGCAAGTTATGACCTTGGGAAGTTGACTTTCAAATTAGGGTTTAGACAAAATGACCTATAATGTTTCAACATAGGAAATGACTTTCCAAGAAAAATTAGCTCTAGACCTTAACATGAAAGTTGTTTGGAATGTCATTTAAAGTAACTTTTCTCTTGGAATCATTTTCATATGATGAAAATTGTAGGAGATAGGGTCTAGGGAGACTCAGTTTTGATTAGATGAATTCATCTGGCCAACCACCATCAACCAACTTGCTATCATGCAATTCTATTGACTTTTTAGGCTCATGGTAGATCATATATGCATAATATGATGAATTTTGAAGTCCCCCTTGAGTAATTGGATCAATTGATAAGGAAGCTTGTTGAAGAAGTTACTCAAGATACCCGGACAAACTAGGGTTTCCAAGGCAAACCAACTTCAAACTCTTGAAGAAATCTTGATCAAAATAACATGCAAATATCATTGGGACTCATATATGATGCTTAGAGACATTATGGATCATTTCTTGGTTGTGCTCTTAGCTATGAGGGCCTTAAACCCTAGATGTGAACTTGATAGATCAATGGTGATCATGCCCTTCCTACAAAAGAGTTAGGCAAATAACAAAGACATATTTTTGTTTTTTGGTTAGTGAAATGATAATATACAAGTATGATACAATCACATGGTACTTGGTGATCTCTCCCAAAACAAACCCAATGAAAGAGGGGTAAGGAGGATGCCAATGTGTGATCCCAATGCTAGTGCATATGATGAAATTGCATGAGGGGTCTTAGGGTCAAAACTGGGGTCGTACAATCATGTTTATATTGCATTTTCCCAGAGCTCCGGTTCTCCATTAAAGATAGCAGCAACATTTATTACTTTTGTTGCATTTTGTACCACGCGTACAGGCTCATCTACATCCTGGAAGCTGAAATAAATAACCCTCTAAATTGAAGTTATACAGTCCCTATTATGTGTTTCTTCCATCGTTGCATGGGCCGCAGAGAAAGTGATGTGACCTTTTGTATCAGCCTCCATAGCAAATTTATATCCTGAGTAAAATCGAGAAGCCTGGCCAAACTCAGACGAGTTCGAACAGATATGACGTGGTTACCGGCAGCATGAGCATTAGTAACCTTCGGCAAAGTAGCCTTATCCATTGCCACTTAATTGTTTAAGTTATCAACATCAGATGCTGAAGATGAAGGACATTCACCTTGAGAAACCACTTGAAGAGTTGATTGCAACTCACACCGATCTCGGTTTGTACTAAAATGTTCACAGTAAACCACTCTCATGTATGCCACCTCCATGCATTTATATGCCAAATCAGTTGCTGCTGTTTCTTGATGACTTTCATATTCATGGCACATGACTTGAAAAGTTTGGCTGCTATGGCAGAAATTTGCATTTGACTCATCTCCCCGTACTTGCTAATCTCATTGTGACAAATTTCAAAGATCCTCAGTGCAGAAACTTCAAACCAACACTAAAGTAGGCCGCATTGCTTTCAAAATCAAATTCAGAATTCTTATAGTGACCTACACTTTCTTTTAGTTTTGCGGAATCTTCCAGGGTGCCAACGGCAGTCGCTCAACACTTGTTCTCATAGGACTTGACACAGTGAGTTGTTGGCCAGGTGCAACACTTCCAGAACTACAATTAACTAAGACATTGCCGCTAGCATCAGCAGAATTTCTCACTAACTTGGTCAAACAACTGTTGCCTGCAGGAGCTGGATGTTCATTAGAAATATCTCCCTTTTGATACCGTGTTACAAAAAATGTTTCTAAGAGTGTTCTTGCTGAGTCTAAGGATACAAATGTTGCTTTTGGTACTGATGATCACTCCAATACATGCTTAGAGATGTTAAAGAAGGGGGAACTTCAGAAGAGGGAACCAATGTTGTCTAGTCAGTTCAGAGACATTGACACCATTGTAAGGCACAAAACTTTTAATCCCGAGACTAAGCGCCCTTACACCATCAACATGATTGAATGCCTCGTGAAGGATATTCACTTCGCAGTTGATCCAAACAGCACCTCCAAGAAGTAGGCTCTGTAAGTGATTCAGGAGCTTCGGAAGCGTTACCCTATAAGACGGTTTCCATTAACGATACGTTGTGCTTACCTTGAGGAGGAAGTACATGTCCTTTTAGAAAAGCTGAGCTAGTAGAAGGCAGCCGACATTTCTAAAGAAGGGATTGCTGCTCAGTTATCTCCTGTTTTTGAATTAGAACCTAGTATATATAAAGATCGTCATGACCCTGTTATGGATAAGATGCATTTAAGATTTGAAGTTCTTGCCCATCCTCTTTATTTGGACGGGGATACCCCATGGATCAGTATAATGGTCATGATGACAAACACACACCACCATCAATCCTCAACACCGCCTCACTTTTGCTACTCTCTCCAATTCCGCTTCATGGTTAAGGAACGAATTTAGCAGCAAAGTGGAGTCAACAATCGCAGCAATGTGAGAGCTTTCAGCGGTCAACCGGGCCTTACTACTGTGTTCCAACTTGCTGATCATGAAGCTGGAAAGTCCGGTACGCAGGATTACATTTTAAGAGTGATTCTATTCTACTGCAGATCAATAGGGCTCCCACAACATCAGTGGCCTGTGAACCAAAGGCCAAACACAGTGACAAACTCAAGCCCAAACCATAGTACATGGAGCAGTGCCTGACCACAGCCTGTATAACATCCAAAGACATAGCAGTCGATCCAAAGTAACTTTCAACAAATGATTAACCTACACAAGAGAAACACGCAAATCAAGCTAAATAGTACACCTACATTTCTTAACTCAGAACATATTAGTGACATTTAACGTATGACAGTAATCCATGGCAGTAAAACAGTTTATTCTAACATAATAGAGTCCATTTGCAAATTAACCGTGCATCCACTTCACAGCGGATTTTTATCATGGCTAACATGGAACAACACTTCAATCGATAGTCCATAACCAAGATTATTCTCTAGCATTTCGTCAATAACAATAGGTGTAATAATTCACCCCTATTCCATCAACCAAGCATTTCAATCATCCAAGTTCAATGATCTCTATTCCATTAACATAATCCAGCTCAATTAACAAAGGATTGACTAACCTAACGGAAACTATTAAATAACTTCAGGTACTAACTCAGTTAAATTCGGCTCATATTGACAACAACCTAACTAACTCCCAATTCAAACAGCTAGCTACAATTAACAGAACCTTAACGGAACTCTAACATCCAACTGAATTTCATTCCAATTTCACTATCAGAGTGAACTGCCCTAACGGTGTTACCCGGGCTACCCGATTCAGTTAACCACTCCCAACTCTATAAATTCATCTCTCACCCTCATTCACGATTTCAATTTTTTTATTCTCTTAGCTTCATCACCCTCAACACTCACCAGAATCTTGACTCTCTCTGAACTCAAATCTCAATCATCTCCAAAACCTTCATCATCACCGTCATTCACCATCCCTGACTCATAAGCTCTAATTGGATAAATCACCGATACGGTTCGACCGGTAACTCCTTGAGACCTCCAACACTCATCGTCGTCACTCTCCCAATAATAACCACTTGAAATCGAGATAAAGAGAAGGAGAAGAGAGGGAATCAGAGTTACGAGAAGAAGGGGAAAGAGATAGAGCCATTACCTGGAAGTAGAGATTTCATCGTCGTCGTCACCGTCGTCACTTCCGGCAGGTAAAGTTATCGAAATCTCGTCATTCATTGAATGTTGCGTTACTGTGATGGAGGGAGGAGCTAGGTGAGTCGGAGCCTTAATCCCCGGGCTCTGATTCTCGAGGAGCTGCGTCTAACTTTAGTTTTAGCAAGTTAGGTTTTCGGACGGAAGAGGAGCGACTAGGATCTTAGGTCGCGGATCCGATAGGACTGATTAGAGATTCGGAATCAAGAGTTGATGGTGAGTTTTTTGGTGTATTTAATTTGGATTTTGGGGAGTCGCCGCTGCCGGAGGCGATTTTCGGCGCGACGACTTATGGCGGTCTGTTTGAAAAAAAGGCTCAGATGAAGTTTGGATAGGGCGCGCCGTTTGAATTTTTGTGTTGGCATTCACGCGCCACTCAGGAGCCTCCACGTGTGGTGGTTGATTGTTAGGTTAGTTTGGGCTTCAGCACATGGAAGCCTTTCCCATGACAGATTGGTTTGGGCTCATGAATGTGGGTCTGACACTGTTCATCATGCCACCCTCAAATTCCTTATGCACCTCCCTACCGTGACTGAGTTCCCATGGGCCTATGGCCTTTAGGCCCATGCGCCTGAAATTTCTTCCTGCACCATATTCCAGAGTTTGAACCCCCTGACCCATGTTATTTTATTTTGGTATTTTCTTTTGATTTTCTTGGTATTTCCATGCAATTTAGTTCTTTTAATTTTGATTTTTACTTGTTGATTACTATGAGTAGAAACGAATAAAAATGATCTTCATGTAGAAATTAAACTAGAATTAGAATTTACCATGTTTAGGACTATTTGGTTTGTTTCTCAAATTAAAAAAATCCCTAAAAAGAGTTGGTTAGCCATATTAACGTTTTTATAATTTTCCCATGATTCTTGACAATTAGCATGTTTTGGGTTAATTAGGATTAAATCATTTTAATTCCCTTTTAATTCTATATGCCATGTTCATGTATTATATGACCTTTAATTCTATTTTAATTGTTCAATTTCTTTGATTGCGGTTTTTAGATCCAATTTGAAAATGACATTTCAATTTGATATGATGTGTTAGCATGTCCATTGTTCCCACCATGATCATTATGTCATTTCATCATACCATCACCTTTATTTGAATTAGGATTTTAATTCCATTTTATTAATGCATACTAACCACTTGTTGTTTTTGTGTGGTGACATGTGAGTGAGAGATCCAAACACCATCCAAGTTATCCCTTTTATTTTTATTCAATAGTTTGTAAAGTGTAGTTTCCTTTCATGGCTTTATGTTGTATTGTGTGGGTTCCCTCCATTGTGGGTTAAATGTTCCCCCTCCCTTAACCATGTAATATCTTAGATTTATTTATTTCTAGTTAGTTTAATATGCATGTTAATAATCAAAGATAAAACACAAAACGATAAACAAAGCATTTCAAAAGAAACAAGAGGTACTTGATTCAATGTCAATTTGTTTTTCCAAATAAAAATCACACCATTGCAACGCGAATACTCAATCCAACATCAAGTATTCTCCACCCACCTCATGATCCTTTATTCACATCTTCTCCGTTCTATTCTCAAACTCATTCTATCTCTCACCTTCATTCTTCACTCACTATTTTCATAATAAATTCAAACACTTGATTCAACGTCAAGTTCCTTTTCCAAAACCATTTTCGTAACAAATTTGAATACAAATGGGGTGTACGTGTTTGTACACAAGATTCAAGTAATTGGGTTGTCGGCCGTACCTAGCCTAAGGACCCGACACTTGACTTTCCCCCCTAAAACATCTAATGATTCAAACAAGTTAGATCTAGGCGCCACGAGGAAGAAAAATAATAGTTAGGACTTCATTGTCCTCTCGATTCCCAAGTACTTTGGTTGTTGACTGTACTTAGTCAAGGGTTAGAGACTTATTTCTCTCTAAGTTCCAACGATTAAACTTGCCAAACTTATTTCACAATTTAAATCTTTTTGGATGAAAAAAAATGGTTAGGATAACTTGTCTTCTCAACTCCCGAGTTATTGGACCGTTGACTGTATCTAGCCAAGGGTCTAATGCTTGCCTCCATGCATAAAATCGACCCCAACCAATCAAACCATCTTTTGTCTTAGTGAACTATATTCAAAACCTTTCAATAAGGACGTGTTACTTCCGTTCTACCGTGAATGAAGCTTAAGCCTCCATGTGCGAGCAAGTAATGTTTAACTTCTAGAGTGCGAACCAAGCGTCCCCACTTTACCGCAAACAAGCAAATACTTTCTGCTCCCATGACAGAGTACATAAGCAAGTGAACAGTAGCGTGCGAATGTCAATATTGTTCAGTAAAAACAACCAAATAAATACGCCATTTTTTGAGCCGAACTACGAAGCTCTGACTTCCCTATTGCACGTATGGGGATACGTAGGCACACGGGCCCAAATCATTGGTGAGCACACTAACTTAAAACTTATTTTCTCTCCCATCTCATCCTTCATCTCATTCTTAATAGCAAGCAACTTACATATAAACAAACATCCATACGCATTTGATACGAGCAAGTGGTTCCCATGGAGTACCATGGATGTGAGGGGTGCTAATACCTTCCCCTCGCATAACCGACTTCCGAATCCGCTCTTGGTTGCGAGACCATTTCTCTCATTTGGAGTTTTATCGCTATTTTCTCTTTCCTTTGGAATAAATAAAATCCGGTGGCGACTCTGTATTTTTCGCGGCGCTTCATCCGTTACCTGTTAGGGTAAACATATCAAGGATAAACTGTCGGGGAGAAATAGGAATTACAACTACCGGTTACTGGGTAGAAGACCAAAAATAGAGAATATCCGTCACCGGTTAGGATGAACATATCAAGGATAGACTCGGTAGAGGAAATGGGATTTACAGCCATCGGTTACTGGGCAGAAGACCACAAAAAATAGAGAAAATCCATCAATGGTTATAGTGAATATATCAAGTATTAACTATGAGGGGAAAAAGTAGGAACTATATCTACCATTTACTGGGCAGAAGACCACAAAGAGGAGAAAATCCGTCACCAGTTAAAGTGAACATATCAAGGATTGACTCTCTAGGGAATAAAAGTAGGGATTACAACTACCTTTTTACTGGGTAGAAAACCAAAAATAGAAAATATCCGTCATCGGTTAGGATGAACATATCAAGGATAGACTCACCAGGGAAACATGAAAACGAATCCGCTGGGGAAAACAAAGAAAGTAGATTACAATTTACCGGGTATTGGGAAAAATTAATGTACTCAACATCAAGACGAATATTACCAGTTACCGAGTAATAGATTCTTGGAGACCAAAAGATCTATCTAGGTAAGAACTAGAAAGAAACGGTCAATCAAAGACTCATCCCAATGAGAATATAACTCAGGGGGAGTGGTTCCATCCAGATAATAAACTGGGGAGGAAACTTAAAAAACATCATCCACGAGAAAATAACTCAGTGGGGAATGAGAAAGGATAAACTCTTTTTGCTTCAGGGGTTGACACTCTACAATTGAAGGAGGACAGACACACCAAATCTGCATGGGAAAAAATATCACCAAAGCAGGGGATCAGAAGAAAAATCAATGCGATAAAATGTACAATGAAATATCTCATGTTGTGTTTTATGAATGAATATGCATGTGTATGATTATGATTATACCGACAAAACAACACAAAGGATACAAATAACGAAGATTTGAATCATCACTACAAAACACTCAGCTAATTTCAACAAGATGGAAAGACCAACTGGCGAATATGCTAGGGATGAAAATAAATCATCTAGCTCTAAATAGATCAACTCTGGCTGGGGAAAGACATGCAGAACATGCTTCCAATTGATCACAGCAAACTCTGCGGGGAGAGAGAACTGCTGAAGGATGATCAACCAAACATGCCGAGGATAGAGAAGGATCCACTGAGGATCAAAATAAGTCAACACTGCGGGGAATTTTAAGTCAATACCATGTCAAATGGGAGACCACCTTGTAGGGGAAAAAACCAAATATTGCTCAGAACCAAACACTGCCGAGAAATAGGGAAATTCTACCAGAAGATGAACTCTATCAGGGAATACAAGACATAAAACTCCGAATGGGGATTTGAGTAAATTGTTGGAGATGATGTGACTTATTGGAACAAACCAAAGACCATCACACTCCTTAATAATCATCAAATTCTTCTTGGAAATTGCGAAATAAACCAATTCCAAGGTAAAAATAACCGAATCCGACTCACACAGGGGAGAAACTGTCGCGGTTATGCAACACAAACAAATGCAAATGGGGATCTGGAAACCAAATAAAGGTTATGGATATCCAGGGTTCAATCATCAAATCACAAACTGGGGGATGCAGAACATGAACACCCCAGCTGAGGAATATGAATTTGTAAAGGGGACCAATCATCAGCTCAACCAGGGATAAAAGGTTGCTTGGGGAGCAACTTCTTAACCAAGCTAGGAACAAACGACGAACTGTTGGAGAGGAACAAGTTACCAAACCAACTACTTGGGGAAGACCAACAATGTTTCACACTTCAAGACTTACCTGTTCTTAGATTTTTGTTGACATTCCTTGCTGAAATTGATTATTCTTAAAGTGAGTGTTTTTATTATTTTAAGAAGAAGAATTATCCATAAATTTATTTTAAAATTATCATCATAAAAATTCAATTTTATTTAACAGAAGTAAATAAGAATAGAAATAATTGGATAAAAGCTCAACTTTATTTAATAGAATGGTAGTCAGCGAATGGCGGGACTCCATGGATCTTTATAAAGTTTGAGAAATGGTAATTTACATGGAAAAAGGGCTACATTAAATACAATGATCACTACTCTCCCTATCAGCTTTGAAATCTGTTGTGCTCTTGTCTTTAGTTGAGAATAATGAATCAGAATTAAATGACTACTCTTCAAAACTGCTTCCTAGATTAGGACCAATCGAATGCAGTTACTTGCCATAATCCCTAATTTTAGCCTAGATTGCCTCAAGGTTGGGTACTCAATCTACCGGGATAAATTTTTTGTTTTATGTCTCTAACTTTTTCCTGGATTGCCCTTTCGGGTTTTCAATCCACCGAGACGCTCATTTTTGCCTAAGCCGCCCTTTCGGGTTTTCAACTTAGCGAGTTGTTCTTTTATTTTTTAGGCGAAGTATTTCTTAACTGCATCGACATTCATAGGACGAGTGAACTCTTCACCATCCATAGTTGTAAGATTCAAATCACCTCCTAAAAAAGATCTCTTCAAAACATATGGGCCTTCATAATTAGGAGTCCATTTACCCCTAGCATCAGGTATGAAAGATAAGATCTTCTTGAGCACGAGGTCACCTTCTCGGAACACACGAGGCTTGACCTTCTTATCAAAATCTTTCTTTATTCCCTGCTGATGTAACTGCCCATGACACATGGCAGTCAACCTTTTCTCTTCAATCACATTCAGCTGGTCATACCTGGTCTGGCACCACTCAGCTTCTGTCAACTTAGCATCCATCAAAACACGCAATGACAGAATCTCAACCTCCACGGGGAGCACAACTCCCATGCCATATACAAGAGAGAAAGGGGTTGCCCCTGTTGAAGTATGGATGGATGTACAGTACCCATACAAAGCAATTGGTAGCATCATGTGCCAATCTTTGTACGTCACAACCATATTCTGAATGATCTTCTTGATGTTCTTGTTTGCAGCTTCAACAACCCCATTCATCTTGGGTCTGAATGATCTTCTTGATATTCTTGTTTGCAGCTTCAACAACCCCATTCATCTTTAACAACCCCATTATCAGCCAATAGTAACCTTCTTTCAACATCTTCTTTGCCATATCATGTCTATTAGAATGAGTACCAAAGGATCCTTCATGGACTTCAGCCATCAACAGGTATGCTTCGTGTCTATTCACGCATCTGAGCAAAACCATATTGAAATTTCTCTTGTAAATCACATCACCATTTAGCTAGAAATTACCAACCAATCTTCTCAAAGTCTTCTTATCTTTCAAAGATGCCCCAGACGGGTAGATCTGACTTTGGAGGAAACATTTGATATCATGATACCATGGCTTTTCATCTTTTACTTCTTCAACAGCAAAGACATGAGCTGGCCTATCAAGACGCATCATAGTTAAATTAGGAACTTCATTCCAAAAAGTCACCATAACCATTAAAGCCAATGTTGCAAAAGCATCTGCCATCCGATTTTCATCTCGAGGGATATGATAAAACTCAAACTTTGTAAAGAAAGTTGATATACTCCTTGCATAGTCTCTATACGGTATCAAACCGGGTTGATTCTTCTCCCATTCACCTTTGATTTGATTCACAATGAAAGTTGAATTTCCATAGACGTCAAGATATTTAATTCTGAGATAAGTGACTTCTTCAAGCCCCATAACGCAAGCTTCATACTCAGCCATATTATTTGTACATTTGAAGGTCAATCTAGTTGTAAACAGAAAATGAGTGCCTTGAGGAGTAATAATCACGGCCTCAATGCCATTACCATATAAATTAACAGCTCCATCAAATACCATGCCCCAACGAGAACTAGGCTCTGGCCCTTCTTCGAGCAATGGTTCATCCCAATCTTTCATCTTCAAGTACAAGATCTCTTCGTCAGGAAAATCATATTGCATTGACTGATAATCTTCAATGGGTTGGTGAGCCAAATGGTCAGCCAATATACCACCTTTAATAGCTTTTTGAGATCGGTATTCAATATCATACTCAGATAACAACATCTGCCAACGGGAAATTCTCCCAGTTAAGGCAGGCTTCTCAAAAATGTACTTGATTGGATCCATTTTGGATATCAATCAAGTAGTATGATTCAACATAAACTAGCGCAGACGCTTAGCAGCCCAAGCCAATGCGCAACATGTCTTCTCAAGCATAGAATACCGAGTCTCACAGTCGGTGAACTTCTTACTGAGGTAGTAAATTGCATATTCTTACTTCCCAAATTCATTTTGCTGACAAAGAACACAACCCATTCTCTCTTCAAGCACAATCAAATACATGATCAAAGGTATTCCTTCAACAGGCAGAGACAGAATCAGAGACTCAAGCAGATATTCCTTGATATTATTAAAAGCTTTCTGGCAATCCTCGGTCCAATCAAAAGATTGACCTTTCCAAAGGAGCTTGAAAATAGGTGCACATGTGGCAGTCATATGCGATATAAATGTTGAGATATAGTTCAAGCGGTCGAGAAAATCTCTGACTTGCTTCTCAGTTTTGGGCGTAGACATCTCTTGTATTACTTTGACCTTGGCAGGATGAACTTCGATACCCTTCTCGTTGACAATAAAGCCCAACAACTTACTAGAACGAACACCAAAAGCGCACTTATTAGGATTCAAGCGGAGTTTATATTTCCTCAAACGCTGGAATAACTTCAACAAATGCTCAACATTTTGTTCTTCATCACTTGACTTAGCAATCATATCATCAACATAAACTTCAATCTCTTTATGCATCATATCATGAAAAAGAGTGGTCATAGCTCTCTGGTACGTTGCACAAGCATTCTTCAGACCGAAGGGAATCACTTGATAACAAAATGTTCCTCAAGGTGTAATGAATGTGTTCTTCTCCATATCTTTAAGTGCCATCTTGATTTGATTATAACCGGAATATCCGTCCATAAACGAAAAGACGTTGAATTTAGCTATATTGTCTACCAACATATCAATGTGTGGCAGAGGAAAATCATCTTTTGGACTGGCTTTATTCAAGTCTCTATAATCAACACACATACGGACTTTTCCATATTTCTTAGGAACAGGCACAATATTGGTCACCCACTATGGATATTCGGAGGTAACAAGCAAACCAACATCGATCTGCTTCTGCACTTCCTCTTTGATCTTTACTGCCATATCAGGATGACTTCTTCTCAACTTTTGCTTGACTGACGGGCATTCTGGCTTCAACGACAATCTATGCTCCACAATCTCAGAATCTAAACCAGGCATGTCTTGATAGGACCAAGCAAACACATCCGAATAATCTCGAAGGAGATCAATCAACCTCTTCTTAGTTTCTAGACACAGTTGTGACCCAACCTTGACTTCCTTCACATCATCATCGGAACCCAAGTTGACTAATTCAATTTTTTTTTCAAACGGATGAATGACTTCTTCCTCAAGCTCAAGCAAATAGGACAAATCATCAGATGCTTCTTCATCATCAATCTCTTCCTCTACTTCAAACACAGGGAAATCAAAGTTTGAAGAGGGAGTAGGATCATTGTATTTAATGGGTTTGAGAACTGACCTACATAATGATTTGATATTTTGATTTTAGAGAAGTGGAGTGCAAACAAATATTATGCAGATGGAAAGTTCATTATTTATTTATGTTTTTTGTGATTACCATTTTCAGAAACAGCAAAAAGCAAAAATAAAACATCATAGATGTGAATGAATAAAATTGTATTACATTGATGATAATAAGGAAAATGTCCAACAATGTTCACTTCTCCATTAGGCATAGGAGAAAGATTTTTCTTTAAATAAATGAAAACAAATACTTAGAACGGTGAATAACAACAAGAACATCAACAACAATCCAGTTGTTGTAAGTCTGGCCATGCGTCACAAAGTTGGCACACGTTTTGTCTTCATCACCATTGTCCTCAATAATTGCAGCTAAGTGTTGATCATTCCCATGAATGAGCCCTCCACTGAGGAATACTTGTTGCATAATCTTGACATTGGCGTTGAATGACTCTGGTTGAAATCCCAACCCTGCCCTATTCTTATTCTCGGCGACCTCCACAACACGGCCCCACTTATCAATACTACCAGCCTGAATAGCCTCTTGTGCATCTTTCAAAGAAGACACGGGTGTCCTAGATTTCTTCAATTCATCAGCGATGGACAAAGCTTAGAACGGTGTTCCCACTTCCTCCTCAGCATCAACATATGTGAAAGAAGACAAATGGCTCACCAACAATGCATTCTCTCCACCAACAACGACAAGCTTGTCGTTCTTCATAAATTTCATCTTTTGGTGAAAAGTAGACGTCACAGCTTCAACTTCATGAATCATGGCCTTCCGAATAAGAAACTATAGACCAAGTGGATAAGCAACCTGCATAATGATTTGATATTTTTATTTTAGAGAAGTGGAGTGCAAACAAATATTATGCAGATGGAAAGTTCATTATTTTTATTTTTTTTGTGATTACCATTTTCAAAAACAGCAAAAAGCAAAAATAAAACATCATATATGTGGATGAATAAAATTGTATTATATTGATGATAATAAGGAAAATGTCCAACAATGTTCACTTCTCCATTAGGCATAGGAGAAAGATTTTTCTTTAAATAAATGAAAACAAATTACTTAGAATGGTGAATAACAACAAGAACATCAACAACAATCCAGTTGTTGTAAGTCTGGCCATGCGTCACAAAGTTGGCACAAGTTTTATCTTCATCACCATTGTCCTCAATAATGGCAGCTAAGTGTTGATCATTCCCATGAATGAGCCCTCCGCTGCAGAATACTGGTTGCATAATCTTGACATTGGCATTGAATGACTCTGGTTGAAATCCCAACCCTGCCCTATTATTGTTCTCGGCGACCTCCACCACACGGCCCCACTTATCAATACTGCCAGCCTGAATAGCCTCTTGTGCATCTTTCAAAGAAGACATGGGTGTCCTAGATTTCTTCAATTCATCGGCGATGGACAAAGCTTAGAACGGTGTTCCCACTTCCTCCTCAGCATCAACATATGTGAAAGATGACAAATGGCTCACCAACAATGCCTTCTCTCCACCAACAACGACAAGCTTGCCGTTCTTCATAAATTTCATCTTTTGGTGAAAAGTAGACGCCACAGCTTCAGCTTCATGAATCCATGGCCTTCCGAATAAGCAACTATAGACCAAGTGGATATCCATTACCTGAAAAGTAATTTGGAAATCACTCGGACCTATCTTCACTGGAAGGTCCACTCCTCCAATGACAGTTTTACGAGAACCGTCAAACGCTTTAACAACTACGCCACTGTACCTCATCGGGGCGCCTTGATAGGAGAGTCTTGACAAAGTTGACTTTGGAAACACATTCAATGATGACCCAGTGTCAACAAACACATTGGACAAAGCGTCCTCCTTACAATTCATTGAAATGTGTAACGCCAAATTGTGATTTCTGCCTTCCTCAAGAAGTTCTTCATCACAAAAACTCATATTATTACAAGAAATGATGTTGGCAACTATGTGGTCAAACTGATCCATAATAACATCGTGTTCAACATAAGCATGTCCCAACACTTTCTGCAATGCTTCTCTATGCGCCTCAGAATTCATCAACAATGACAACACTGAGATCTTTGACGGTGTTTGAAGCAACTTCTCCATAATGTTAAATTCACTTCTCTTTATCAGTCGTAACACCTCATCACCATCGTTAGTCTTTAATTTGCTGGATTCACCAGACTGACACATTGAAGCATTAACCGGATTCACTGCAGGAATCTCTGCCTTCTTACTTCCAAAAACATCTTCCATAACCTTTAGAAACACTAGAATGAACACACGACCACTACGGTTCACCTTCGCAATGTCTGCAATATTTACCACTGAATCTGCAAGTGGTAGAGGAACCTCTTGACCATTTTCAATCATTGTGGCATTGTACTAATATGGTAAAGCTTTATCGGATGCATAGGGGATAGGGCCCGCCAACCGTATAACCAACGACAATATCGATCTATTGACATTATTGTCGTTGCTTCTATGAAACTGAATCACCACCCGCTCAGGGGTTTTAAACACCGACACAATGACATTCACATCATCTCCCATACCCGTGGACTGTTGAATCTGGATTACATTCTCATCCACCAACTTCTAGATATCCCTTTTGACAATCATTATGGTCATGTTCACAGTTACTGATTAAACACAGAGTTCTATGCATTTCCACCAGATATCTTCAGATACACCTCACATCAAGAACTCTAAAATTCCCTGGACAACCGTCCACCATGCTGACAGAAGCGTTACCATGAACAAGAAACTAATTGGATTTCACATTAGGTGATCTATCCTCAAAGGACACCATACCACTCTTCACAAGCTTTTGAACTTCATATTTTAACGGATATCAATTTTCTATATCATGACCAGGGACTCCCTGGTGAAAAGCATAATGAAGATCATGTTTGAACCACCATGGTAGTGGCTCAGGAATTTGCGGAGCGTTTCTCGGGTGAATAAGATTCTTGAGTACAAGAGACGGGTACAACTTTGCATATGTCATAGGGATTGGGTCAAAGGAGACCTTCTTCCTTTCAAAATTTTGCTGATGATTATTGTTGTTGTTGTAGTTGGTTCTTTGTTGCAGTTGTTACTGATGTTGTTGTTGCTGGATTGGAACTGATTGATTGGTTAAATTGTTGAAAAAAATGGAATTACAGAAGAAAATTGGTGCTGATGTTGACGGGATTGAGAACTTTTCTTGACATGAGGCCTTCTTTTCCTCCCCACTGACACTGAATTAGTTTCTCCTTCTTTATTCTTGGAAAAACTCCCACCGTACTTCTTGATAGCTAACGCCTCATCTTTAGTCAAATGTCCTTCACAGACTCCTCCTCTAATCTCATCCCCATGTTTACCATTTCGGTAAAATCATTGGGGGAACTTCCGATCATGCGTTCGTAGTAAAACGAACTCAGCGTCTTTAGGAAGATCTTAGTCATCTCCTTCTCTTCAAGAGGCAGACTGATCTGAACATCTAATTCTCTCCATCTATGGGCATATTTGTAGGTGTTTAATTGGCTGCATTATATGGTAAAACACTAGCTGGATTCTAATGTCTTGACTGATGTCATGACATGGTGTATATGTGTAACTGCATTGTAGGTTAGAATATCTAACTGTACTCTGATGTCTTGACTGATGTCATGACACACTTGAGTAGTTACTGCAGGATTGGCTAATACAGGATTTATTGAATGTCAAACTGGATGTTGTGACATTCATCCATGTCAGCAGATACTGAGGAATAAAACAGTTGGTGTTCTGTTAGAGCTCAGTATTCATTTGCAGTCTGGTTATCAAGGAAATACCAGACCTGGCATAAGGCCTACTGACTGAATGTCAAACTGGATGTTATGACATTCATCATTGACAGCATATACTGAACAATAGACAGAGTGGTGTTCTGTTACACTTCAGTATGTTTCTTAGTCTGTTCTTCAAGAGGATAACAGAACTAACTTAAGGCCAAATGTGTAAATGTCAAATTGGATACTTTGATATTTATTAATGTAAGCTGTTACTGTAGTATGGTCATTTTGGTCATGTACAGGTCAGCAAAATTGTACAGTTTGTTTTCTGGAAAAACAGACTTAGCATATGATCCTTGATGTCAAGCTGAATGTCGTGACATTCATTCCTGACAGCATATGCTATATTGTAGGTTGTTCAGTTTTCTGTTTCAGCTTTTTCTCAGGCTATTCTTCAGGGATTCAACAGCTGAGAGAAAATCCAGGAAATTAACAACCAAGCTACATTTAATGAACCTAACAAATAGCCTATTTGTTAGTAACCTAGATGTGGAATTTAGGGGAACTCGCGTGACCTTAAATTCAGGAGAATACAAGTGCAAAGGCCCAAGTACTGCAATATAAAAGGAAGTCGTTCCTTCATTCAAAACTGGGGATTTTGAGGCGTGAAGATTTAGTGTGTCCATCATACTTCACTGCTGTATTTTGTGAGTCTTGTATTAGACATATCTTGTAAGCCAAGCCATTATCAAGTAGATGATTGCTTTGGCAAAGGGTGTTAATTGAGTTGTAAGTGTTGTGTCGCTCAAAGCTTTTAAGCGTGAGTGTTGTGTATCTTGATTAAAGCTGTTAAGCACAATCAAGAGTTGTTTGAAGTGTGACTTCAAAGTTGTCTTTAATATTGATTAAAGGTAGTAATCACTGAGGTGATTGAGGGGGAGTGAGTAGGAACTCTGATCTTAGAGTAAGATTGAAATTGCATTGGGTAGGGATTAAGTGACAAGTTGTAAACGGGTGAGTTTAGCTTTGAATTAATACTACTGATAGTGGATTTCCTCCCTGGCTTGGTAGCCCCCAGATGTAGGTCATGTTGGACTGAACTGGGTAAACAATTACTTGTGTTATTTACTGCACTTACTATTAAGTTCTGCATAATTCTTGTCTGTGCAGAATTGGATGTCATAACAACCCGTGTGACATCTAAATTCTGATAACTAGAATTTCAATTGGCATCAGAGCAGGCACCCTGCCTGTGTATTTCTGGGTGAGATCTAGGGAAGTTACTTTCTAGTACCATGGACAAGGATATAGGACACTCAAATAGACCACCCATGTTGGATGGCTCTAATTATGATGACTGGAAGCCTCGTATGATAGCCTTCTTAAGGTCTCTAGATAGTAAAGTCTGGAGAGTTGTCAACAAAGGATGGGAACATCCAACGAAGACAGGTGAAGATGGAGTCAGTGTGCAGATTCCTGAAGAAGAGTGGGACAAGGAGCAAGAGGCATTAGCTCTTGGAAATTCCAAGGCCTTGAATGCATTGTTCAATGGAATCAGTAAGAACATCTTCAGGCTGGTGCACCACTGTGAACTAGCTAAGGAAGTTTGGGATACCCTCAAGGTAACTCATGAAGGTACTTTCAAGGTGAAGATGTCCAAACTTCAGATGCTGACCACCAAGTTTAAAAATCTGAGGATGAAAGAGGATGAGACTATTCATGACTTTCACATGAATATCCTTGAAATTGCAAACACCTCTGGTGGACTAGGTGAGAAAATGGCTGAAGAGAAACTTGTAAGAAAGATTCTCAGGTCCTTGCCTAAGAGATTTGCTATGAAGGTCACAGCCATAGAGGAGGCGCAGGACATCTGCAATATGAAGGTGGATGAGCTCATTGGTTCTCTCCAAACCTTTGAAATGGGCTTGTGTGAGAATGCTGAATAGAAGAACAAAAGCGTAGCTTTTGTATCTAATGCTGAAGAAGAGTCAGAAGCAGGATATACTGAAGGTGATGAAAGTATATCAGAAGCCTTAGCCATGCTTGGGAGACAATTCAACAAGTTCGTGAAGAAGATTGATCAAAGAGGGAGACCTAATGTCAAGAACATCCCGTCTGACATCAGGAAAAGATCAACTTCTAAAGAAAAGTTCAACCAAGGCAAGGGAATCCAGTGTCATGGTTGTGAAGGGTATGGACACGTCAGAGCTGAATGTCCTACTTATCTTAAGATGCAAAAGAAGGGGCTAACTATCACATGGTCTGAAGGAGATTCTGAAAGTGAATCTGAAGGAGAATCTGCCAAACATGTCACTGCACTAACCAGTGTTTGTGCCTCTGATGATGACTCAAGTGCAGATGAACTGACCTTTGATGAACTTGCTGCAGCCTATAAGAAGCTGTGTACCACCAGTGCAGAAGTCCGTGTACAAAGAGAAAAGCAGAAGAAACTCATCAAGGAACTGGAAGATGAGAGACAGAAGCATCTGACAGCCATAGAGGGTCTAAATGGTGAGATAGCCTTGCTGACCTCCAAGCTGAATCAGATGACTAAATCCATCAGAATGATGAACAAGGGAACTGACACTTTGGAAGAGATTCTAAAGGTGGGATAGAAGTCTGGAACCAAAGCTGGCCTAGGATTTGGGAAAAGATCCTCAGCTGAACACAAACGCCCAAAGGCTAAAGTTCAAAAGTTCAAGCGGAAGTCAAAGCCAATGTCTCAACATCGGGGAACTAGGATGAACAATCATCAGAAGAGGAAATACCAGGAGTGGAGGTGTCACCACTGTGGTAGGCTTGGACATATAAAAGCCTTCTGCTACTGGCTTCATGGTTTCCCTAACCAAGCCTCGCATGTCAGGCCTAAGCATAAGACATATAAGCGATATGTCCCCATCAAGAAGCAACAATGGTATGCTAGGTTAGCACACACAGCTCTAAGGGCGTCTACCAGAGAAGACTGGTACTTTGACAGTGGATGCTCAAGACATATGACTGGTATGGAAAATCTACTAGTGGATATTCAACCTCACACTACCAGCTATGTGACCTTTGGTGATGGTGCCAAAGGAAAAATAAAAGGTGTGGGTAAGCTGAACTGCTCTGGAGTTCCAAAACTGAATAATGTGCTGTTAGTAAGAGGACTAACTGCAAACCTCATCAGCATAAGCCAGCTGTGTGATCAAGGGTTCCATGTTCAGTTTACTAAGGAGCTATGCATTGTGACAAATGGTGACAATCAGGAAGTTATGAGAGGAACCAGGTCCAAAGATAATTGTTATCTGTGGGAACCTAAAGTCTCTAGCTTTTCCACAATATGCTCCTCAGCCAAGGAAGAACAGGAGGTGAAGCTGTGGCATAGACGTCTTGGACATCTCCACTTACGGGGAATGAAGAAGATTATATCCAAGGAAGCAGTCAGAGGAATTCCAAAGCTGCTTATTGATGAAGGAAGAGTCTGTGGAGAATGCCAGGTGGGCAAGCAAACCAAGATGTCACATCCGAAGCTGGGACATCCTACAACTTCCAGAGTTCTGGAACTGTTGCACATGGACTTAATGGGACCTATGCAGGTTGAAAGTCTTGGTGGGAAGAGATATGCCTACGTGGTGGTTGATGACCATTCCAGATACACATGGATAAGCTTCATCAGAGAGAAGTCAGATACATTTGATGTCTTCAAAGACCTGTGCATAAGACTTCAAAGGGAAAAGGACAATTGTGTGGTCCGGATTAGGAGTGATCATGGTACGGAGTTCAAGAATTCCAAGTTTGATGAGTTTTGCTCGTCTGAAGGAATAAGTCATGAGTTCTCCTCCCCTATAACTCCCCAGCAGAATGGGATAGTTGAAAGAAAAAATAGAACTATTCAAGAATCTTCCAGAGCAATGATTCATGCAAAGAAGCTCCCCATGCACTTTTGGGCTGAAGCAATGAATACCGCGTGCTATGTTCACAACAGAGTTACCTTGAGAAAAGGAACCTCCTCCACTCTATATGAAATATGGAAAGGCAGAAAACCCACAGTGAAGTACTTTCATATCTTTGGAAGTAAATGCTACATTCTCACAGATCGTGAACAGAGAAGGAAGCTGGATCCCAAAAGTGATGAGGGTATATTTCTAGGATACTCCACTAACAGCAGAGCCTACAAAGTGTTCAACTACAGGACCAATGTCTTGATGGAATCCATAAATGTTATTGTGGATGATAAAGAGGAAGGGATCGATGTCATAGAGGATGTTGAAACATTCCTTGACAGTTCAACTGACATTCCAGTCAAATCTGAAGAAGTACAGGTACCTCCTCCTGAATGTGAAGTAGATGCAACCACCAAAATGCCATCTATCAGAATTCAGAAAGACCACCCTAAGGATCTTATCATAGGGGATCCTAATAGTGGTGTGACTACCAGGTCACGGGGAATAAGCTCAAATTCCTGTTTTGTATCCAAGGTTGAACCAAAGAATGTGAAAGAAGCCCTGACTGACGAATACTGGATCAATGCCATGCAAGAGGAACTTGAGCAGTTCAAAAGGAATGAAGTGTGGAGCTAGTTCCAAGACCTGAAGGGACCAACATCATTGGTACCAAGTGGATCTACAAAAACAAATATGATGAGAAAGGAGTAATTACTAGGAATAAAGCAAGACTAGTAGCTCAAGGATACACTCAAGTTGAAGGGGTGGATTTTGATGAGACATTTGCTCCTGTGGCTAGGCTTGAGTCCATCAGATTGTTGTTAGGGGTAGCATGCATTCTGAAGTTTAAACTATTCCAAATGGATGTGAAGAGTGCATTCTTGAATGGCTACTTGAATGAAGAAGTCTATGTGGAACAACCTAAAGGGTTCTGTGATCCTAACCAACCTAAGCATGTATACAAGTTGAGGAAAGCCTTGTATGGGTTGAAACAAGCACCTAGAGCATGGTATGAAAGGTTGACCGAATTTCTGACCTCAAATGGTTACATAAAAGGTGGAATAGATAAAACCTTGTTTGTGAAGGATGAAGACGGCAAAATCATGATTGCTCAAATCTATGTGGATGATATAGTCTTTGGTGGTATGTCAGAACAAATGGTAACACATTTTGTTCAACAGATGCAATCTGAGTTTGAAATGAGTCTAGTTGGGGAACTAACCTACTTTCTTGGAATGCAAGTCAACCAAATGGAGGACTCTATGTTTCTCTCCCAAAGCAAGTATGCCAAAAACATCGTTAAGAAGTTTGGTATGGATAATGCTAGGCACAAAAGGACTCCTGCTCCTACTCATCTGAAGCTAACCAAAGATGATGGAGGGCCTAGAGTTGATCAATGCTTGTATAGAAGCATGATAGGCAGTCTACTATATCTAACTGCAAGTAGACCTGACATTTCTTATGGAGTTGGAGTGTGTGCGAGATACCAAGCAGAGCCTAAGGTGAGCCACTTGAATCAAGTCAAAAGGATTCTCAAGTACATCAATGGGACTTGTGACTATGGGATGTTGTACTCACATGGGTCTGAGCCTGTCCTATCTGGGTACTATGATGCTGACTTGGCTGGAAGTGTTGATGACAGAAAAAGCACATCAGGAGGATGTTTCTTCTTGGGAGACAATCTCATATCTTGGTTCAGCAAGAAGCAGAACTGTGTATCCCTGTCCACTGCAGAGTCTGAATACATAGCTGCTGAAAGCAGTTGTTCCCAACTGGTGTGGATGAAACAGATGCTCACTGAGTACAATGTCACTCAAAATGTCATGACATTATTCTGTGATAATCTCAGTGCCATTAATATTTCCAAGAATCCCATCCAACACAGCAGGACCAAACATATTGACATTAGACATCACTTCATCAGAGATCTGGTGGAAGACAAGGTGATTACTTTGGAACATGTAGGCACTGAACTGCAACTGGCTGACATATTTACAAAGGCTCTGGATGCTACTCAGTTTGAAAATTTAAGGGGCAAACTGGGAATATGTCTCTCTGAGACCTTATAGCAACCAATGATGTTTGGAATGTATTTATTGGAACTATGTTCTGATTGGTCAACAGATCATAGCTATACCACTTGCAACAAGTGTGGCAACAAGAGGGTAAGGAGACATCCTAACGTGAGAAGGCCTATGCACCTGCAGGAATTCAAGGATGCTGTGCATGCAGGAGTGGTTCTGGATGTCAGAAACAAAGTCATGGCATCTGATATGGTTGTACCTACAGTAAAGCAAAAGTGGGTGATTTCTTGATCAAAGCTGTGAAGCAAGATCAAGTGGGTGCTAACTTGGTTGAAACTGTGAAGTAAAACCAAGTCTGTAAGTCTGTCATTTTTTCTGTTTATGTTGTTGGCTTTGGCAACATTTTTGACAAAAAGGGGGAGTAACAGGTGATACCCCAGACAACAGATTGGTCTGTTACAACAGACTTTCATGACAGATTCGAAGATTCTCTCCCCTGCAGCTGATGTGTGCTGAAGTCTTTATTTAACTTCTGTACCTCTGTATGTGTGTGTGCTGTTTTGTGAAGTTGTTATTTAACTTCCATGTGTGTGAGTGTGCTGCCACTCTGAGTGTATTAGCTAGGTCTATTTCCTGCTAGATGTGTGATTCCGCTGCTATGAACTCTGTTATGGGGATCAAAGTGTTTTAGCCAAAAATTTGCCAAAGGGGGAGTTTGTAGGTGTTTAATTGGCTGCATTATATGGTAAAACACTAGCTGGATTCTAATGTCTTGACTGATGTCATGACATGGTGTGTATGTGTAACTGCATTGTAGGTTAGAATATCTAACTGTACTCTAATGTCTTGACTGATGTCATGACACACTTGAGTAGTTACTGCAGGATTGGCTAATACAGGATTTATTGAATGTCAAACTGGATGTTGTGACATTCATCCCTGTCAGCAGATACTGAGGAATATAACAGTTGGTGTTCTGTTAGAGCTCAGTATTCATTTGCAGTCTGGTTATCAAGGAAATACCAGACCTGGCATAAGGCCTACTGACTGAATGTCAAACTGGATGTTATGACATTCATCATTGACAGCATATACTGAACAATAGACAGAGTGGTGTTCTGCTACACTTCAGTATATTTCTTAGTCTGTTCTTCAAGAGGATAACAGAACTAACTTAAGGCCAAATGTGTAAATGTCAAATTGGATACTTTGATATTTATTAATGTAAGCTGTTACTGTAGTATGGTCATTTTGGTCATGTACAGGTCAGCAAAATTGTACAGTCTGTTTTCTGGAAAAATAGACTTAGCATATGATCCTTGATGTCAAGCTGAATGTCGTGACATTCATTCCTGACAGCATATGCTATATTGTAGGTTGTTCAGTTTTCTGTTTCAGCTTTTTCTCAGGCTATTCTTCAGGGATTCAACAGCTGAGAGAAAATCCAGGAAATTAACAACCAAGCTACATTTAATGAACCTAACAAATAGCCTATTTGTTAGTAACCTAGATGTGGAATTTAGGGGAACTCGCGTGACCTTAAATTCAGGAGAATACAAGTGCAAAGGCCCAAGTACTGCAATATAAAAGGAAGTCGTTCCTTCATTCAGAACTGGGGATTTTGAGGCGTGAAGATTTAGTGTGTCCATCATACTTCACTGCTGTATTTTGTGAGTCTTGTATTAGACATATCTTGTAAGCCAAGCCATTATCAAGTAGATGATTGCTTTGGCATAGGGTGTTCATTGAGTTGTAAGTGTTGTGTCGCTCAAAGCTTTTAAGCGTGAGTGCTGTGTATCTTGATTAAAGCTGTTAAGCACAATCAAGAGTTGTTTGAAGTGTGACTTCAAAGTTGTCTTTAATATTGATTAAAGGTAGTAATCACTGAGGTGATTGAGAGGGAGTGAGTAGGAACTCTGATCTTAGAGTAAGATTGAAATTGCATTGGGTAGGGATTAAGTGACAAGTTGTAAACGGGTGAGTTTAGCTTTGAATTAATACTACTGATAGTGGATTTCCTCCCTGGCTTGGTAGCCCCCAGATGTAGGTCATGTTGGACTGAACTGGGTAAACAATTACTTGTGTTATTTACTGCACTTACTGTTAAGTTCTGCATAATTCTTGTCTGTGCAGAATTGGATGTCATAACAACCCGTGTGACATCTAAATTCTGATAACTAGAATTTTAATATTCGTTAAACGTCTCTTTATCCTTCTAAAACATTGACCTCAACTAGTCACTATCTGGCGCCATATCAACATTGTACTTATACTGCCTGACAAAGTCCTCACCTAAGTCATTGAAAGTACGGATGCTAGCACTATCCAGGCCCATATACCATCTCAGGGAAGCACCAGTTAAACTGTCTTGGAAATAGTGAATCAACAGCTGATTATTATCAGTTTGAGTAGACACTTTCCTGGCATACATAACAAGATGGCTCAACGGGCAAATATTCCCTTTGTATTTTCAAAGTCTGGGACCTTGAATTTCACCGAAATTTTGACGTTGGGAACCAAACAAAGTTCAACAACACTCTTGCCAAACAAATCTTTCCCTCTCAGAGTCTTCAATTCTTTGTGCATCTCAAGGAATTGATCTTTCATCTCATCCATCTCTTCATATAGATTTGGACCTTCAGACGGTTCAAAATGGTAGATAGTCTCCAGAACACAAGGCAGATTATGAACAATGGGAGAAGGCACTGGCAAGACCGGGCTAGATTCCGGTAGATAAACAAATGTGGGTGCATAACCCTCTGGCACGAAATTTGGTGGCATTCCCCAAGGGAATCCAGGAGGCATAGCAGGAATGGGCTGGCTGGCAGCAACAACATGAACTATTGATGAAACAATCTCAAAAATGACAGTCCTCTAAGGAGGAGAAGTTGTAGGAGACGGTGGGGGCTGGTTCTGAGGAGCAATCACGGATTCCATCAACACCATAATTCTAGCGATCTCATACTTTAGCTCTCTAATCTCTTGCTCTAGATGCTCCATTCTCTTTATTCAATTAGCACAAGTGTTGTAATGGTGAGTCAACTTGGCTGAATGCACGAAAGAAGAACTGATAAGACATCTGACGGAAGAAACCTGCTATGCAAATGATGCATGAAATGCAATGCTTTTTATTGTTTTTAGTTTCAAGGAATATATGAGGTCTCATTTACAAATATATATATTCAAATAATAGTAATTAATAATAACAATTTGATTGGCCAAAAAAATCTCTTTTTATTCATAAAATTGGAAGGATTACACTTAATACAATTTCAGAAACCAAAGTACAAATGCAAGAGAAAAGGAAACTATCATCCTAAGGATCCCTAGAAACTACATCATATGATCTGGCTATGGGTGTATACTTCCTTCAGATGCGTCGAATCTCAGACTCGACGGATGTCATCATCTGAGCTTTCTCGAGGGCTAGCTGATCAACAATCTTCTTCCAAGCACCGGAAGGCTGAGGCATGCTAGAGAAAGATAAACCCTCTGGCTCTCTCTGTCTCTTCACTGCACGGTCTTCAAGAATCTCAATAAGTGCATCTTTGTCTTTCGACTCAATCTACAACTCTCCATGCTTTCGACTCAAAGCATGGAACCGCTATTCCCACTTCTCTCTCTCTTGCTTCATCTTGGCAAGTGCGTCTTACAACTCCTCTACATCTTGGTTAGGGAGAGTTGATGGCCCAGCCATAACCAAAGACATAGGTCTTTCATAGGCTTACGGCATCTTCAGCTCCAAAGCTCTCTTCTTCACCCAAATAGTATAAGCTTCCAAAGCTACACAGTTGCATGTGTCGCATCACGCGAAAAACCGGCGGGAAAACAAGAACAACAGAGCCGCCACCGTGCGTTATTTATCCCAAAAGAGGGAAAGGAAACGCTCAGAGTAAACCTGGGAAAGACGTGGTCTCGCGACCAAAGAGAATGGGTTCGGGAGTCGGTTATGCGAAGGGAAGGTATTAGCACCCCTACGCATCCGTCGTACTCGACGGGATCCACGCACAAAAGGAAGGAAAAATGGTTGCTAAAACACTGCTCACACACACACACACTGGCTGAAAGAGACACAAGAAAACAGACAAGACTGAAACTGACTCGGCAGGACATCGTATCCTGGGCCTACTTAGTCTATCAGGCATAGACATCAGAGTCGAAGTAGTTCGGACTGGGGAAACGACACATGCTCGCTAGGATGTCGCATCCTATGCATACGTATCTTCTCGGACGAGAGAAGAATCAGAGCATTCGTAGCTCGGCTGACACACACACAAACAAACACAGGCAAACATGGAGCCTGAATGCCAATCACTGGACTTACATCAGCATCCGAACCAACACACACCCACACTGGAACCCGAATGCCACTCGATGGACTTACATCAGCTTCCAAGCACACAACAACACAACAAGTTAATAGGGAGTCGGGGACTCGAGCCCGTAACTGTTAAGCACACACTCAAACAAAAAGACAACAAATTGCTAAGGAGTCAGGCACTCGAGCCTAGCAACTGTCAAACAACACACACAAAAAGAAAAAAGGGCGCCCGGAGAGATCAGCTCATCTCCTGCCTACGTACCTCATCTGGTATGAGGATCAGGGCGACGTAGTTCCCCTACGGAGGGATACAAGACTAGCCTAACCAGATAACAGAGGGAGACACAACTAGGGAGACTACGACTCGAGCCTAGATGTTATCATGCAAAATCATCCCTAAGTTAAGGTTTCTAGCTAACTTGCACAGGAAGCAAGCCTATCCTAATCATGACTTGCACAGGAAGCAAGCCACACACACACTTAACTTGCACAGGAAGCAAGCCAAGCAAAACCTAACTTGCACAGGAAGCAAGTCTAAACTAACCCTAACTTGCACATGAAGCAAGCCAAACAAACATACAAGCACAGATAGCACACACTATACACAAGCAAGTGGCTCAAACAAGGGTTAGGTTTTAGTCGAGGGGTCATATCAACCTCAACAAACAAACCTCGGGAACTGGGTGAATGTGCTCTTAACCTTGCCATTGAGGGGCTAAGGTGAAGCAGATGAAAGGTGAGTGAAGATAAGACTTCACAGCTCTTATCCCTGGCCTAGGAGAGCTTAAGACAAGAATGTGTGGGTTCAGAAAGTGGGAACCCTTCTACACATTTGAAACTGACTCAACTGTGCAATTGCACAAGATCTTAGGTTTGTATCTGCAATGCATCAACACAGTGGTGTGAGCAAAGCAGATGACACACAGAATAGCAGGGGATAGATTGCATATCCCTTGGGTTCTGCCAATTGCCTCTTCACTTAGGAGGTCTTTGACTCTGTACAAGGACAAAATTAAACATCCACAAACATTGCCTCTTAAGGAGGACTTCAGACAGTTGCCTGGCCAAGTAACAGGCCAGGTCTTCCAGACTACATGAAGATTAGAAGTATACCTCAATGCAAATTGCTTATACAAGCAAAGCAAAGCAAAAGTTCACAAGGAACTGAGCAACTAAAAGCACCTGAAATAGTCAAGCAGACATTAGTATACAACCTCAAACAAAGCAAAAGGAAACAGAAGTCAACAGTCAGTCAGAAGCAAATGGATGTGCAAGGCACAAGGCTTAAGGCATGTGAGCCAAGCCACCTACAAAACAAACAAGTTAGTCAATGATATTCAAACAAGCTCAATCAAATAGAAATGGTCTCATTGGTCATTTGTTGGTCAACCTGAAAACATGAGCTCAAAGGTGAGTAACAGGACCACTGGGGCAAGCCTAGGGTCAAAAGAGAATGAAAAAGTCAAAACAGCAAAGGGCAAGCATCCAAAATCATGCTCAAACAATCAAGAAACAAAACCAATTGGGTTCACATTCATATCAATCATCATCATCATTTCATGAACAATTTAGGTCAAAGTGTTGTAAACAGAAGCTCATAGAAGTCAACAGAAAGACTTAACTCAAAAGCAATCTTAAACATTTCCAAAAATCACCAAATAAATCATTACCAATCACAACCCACAGCATGGTAAGCATGTCAAATTTCATCTCATTTGGACAAGTGGAAGGCAGTCAATGAAAATCAGAAAGGCAAGGCAATTTTGAACATGCTCAAAGAAGTCAACCAAACATGCATCAACTTAGAAAAATCATAAATCAGAGATGGTGTATGATAAATGAATGGGACTAAAACCATGGCAAAGATGAGGATGTATAGTTATCTCATGTAAAATTTCATGTCCATCTAATAAAGTATGAGAATTTCACAAATGAAATGGGAACATGTGTCACAAAAAGTCAACATATGACTAAACAGGGAAGAAAATCTCAAACAATTAGGAAATGCCACAAATAATTCCAAGAAAATTCACATGTAAACTAGACATACAAGAGTACATTCATGCAAAAATTCAAACCAATTGGAGGTCAAGAAGCATGGTAATGAAAATCATGAAGTTGGACATCAATGGTGTGACACAAATTGTCACACCCTAATTCAAAAATTCATAACTCACAAACCAGCAATGATAAATTCACAAACTCTACACCAAAATCACCATGAGTGTGTCTAGTTTAAGCACAAAAAATTTGGGAGCCATTGGATAAAGTATCACCATTTCACAAATGTTTTGGCAAAGTGTACAAAATATGAGCACATGAACAAAACCCTAATGCCATTTAAAATCTACTCATCCAAAAATCAGCAAAAATCATGATAAAAAAAATAGGGATCCACATGAACACAATGCAACAAGTCCCATGAATTTTGGATTTAATATGAAGATGTTATGATTTTTGCAAAATGATGTATCAATTGAAAAAAATCATTGAAGAAATAAACACCATTAATTAAATAAATTGGTCACAATGGCAATTTTGTAAATATTTGGTCCGGTTATTGAAACGCCGCGTTTAGCACAGGGAAATAGAATGTTTTGATTGGTCATGGGGGCACGGGTACAGTAACAAGGCATGCCAAACGTCCAAATGCAGAAAAACACGATTCAAAAGAAAAATTTCTGGGTTTCTAGGGTTTTGGCACTGTAGCTTCATCTTCATTCAAATCATGAAGAACAAAATCGCCCAGAAAACATGGATACGCATACCATTCGAACAAGTGAACCAAGCACATGCATAATCCAAACATGGTTTTCAGTAAATCGAAACATACAAAACAAATCATACAAGAACATGTTCATGAGTGAAACTTTAAATCCATGTAAGTCAGTGAATATCCAACCATTTTTAGTGGTTCAAGTTCCAAAATGACCAGCATAAAGAGCTCTACACAAAGCATTGCATGACTTAGAGAAAAGAGTGACTCGAGTTCTTACTTGATTTTGAAGAAATCAACGAAACAGTGTTGTTTGTGTGTTATAAGCTCAAACAGATGAAGCTTGTGGTTTGAAATGATGAATGGTGAGTGGTTTGTAGCTCAACAACCCTTGGAAATGCTTAAACCGAGTTCTGCCATGGATGATGTGTGAAGAAAAACAGTCGTGTAGATGCTGATACAGATGGTGTTTGAAGGTTGCAACCAGCTCCAAATGATGAGTAGATGTTGTATCAAACAAAGCAAAGTTGTGTGGTTGCACTCAGTTGACAGAATTTTGAAAGTGGCAATAAAATGAGATTTTTAGAGAGTGAGTTTTTTTCTGTGTTTTGAGGCTGCCACTAGGGGTTTCATTCAGCAGAAAAATGATGTGTGTCTGCTGTTTTTGTGGTACTTGAATCAAGGTCCATGAAAATGTGGAGTAGAGTTGGTAAAAGTGTACTTTCTTTCCAATTTTCAAGCAAGTTGGCATGGGTGTATGTACTGCACGAATTTGACTTTGAACATGTCCAAAATACAATTTCAGATCAATTCCCAATGGCCAAAATGATGGAAAAGGTTTATTTTAAAAAGTCAAAATTTCACTTCACTTGAAATTAATTCAAGTAAGTCAAAAAATGCCATTTTGATCCATAAGGTTTTGGTACATGAAAGTTACATTTTTGGAAAGAGGGGATCAAATGTGACTTGTAGGAAAAAACCCCACCCAAATTGGCCAAATGGTTTGAGAGATATGGCCTTTTGAAGTTCAAGAATTTCTGAAAATGATTTGATCATAACTTGCCAACCATACATGGGAATTGAGTGTTCTTGGACTTTTTGGAAATGGGAGAACAAGATCTTCAACTTTCATGTTGGGAAAAATTCATTTGAAGCTTGTATCATGATGTAAGTTTGAGGATCAAGACTTTCCATTTTTGGTAAGTTTCAGTTACAGGTCCAGTTTCCATTTTTGGAAATTTCTGATCTGGCTTCAAATTCTTCCATGATGGTGTTTGACATGATATATGAGGCTTATATGGACATGAATGAGACCTCTCAAACCAATTTCCATCATCAAATCACTGATTAAATGGACAGTTGACCAACAGTTGACTTTTAGGGTTTCTGACTGACTGTGCATTGACTGATGACTTCTGAACATCCAATCCTTGACCAAAACACTTCAAATGGATCCCCAAGTCATGTGAACATGTTGGACCAACCCTAGGGCCTTGGCTCCTTGAGAAATGCACTTGCTTGCTTGACTGACTGATCTCCTGACCAGTTTGACCTAATTTCTTGATTGGCTTGCACTTGAGGCAAATGGGACAATGCAATGCTATGCAGTGGACCATATTATGCTATGACCTAATATGAGAATGTATGTACAATGATAGGTGCAAATTTGAGGTGCTACAGCTGCCCCTATTCAATCAGCTGGGAACCCGAACGGATGATAGCAACGGCTGTCAGACTTTCAGGGTAAACAGGGATTGAATACCAAAAACCGTAGAAATTTGCACTCTGCCGGATATGATACAAGAAGAACCACGTCATTTACTGATGACGCCTGCAATTGACAACTTCAGAAGAGCGAAACCATTTACCGATGGTTAGAAACTGGTAACTTGATATTTACCGATATCAACTTCAGCAAGACCATTTACCGATGGCTGTTGGGAAACAAATCTGATGTAAAAGGAAGCAAGACCATTTACCGATGGTGGCTTCAAAGAAACTTGACATTTACCGATATCAACTTCAACTTGACCATTTACCGATGGCTACTGCAACTGGGGATCTGATATTTACCGATATCGAAGCATACGGGGCCATTTACCGATGGCGTCTCCACTTGGGGAGGAACAAAATCTTTGTGGTGTAATCAGACAAGACGTTTATCGACGACTTCTGGGGATCTTGATTTTATCAACAAGGAAACAAAGCATGACCAGACATTTACCGATGACTGGGATGAGACTCGACGTTTACCGACATCGAAAGATGATGTTTACCGACATCCAAAAACGACCAGACATTTACCGATGACTGGGGAACACTTCACTAAGGGAAAAAACAAGTATTTGTAACTGGAAACCAGATAGGACATTTACCGATGACTCTACTGGGGATTTCTAGCTGGGGATTATCAGACATTTACCGATGACTGCAGAAAAGACTCGATGTTTACTGACATCGAAAGATGATGTTTACCGACATCAAAAAATGACCAGACATTTACCGATGACTGGGGTGAGACTCGATGTTTACTGACATCAAAACAATGATGACCAGACATTTACCGATGACTGGAGAGAAAACCCGATGTTTACAGACACCGAAACAATGGTGTTTACCGACACCAAAAATGATGACCAGACATTTACTGATGACTGGAGAGAATACCCGATGTTTACAGACACCGAAACAATGGTGTTTACCGACACCAAACAAAGAATCACACGCGGGCGCTGGCATGACACTTACCGGTATCACAAGAACGACTTTTTAGATATGTCAAGGCAAGGTTGACCACTTGCTGGGGGTCTCACTGGGAGAAACAAACTTTCTGTCACCAACGGGTGAGGAAATAAACCTCTGTGGAGGTATCAGTTCTGAATGCTGTCAGGAGCCACTGTAGCAGACTTGCTGTGCTGATGTTGAATGAAATGATCCGCCCCTGCCGGGGATACAGTCTGGTGAGGTTAACACATGAATGCATATGTTTGAATTTTTCTATGGCGTAATGTTCCATATTGAATGGGAATGCTACGCAGTTTGAGGACGCAATGATCACTAAAATGCAGGAATGCAAAAATGATGAAAAACTCCGGATGGGGAGCCAAAACTGATCGGGTACTCCAACTCTGCGGGGAGACACTGCAAGGAGAGCAACGACTTCTCACTCATGTTGGAGAATATCACTGCTGCTGGGGAAAGGTAAACTCCGCTGGGGGTATCCTTCAGTCCACAGATAGGATAAATGCTGGAGATAAATTTCAATGAGTCTGCCTCACTCGGAGAGGAAATCGGCAAGTACAGGCCTGCTGGGGATAGGCAATCCTTAGATCTGTCGGGGAATAGAAGACACCATCCACAGACGTCTTCGCAGGGGAACATAGCTCTGATAGCTTCCAAACTTGCTTGGGGAAAATATCTGCTGAGGAAACGTCCTCACAGATGCCAACCTGAAAAAACAGCACAACAAAATGCCCCCAGGGGATACATGGACAAGATACGCTCAAGTGTCCTCAACATTCAAAATGATTTTCAAATGTTTTGTCTTTTGCAAGCTATTGTTTAGCCTTCATGTTCTTATATGCAATGCTTATCAAAAAATTCGGACATTTTTGCAAACAAAACAGTAGAAAATAAAAGCAAAAGAGCCATTTATCTGAATAACGACTTTTATTGATTGAAAATGTGCCTGAAGAGGCAAATACATTGGGAGGCAATTCCTAGAAAGAGGTAATTGCGCACAAAAGGAAAAAATCTATCCTAATGGCAATGTGAACACGGCATCCACTATTTCCCAATTCTGTTATAACTCACAGATCATCAGTTTTCCTCCCAACTCCTTGCTTTCTGAGAAGAATGACTGGACGGATCACATCTTTCGAGATGGCAGATGACAAAGCTTGATGAAGTACAGACAACTCAGACTGTAATCTTCGCTTTAATCCCTCTTTTGCCTGGATCGCCCTTTCGGGTTTTCAATCCACCGGGATACCCATTTTTGCCTAAGCCGCCCTTGCGGGTTTTCGACTTACCGGGTGTACAAATTCTTTTCATTTTATCCCTAATTTTTGCCCGAACCTTTCCTTTCTGTTTTTTGGTTCGCCGGGATGCCCTTTTTTTGCCTGGACTCTTTTTCTTTTTGTCCAGCGGGTCAATTTATGCGAAGTATTTTTTGACTACATCTGAGTTAACAGGAGACGGAAAATCTTCACCATCCATAGTTGTAAGCATCAAGGCTCCACCGGAGAATACCTTCTTCACAACATATGGACCTTCATAATTAGGAGTCCACTTGCCCCTGTTATCTGCACCAGGAGGGAGGATCCTCTTCAAAACTAGATCACCAATCTGATAGTTTCGAGGACGCACTTTTTGATCAAAGGCTCGCTTCATCCTTCTCTGATACAACTGTCCATGACATACAGCTGCTAGCCGTCTCTCTTCGATAAGGCTCAACTCGTTAAACCTTGTTCGAATCCACTCGGCTTCGTCCAGCTTGACATCCAATAAAACTCTCAGAGAAGGAATCTCCACTTCAACAGGTAGGACAGCTTCCATACCATACACAAGGGAGTAAGGGGTTGCCCCGGTCGACGTACGTACTGAGGTACGGTACCCATGCAAAGCGAAAGGCAGCATCTCATGCCAATCCTTGTACGTAACGACCATCTTCTGCACAATCTTCTTGATATTCTTGTTCGCCGCTTCTACAGCACCATTCATCTTCGGTCTGTAAGGAGAAGAATTGTGATGTTCAATCTTGAAATCTTTACAAAGCTCTTTCATCATCTTGTTATTGAGATTCGAACCATTGTCAGTGATGATTCTCTCAGGAACTCCATAACGACATATGATTTCTTTCTTGATGAACCGGGTAACCACTTGTTTGGTAACGTTAGCATAGGAAGCTGCTTCCACCCATTTGGTGAAATAGTCAATCGCTACCAAAATGAAGCGATGTCCATTCGAAGCAGTAGGCTCAATCTTCCCAATCATATCAATGCCCCACATGGCAAACGGCCAAGGCGAATTCATGACATTCAGAGGGCTTGGTGGTACATGCACCTTATCAGCATAGATTTGACACTTATGGCACTTCCGAGCATACTTGAAACAATCGGATTCCATAGTCATCCAGTAATAACCCGCTCTCAACAATTTCTTAGCCATTGCATGTCCGCCGGCATGAGTACCGAAGGAACCTTCATGAACTTCCTGCATTAACATGTCCGCCTCGGGTCTGTCCACGCATCTGAGCAAGACCATGTCAAAGTTTCTCTTATACAGCACATCATCCTGATTCAAATAGAAGCTTCCAGCTAGCCTCCTCAGGGTTTTCTTGTCATTCTTCGACGCACCTTCAGGATACTCCTGAGTCTTGAGGAAATTCTTGATGTCATAATACCACGGCTTCTCATCAATCACAACAGACTCGGCTGCAAACACATACGCAGGCCTCTCGAGTCGATTCACCGCAACATGTGGCACATGATTCCACCAATGAACTTTGATCATAGACGACAAAGTAGCCAAGGCATCAGCCATTTGATTCTCATCCCGGGGGACATGATACAACTTCACCTTCTTGAAGAACGTCAGTATTCTTCTGGTGTAATCTCTATACGGAATCAAATGCGGCTGGTTCGTATTCCAATCTCCGTTGACTTGATTGACCACTAGAGCTGAATCTCCAAATATATCAAGAGTTTTGATCCTCAGATCAATGGCTTCTTCTATCCCCATGATACAAGCCTCATACTCAGCTTCGTTGTTGGTGACGTCAAACGTCAATCTGGCAGAAAAAGGTATATGAGCACCTTTAGGATTGATCAATACTGCCCCAACACCGTTACCATTCATATTCACAGCCCCATCAAACATCAGTGTCCATTTGTCATCCGGATCCGGTCCCTCCTCGACAAGAGGCTCTTCGCAATCTTTCATCTTAAGATACATGATGTCTTCATCAGGGAATTCAAACATCATAGGCTGATAATCTTCAATCGGTTGCTCGGCGAGGTAGTCTGACAGAATACTACCTTTGATGGCCTTTTGTGACGTGTACTGAATATCATATTCTGTTAGAATCATCTGCCAACGAGCAACGCGTCCGGTGAGAGCTGGTTTCTCAAAGATGTACTTCACTGGATCCATCTTAGAAATCAATAAGGTAGTATGGTTCAACATATACTGCCTCAGTCGGCGAGCAGCCCAGGCCAAAGCACAGCAAGTTTTCTCGAGCAGTGAATATCTTGTTTCACAGTCGGTAAACTTTTTGCTAAGGTAGTATATGGCATGCTCTTTTCGACCAGACTCGTCATGCTGTCCCAATACACACCCCATCGAGTTCTCAGTCACTGACAGGTACATTATCAGAGGTCTCCCTGGAACTGGAGGTATAAGGATTGGAGGTTTCTGTAAATACTCTTTTATCTTGTCAAAAGCTTTCTGACAGTCATCATTCCACTTGATCGCCTGATTCTTTCTGAGCAGTTTGAAAATTGGTTCGCACGTGGCTGTTAGGTGAGATATGAACCTTGCAATGTAGTTCAACCTCCCTAAAAACCCACGGACTTGCTTCTCCGTTTTCGGTTCAGGCATCTCTTGAATAGCTTTAACTTTTGCTGGATCAACCTCAATCCCTTTCTCACTGACAATGAAGCCTAAAAGCTTCCCTGATCTCACCCCAAACGTACACTTGTTCGGATTCAACCTCAGCTTGAACTTTCTCAACCGGTCAAACAGCTTCTGCAAATTAACCAGGTGCTCCTCTTCTGTCTGCGACTTCGCAATCATATCATCTACGTACACTTCAATTTCTTTGTGCATCATGTCATGAAAAAGAGTCGTCATTGCCCTCTGATAGGTAGCACCAGCATTCTTTAGCCCAAATGGCATCACCTTATAGCAGAACGTGCCCCAAGGTGTAATGAATGTCGTCTTTTCCATGTCCTCTGGCGCCATCTTGATCTGATTATATCCAGAGAAACCATCCATGAAAGAGAATACCGAGGATTGAGCCGTATTATCAACCAATACATCAATGTGAGGTAATGGGAAATCATCTTTCGGACTCGCTCTATTCAAATCCCGGTAATCGACACACATTCTGACTTTGCCATCCTTCTTCGGCACAGGAACGATGTTGGCCACCCATGGGGGATAACTTGTAACAGCCAAAAAACCCGCATCCCACTGCTTCTGAACCTCTTCCTTGATCTTAGTTGCCATGTCAGGACTCGTTCTACGAAGCTTCTGCTTGACCGAAGGACATCCTTCTCTAAGAGGTAATCGATGCACCACAATGTCTGTATCTAACCCAGGCATATCTTGATATGACCAGGCGAATATCTCCACATATTCTCTCAGCATCTCAATCAGCCTCCTCTTGACAGAGTCCTCTAAAGCAGCCCCAATCTTGATTTCTCTTTTGGCGTCCTCAGTACCCAAATTAACAACCTCCAACTCCTCCTGATGAGGTTGGATGACCCTTTCCTCCTGCTTCAGCAATCTGACCAATTCTGCAGGAAGTTCACAGTCTTCCTCACTCTCCTCTTCAGCTTGGTAGATGGGATTGTCGAAATCATACTGAGCCATAACAGAACTGTTCATAGTGAATGCCATAAGATCGCTTCTGCATGTTTAATGCTTTGTTTTAGAAAAAGAGTTCAATAAAGTCACAAAAAACAAAAACATTGCCATTTTTATTGTTTTTGAAAAAAGATGAAAACAAAAAATAGAAAGACAGGGATCACAAAGTTTGATTTCAAAAAATGTCCTTCATTAATGATAATCATTAAAACATGATGAGGCCCTACAATGAATCACTACGCCTTGGGCAGATCGTAGGATTTTCATGCAAAATGACAAAACAACAGAAAATTACTCTGTCAGAAGAGTAACTTGAACCACTTCTTCAGCCGTCCAGTTGTTGATAGACCCCCCTGGTGCACACGGGCGAACCCAGTTGTCCAGATCACAATCACTGTCACAGTCTTCACTACCGGTTGCAGAGACGTCGCCATGATTCATCAGCCCAGCGCTGGTAAAGGTACTCGGACCCGCTTGACCATTCTGCTCTGCTTGGAGAGGCTCGTAACCAACGCCAAATTTGTCTTCTTTAACAGGCAAGTCCACCATCTTGCCCCAGCCTTCAGCTTTGCCAGAATCAACAACCTCCTTAGCCTGCTTGTAAGAAGTAATTGAAGCACCTGGCTTCCTCTGCTCAGCGTACGCCACTTTCTCAAGAGCCACAGTCTCAAACGCCTGGCATAAGGTTTCGTGGATCTCGCCATCCACCTCAACATACTTGAACGAGGATAGATGACTCACCAGAATCTCTTCTTCACCGCACACAGTCACAATCTGACCGTTCCAGACATACTTGAGCTTTTGATGGAGAGTCGACGAGACTGCCCCTGCTGCATGAATCCATGGACGCCCCAATAAACAACTATAGGCGGGCTGGATGTCCATAACATAGAAGATGATATCGAATACCTCAGGACCTATCTTCACAGGCAAGGTAACTTCCCCACACACAGAACGTTTGGAGCCGTCGAAAGCACGAACGATCAGGTCACTGGGAGTAAGCACAAACCCTTCCACATCAATCTTCTTCAGAATCTGCTTAGGCAGCACATTCAGCGACGACCCGGTGTCTACCAATACGTGAGACAACACTGCCCCCTTGCACTCCATGGTGATGTGCAAGGCTTTGTTATGGTTCCGCCCTTCAGGCGGTAAGTCCAGGTTGGTGAATCCTACACCATGCCTGGTGCTCACATTGGCCATCACACCCTCCAGTTGATTGACAGAAATCTCCTGAGGCACGTAAGCCAGATTCAACATCTTCAGCAAGGCATTACGGTGTGCCTCAGAGCACAACAACAGTGAAAGTATAGAAATCTTGGACGGAGTTTGATTCAACTGATCTACAATCTTGTAGTCACTCTTCTTGATTATCTTCATAAACTCCTCCACGTCCTTCTCAAATGACCCCTCGGGCGCTTCCTTCTGGACAGGTTCTTCCTCAACCACAGCTTGCTTACCCTTTGCTTTGGCGAGAGCCTCAGCATTATTGTCCCTCAAAGGCTGCGGTGCGAACAGACGACCGCTTCTGGTAAAACCTCCTGGACCCCCTACATTATCCACAGCCGGACCAACAGTTGCAGGAACTCTATTCGGTAAACCAATTGTCACTGGAGTTTGATTCACTGGTCTCGTCTGACTTTCAGCCCTTCTGTAACTGCGGTGAGCATTATCATACTTCCACGGCACGGCTCTACTATTCTCAACAGCCCTTCTTCCAGACGCAACGATAGTAGTTGGAGCACTGATGGTTACAGGCACGGAAATGGTAACTGGGGTACCATTTGTTGCAGGTGCACTAACGACCCTTTGTCCACGTCCTTCAGACGGTTTAAAGTAAATGGTGATAGTTGACACTGTCCCACGATCTTTTACAGCCCTACTGAATTGCAAACAACCCTCATCCATCATACCCTGGATACCGGCCTTTAACTGGTCGCAACCATTCTCAGATTCTGCACAGCCCAAACAATCCTCATCACAGCCCGAGTAGACACCCCCATTCAGCAGACGGCCCTTCACAACTAGCAGAGAAGTCTGAACATCATCAACATTAACAACCAGATCTTCAGCTTCTTTCCCCTCAATATTGTTCACTCTATGCCCACCATGCTGAGGCATAGGGTTGTTTACGACGTTAGGCACTGGAGCGAAGTTGATCGCCTTGGCATCGATCAAATCTTGGACCTTGTGCTGGAGAGCCCGACACTTCTCAGTATGATGCCCTGGTGCCCCAGAGTGAAAGTCACAACGGACGTTGGCGTCGTACCCAGGAGGCAATACTGTAGGCGGAGCCATTGTACGCAACTCAACCAACCCCAACCTGAGTAGTTCGGGCAGCAGTTCGGCGTACGACATGGGTAGCGAATCAAAACGTCGATCAGGCATCCTTTGTCTGGGCTGATACGGACGTTGCTGTTGTTGTTGTTGTTGCGGTTGTTGAACTCTTTGTTGTTGTTGTTGACGAGGTTGAGGTGCCGGAATGGTTACTGCAGCAGCTTGACGGTATTCACTTCTGTTCTGATCTCTGCGGTGTTGAACAGCATTAGTTTCACCCTCTCTTCGACGAGGTGCCCCAGCAAACGGCTTCTTAGAAGAAGAGGAACCAGCATCTTGGATCTTCCCAGTTTTAATCAAGCTCTCAGTCCTCTCTCCACAAATGACAACATCAGAAAAACTACCGAATGGGCAGCTCCCCATCCGGTCCATAAACACACCCTGAAGAGTACCGATAAACATATCTGTCAACTCCCTCTCCAGCATAGGGGGTTGAACTCTAGCAGCCAGTTCACGCCACCTCTGGGCGTACTCCTTGAAGCTCTCATTGGATTTCTGACAAAGACTCTGCAGCTGAGTCCGGCTCGGTGCCATGTCCATGTTGTGTTTGTATTGCCTCAAAAAGGCCTCACCCAGATCCCTCCAACAGCGGATAGAATCTCTCTTCAATTCCATGTACCAGTCCAAAGAAGCCCCAGATAGACTATCTTGGAAAAAATACATCCACATCTTTTCATCATCGGTATACGCAGAGATTTTTCGATAATAAGCCTGCACATGGGTGCGAGGGCAAGAAGTACCGTTGTATTTATCGAAGGACGGTGCTTTGAACTTGTAAGGGATTCTCAAACCTTCCACCAACCCCATATTGGTAACATCAAAACCGAGAGAATTCTGACATTCCATAGCTCTAATTTTCTCAGCAAGGGCATCAACTTTACGATCCCTCTCATTAACCCTTCCCAGAACGTCTTCGTCTTCACTGAGCAGAGAAAACATATCCTCTTGTCTGTCAACAATCGGAGCAGGATTACGGGCCGGGGCACGGACTGCTCTGGCATTAGCGGCATCTGGAGCAATAGGTTGACCGTTGATTCGAATACCCCCCAACTCATCACCTACAGCATAGTTGTTGATGGGTACAGCAGCAGCAACATTGTTATCATTGACCGGGCCTCCCTCTGGCGGAGCATGGTTGACCGGTGGAATTGCAGCCTCTTGTCTCTGAACCATGGCTCGAAGCTCTTCCTGACCTTGTGCAACCCCTTGCATCATATTCATAAACTGGGCCATGTTAGCCTTCATCTCAGCCAACTCTGCTTGAACTTGATCCATACCTCTCTGTTGATTCAGTCTTGTTGAGTAGCGGTGCGGACGTTGATCAGCTATCCTGCCTGAACAGGAACCAAGAGTGAGAAGTCACGACCAAGAACACCTGTTATGCAAAATGATATGAGTATGGTGCTAATGATGCGTATGATGCACATGATATGTTCATTTCTCAGGCATTCAAAGAGCCTGAGTCATCCTCAAAAGATGGCAACCTGCAGCAAGAACAACATAGAAGCACAGAAACAACATACACAAGAGTGATGAGTACAAGGTGAAACCAACAACCTCATCTATATGAGTAACAGGATCATACAACAAAGTCGACAAAGAAAATCCAAACAATCGGAGTACAACAATGAATCCCATCCAACAAGCCTGGAGGTGATTCTCAACATACACATCAAAGATACAAGCTAAGACAAACGGCCTCCCGGAATGAGAGTCTTCAAGTACTGACACTGGTCTATCAACAGGTCACATTCTGAACATTCTGGCAAAAGAGTGATCTTCTCCTTCAGTTGTCGTCTAAGCTCTACCACTTCTCCTCCAAGGTGGTTCTCTGATGCCTGTCTCAAGTCTACTTCCTTCTTCAACTGGATGTCTTTATCTCTGAGTTGCTTCTCCAAGTCTCTGATCTTCTTCTGATAGCTGGCCTCAACCCTCTGCAGCCTCAAGCACTCCCGGTGTTCTGCATCTAACATGCTCTCCACCTCCTCGTAGGATCTCTTCTTGCTTCTCAGTCTGCTAGCATCTTCTTCTCGCACTCCTCTGAGTTGATGAGCCAAGTTCAACCTATCAGCTTTGGCTTTGTACAGCTCCATCTGGGTATCTTGCTCCTTCCCTCTCAAACGGCGATTCTCCATCAGGGCTTGCTTGTAGTGCTCCGCAGGCACACTCTCAGCAAGGATCAAAGGTGGTTGCTCGTGCAACGGCTCCATCCTATCGTAGGGTAACAACAAAGTTTCTACTCTCTCCTTGACCCAATCAGTGTAATCGGGCATAGCAACGGCAAACTTCTTCCCTAAGACAGATCCATCCTTCATACCAATAGACTTCCAAGCTCTCCCTATCTGCTCCAATCTAGCCGGGTCACTCTGCTTCTCAAAAAACACACTTTCAACTACCTCAGCCTCAAGTGGTCTTCCCTTCATCACAAACCCCAACTGGCGGAGAGAAAGAACCGGGTTATAATTGATGCAACCCCTAGTCCCTATGAGTGGCACATTACGGAATCCTCCACAGCTCATAATGACGTTACGCACATCCATCCGGTAAGATTGCCATCTGATATCATAGGAGGTAAGAGACATAACCCTCTGAGTCCACTTATGCGTGCTCTGAGCATCCACAAAAGGTCCACTGACTGGCAGAAGAGACAAGAACCATCTGAGCAAAAGCGGGAGACAACACCTGATAGCCCCGCCCTTACCATGCCTACTGTGAATAGCATAGTAAGTGTCAGCTAATAGAGTAGGAACTGGATTTCCTCCAATGAAAATACTGACTGCAACATAGTCAACAAAATTGGGCATACTCGGAAACAGGACGATCCCATAGATCATGACGGCCAACTGAGCATGAAAGGCTTCCCAACTTCCCTTCTCTGCTTCTTCTCTAGCTACCCTCAACAGAAACTTCAAAGGCAATCCTACAACATCCCCACTGGACTTCCAACTATCACTGACTTCCTTGATACCCAAATGGAGAGCTCTGGCAACAACTCTGAAATCAACCTCCTTGGGCACATCCAAGAAAGGAACCTGATACCGGACCGGGACACTCAGCAGAATGGAGTACTCCTCAAGAGTAGGCGCCAACTGATAATCTTGAAAGGTGAAACAATGAAGCTCTGGATCGTAGAACTGTAGAAGAGTCTGCAACGGCACCGGATCGACTACCATCTTCAACAGTGTCAGAATATCTCCATACTGGTCAACAAACCCCTTCTGGTTACCACTGGTCATAAGGTCGCTCAACTCAATCAGAGACGTCAAAGGTTCACGGTGAAAGCTGTAGGAACAAGTCTTCCGCTTCAACTCTGGGACTGTTGCCATCTCTATCAGTGAACAAGCTCTGGAATGTACCTGAGAAATGATATGCATGCAGGGATTAGTTTTTTTTTTTTTACTTTTCTCTTTTTTTTTTGTATCTTTTTTTTATTGCGTTTCTTTTGAAAAATAAATATGCTATGATGCAAATGATGCAGACTGGACTGGTTGGCTGCGTCTCTCGGAACACAGGATCAAAACTTCGGCTTGAACTCGGAACCACAAATTCATCTGAAACCCAAAGTCATCTGAGACCCCAAAATTCTGAACCAATAGTCACCAACAGGATCACAAGTCACCAACAAGTCACCAACAAATCACCAACTGTACCTGTACCTGTAATAATGATCATTCCCTCCCCACTCACGGGTGTCGTCTAGGCCAGGGTAAGGTCGAGAGAAACGCAGCATAAATAACCTTTCGCAGAACATCATCATATACACACCCGAAGTATGTAACGATAATGTCCCACCAGGGTCTGAACTGCTCGTGATATCAATGTTCCGCTAAGTGGCGCAATACCACCTGCTTCCCATGAATCACTCTATTCCTAAGTATCCTAGACTTCACTCATAGCCTGGGTATTGGGCCTTTTACCTCATGTAACTCCCACCCCCAACAGAGAGAAACAGACAACCAGCCAGATGAATAATGAATGTGAACGAACGCAAACATAAGTGCAAACATGAATGCAAACAATAAATAAATGAATGCAATAAATAACAGCAAAAGCAACCAAACCCTATCCTAGAGAGCGCTAGGAGAGACTCGCTTAGGGAAGATGGACCAGCACAGGTCAACTTCTCTATAGTCCCCAGCAGAGTCGCCAGCTGTCGCATCACGCGAAAAACCGGCGGGAAAACAAGAACAACAGAGCCGCCACCGTGCGTTATTTATCCCAAAAGAGGGAAAGGAAACGCTCAGAGTAAACCTGGGAAAGACGTGGTCTCGCGACCAAAGAGAATGGGTTCGGGAGTCGGTTATGCGAAGGGAAGGTATTAGCACCCCTACGCATCCGTCGTACTCGACGGGATCCACGCACAAAAGGAAGGAAAAATGGTTGCTAAAACACTGCTCACACACACACACACTGGCTGAAAGAGACACAAGAAAACAGACAAGACTGAAACTGACTCGGCAGGACATCGTATCCTGGGCCTACTTAGTCTATCAGGCATAGACATCAGAGTCGAAGTAGTTCGGACTGGGGAAACGACACATGCTCGCTAGGATGTCGCATCCTATGCATACGTATCTTCTCGGACGAGAGAAGAATCAGAGCATTCGTAGCTCGGCTGACACACACACAAACAAACACAGGCAAACATGGAGCCTGAATGCCAATCACTGGACTTACATCAGCATCCGAACCAACACACACCCACACTGGAACCCGAATGCCACTCGATGGACTTACATCAGCTTCCAAGCACACAACAACACAACAAGTTAATAGGGAGTCGGGGACTCGAGCCCGTAACTGTTAAGCACACACTCAAACAAAAAGACAACAAATTGCTAAGGAGTCAGGCACTCGAGCCTAGCAACTGTCAAACAACACACACAAAAAGAAAAAAGGGCGCCCGGAGAGATCAGCTCATCTCCTGCCTACGTACCTCATCTGGTATGAGGATCAGGGCGACGTAGTTCCCCTACGGAGGGATACAGGACTAGCCTAACCAGATAACAGAGGGAGACACAACTAGGGAGACTACGACTCGAGCCTAGATGTTATCATGCAAAATCATCCCTAAGTTAAGGTTTCTAGCTAACTTGCACAGGAAGCAAGCCTATCCTAATCATGACTTGCACAGGAAGCAAGCCACACACACACTTAACTTGCACAGGAAGCAAGCCAAGCAAAACCTAACTTGCACAGGAAGCAAGTCTAAACTAACCCTAACTTGCACAGGAAGCAAGCCAAACAAACATACAAGCACAGATAGCACACACTATACACAAGCAAGTGGCTCAAACAAGGGTTAGGTTTTAGTCGAGGGGTCATATCAACCTCAACAAACAAACCTCTGGAACTGGGTGAATGTGCTCTTAACCTTGCCATTGAGGGGCTAAGGTGAAGCAGATGAAAGGTGAGTGAAGATAAGACTTCACAGCTCTTATCCCTGGCCTGGGAGAGCTTAAGACAAGAATGTGTGGGTTCAGAAAGTGGGAACCCTTCTACACATTTGAAACTGACTCAACTGTGCAATTGCACAAGATCTTAGGTTTGTATCTGCAATGCATCAACACAGTGGTGTGAGCAAAGCAGATGACACACAGAATAGCAGGGGATAGATTGCATATCCCTTGGGTTCTGCCAATTGCCTCTTCACTTAGGAGGTCTTTGACTCTGTACAAGGACAAAATTAAACATCCACAAACATTGCCTCTTAAGGAGGACTTCAGACAGTTGCCTGGCCAAGTAACAGGCCAGGTCTTCCAGACTACATGAAGATTAGAAGTATACCTCAATGCAAATTGCTTATACAAGCAAAGCAAAGCAAAAGTTCACAAGGAACTGAGCAACTAAAAGCACCTGAAATAGTCAAGCAGACATTAGTATACAACCTCAAACAAAGCAAAAGGAAACAGAAGTCAACAGTCAGTCAGAAGCAAATGGATGTGCAAGGCACAAGGCTTAAGGCATGTGAGCCAAGCCACCTACAAAACAAACAAGTTAGTCAATGATATTCAAACAAGCTCAATCAAATAGAAATGGTCTCATTGGTCATTTGTTGGTCAACCTGAAAACATGAGCTCAAAGGTGAGTAACAGGACCACTGGGGCAAGCCTAGGGTCAAAAGAGAATGAAAAAGTCAAAACAGCAAAGGGCAAGCATCCAAAATCATGCTCAAACAATCAAGAAACAAAACCAATTGGGTTCACATTCATATCAATCATCATCATCATTTCATGAACAATTTAGGTCAAAGTGTTGCAAACAGAAGCTCATAGAAGTCAACAGAAAGACTTAACTCAAAAGCAATCTTAAACATTTCCAAAAATCACCAAATAAATCATGACCAATCACAACCCAAAGCATGGTAAGGATGTCAAATTTCATCTCATTTGGACAAGTTGAAGGCAGTCAATGAAAATCAGAAAGGCAAGGCAATTTTGAACATGCTCAAAGAAGTCAACCAAACATGCATCAACTTAGAAAAATCATAAATCAGAGATGGTGTATGATAAATGAATGGGACTAAAACCATGGCAAAGATGAGGATGTATAGTTATCTCATGTAAAATTTCATGTCCATCTAATAAAGTATGAGAATTTCACAAATGAAATGGGAACATGTGTCACAAAAAGTCAACATATGACTAAACAGGGAAGAAAATCTCAAACAATTAGGAAATGCCACAAATAATTCCAAGAAAATTCACATGTAAACTAGACATACAAGAGTACATTCATGCAAAAATTCAAACCAATTGGAGGTCAAGAAGCATGGTAATGAAAATCATGAAGTTGGACATCAATGGTGTGACACAAATTGTCACACCCTAATTCAAAAATTCATAACTCACAAACCAGCAATGATAAATTCACAAACTCTACACCAAAATCACCATGAGTGTGTCTAGTTTAAGCACAAAAAATTTGGGAGCCATTGGATAAAGTATCACCATTTCACAAATGTTTTGGCAAAGTGTACAAAATATGAGCACATGAACAAAACCCTAATGCCATTTAAAATCTACTCATCCAAAAATCAGCAAAAATCATGATAAAAAAATAGGGATCCATATGAACACAATGCAACAAGTCCCATGAATTTTGGATTTAATATGAAGATGTTATGATTTTTGCAAAATGATGTATCAATTGAAAAAAATCATTGAAGAAATAAACACCATTAATTAAATAAATTGGTCACAATGGCAATTTTGTAAATATTTGGTCCGGTTATTGAAACGCCGCGTTTAGCACAGGGAAATAGAATGTTTTGATTGGTCATGGGGGCACGGGTACAGTAACAAGGCATGCCAAACGTCCAAATGCAGAAAAACACGATTCAAAAGAAAAATTTCTGGGTTTCTAGGGTTTTGGCACTGTAGCTTCATCTTCATTCAAATCATGAAGAACAAAATCGCCCAGAAAACATGGATACGCATACCATTCGAACAAGTGAACCAAGCACATGCATAATCCAAACATGGTTTTCAGTAAATCGAAACATACAAAACAAATCATACAAGAACATGTTCATGAGTGAAACTTTAAATCCATGTAAGTCAGTGAATATCCAACCATTTTTAGTGGTTCAAGTTCCAAAATGACCAGCATAAAGAGCTCTACACAAAGCATTGCATGACTTAGAGAAAAGAGTGACTCGAGTTCTTACTTGATTTTGAAGAAATCAACGAAACAGTGTTGTTTGTGTGTTATAAGCTCAAACAGATGAAGCTTGTGGTTTGAAATGATGAATGGTGAGTGGTTTGTAGCTCAACAACCCTTGGAAATGCTTAAACCGAGTTCTGCCATGGATGATGTGTGAAGAAAAACAGTCGTGTAGATGCTGATACAGATGGTGTTTGAAGGTTGCAACCAGCTCCAAATGATGAGTAGATGTTGTATCAAACAAAGCAAAGTTGTGTGGTTGCACTCAGTTGACAGAATTTTGAAAGTGGCAATAAAATGAGATTTTTAGAGAGTGAGTTTTTTTCTGTGTTTTGAGGCTGCCACTAGGGGTTTCATTCAGCAGAAAAAATGATGTGTGTCTGCTGTTTTTGTGGTACTTGAATCAAGGTCCATGAAAATGTGGAGTAGAGTTGGTAAAAGTGTACTTTCTTTCCAATTTTCAAGCAAGTTGGCATGGGTGTATGTACTGCACGAATTTGACTTTGAACATGTCCAAAATACAATTTCAGATCAATTCCCAATGGCCAAAATGATGGAAAAGGTTTATTTTAAAAAGTCAAAATTTCACTTCACTTGAAATTAATTCAAGTAAGTCAAAAAATGCCATTTTGATCCATAAGGTTTTGGTACATGAAAGTTACATTTTTGGAAAGAGGGGATCAAATGTGACTTGTAGGAAAAAACCCCACCCAAATTGGCCAAATGGTTTGAGAGATATGGCCTTTTGAAGTTCAAGAATTTCTGAAAATGATTTGATCATAACTTGCCAACCATACATGGGAATTGAGTGTTCTTGGACTTTTTGGAAATGGGAGAACAAGATCTTCAACTTTCATGTTGGGAAAAAATTCATTTGAAGCTTGTATCATGATGTAAGTTTGAGGATCAAGACTTTCCATTTTGGTAAGTTTCAGTTACAGGTCCAGTTTCCATTTTTGGAAATTTCTGATCTGGCTTCAAATTCTTCCATGATGGTGTTTGACATGATATATGAGGCTTATATGGACATGAATGAGACCTCTCAAACCAATTTCCATCATCAAATCACTGATTAAATGGACAGTTGACCAACAGTTGACTTTTAGGGTTTCTGACTGACTGTGCATTGACTGATGACTTCTGAACATCCAATCCTTGACCAAAACACTTCAAATGGATCCCCAAGTCATGTGAACATGTTGGACCAACCCTAGGGCCTTGGCTCCTTGAGAAATGCACTTGCTTGCTTGACTGACTGATCTCCTGACCAGTTTGACCTAATTTCTTGATTGGCTTGCACTTGAGGCAAATGGGACAATGCAATGCTATGCAGTGGACCATATTATGCTATGACCTAATATGAGAATGTATGTACAATGATAGGTGCAAATTTGAGGTGCTACAGCATGAACCAAGCTTGGATCTTCCTTTCATATGCACATTATGCCAAGCATGTGTCATCATTTTCTTCAAAAGTTGGGGATCTTTACCCTTTTGATAGAATAGACCTTCTATTTGAGTGTTATTAGGTTTATCTCTCAAGGGGAACCCAAGTTAATGACGGGCCAATGCTGGGTTGTAGTTGATTCCTCCTTGCATACCAATGAGAGGCACGTTAGATAAATCACCACAATTATCAATAATGTACAAGCTACTCAATGCAAAATCATACCAAACAATATCATCATTAGTGAGAGACATAAGTCTCTGGGACCACCGTAGACATTGTCGGTTCTCCACGAAAGCAAGCGTCTGAGGCAAGTGCGAAATAAACCACCTGCACAGAAGAGGAACACATCACACAATAGTCCCACCACCTTTAGAATTCCTCAAATGCAAAGAGAAATACATGTCACCCAACAAAGTCGGAGCAGGATTCCCAATGAAGAAAATTCTAATGGCGTTAACTTCAACAAAACCGTCAATATTAGGGAACAAAGCCAAGCCATAAATGAGCAATACCAAGATAGCTTCAAAAGCATCCATGCTACCGTCTTGAGAAAAAACAGTAGCCATACCAATGAGAAACTCAGAAGTCAACCCAAGAATTCCTCCTTTCTTCACCAAATGAGCATCAATCTCAGACTTCTTTAGATGAAGAGCTTCAACTATAATATAAGATCTCGGGATCTCCTCCAAACTACTGAAAGGTACCTTATCAGATACAGGTATACCCAAGAGATGGGCATACTCTTCCAACACGGGCACAAGCTGATAATCTGGAAAAGTGAAGCACCGGTAGAGAGGGTCATATAACTGAACCAAAACACTCAGAAGTCCTTCAACCACATCAGTAGATAACATAGACAAGAGCTTCCCATGACATTGCTTGAAGTCCAAGGGATCTAATACAAAGGACGACAACTTCCTTAGCTCTTTCAAATCAAGACATCTGAAACTGTACTTCTTAGTGTTCCTTTGTCCATAATCCATGGTCTAAAAATATTGGCAAACAAGACCTTAGTTCCTTGAAATTTATTTTCTGTGATGAATGTCATGATGCGCATGTATGCATGAATGCAACAATCACACACAAGGGATCACACACAAGGCAAACACAAACAAAGGTCAAGGGATGGATCAAGTCATCATCAAGATCAATCATCCATTTTTGTGGGTTATGGTTTTCACCTTATCAACACCCAAGTTCCATTGATATTGACAAGACTTGATCGGATCAACCAAGAATCAAATGGTTTGTTGTGAGTCACGAGCATGGAGTCTGGTTAAGAACCATCCCAAAGGAGTGTACTAAGGGTAAAAACCTATAGATCATGTTCTATAAAAGTTCCCAGAGTCTTAATCCCATCTATCGGATATTATAGGTCAGGAAGATTCACTCGTCAACCCATAATATTCTCAAGAGAAACTCGTCTGAGTGTAGTATTGTGTAACAACTGTTATCAAGTCTACACTTGAACAGTCTCCACACTACGCCTTAAATAGGCCAAGTTGGGTTAAATGTTCTATGGTCCTAAGCTTTCCGGACCCCAAATCAGAGAAAGTAGTGCTTATCTGCAAATAACTTGTCTGACATCAGTAACTCTAAAGAGGTATCCACTGAGTAGATGTGTCTTAAGCCAACTTGTTAAGGACGACTGCACACAAGTTGAACATGACTATACCATCCCCCTATCTTAATTGCACTCAAGTTCGGGTTAGAACTTATCTCACCACTAAGAGATCACCAAGCACAACAACCATATTATATCACACAAACCATATATACAAACATCAAATATACAAATATATACACACAAAAAGTAGGCTAAACCCACTGAGGACTACTCCCCAGCAGAGTCACCACTTAATTTTTACAGCGATAAATTCATGACGATCAAGCTATGGATAAACTTGACATCAATAAAACCAGAGTCGCCACCTCGCTTTTATTGTTTCCAAAGGAAAAGGGAAAAGTACAAACAAAACCCAAAGATAAGAAGTTTTCAGATCAAAACTAATAAAATGCTAGAGATTACAAGTAAGAGGGTTGGTTACACAGAGGGAAGGTGTTAGCACCCAAAGTGTCCTAGGTACTCATAGGGAGCCCTTTTTTGTGTGCATATGTTTTTGGTCAAAATGATGTTTCATAAAATACAGAGTGTGGGGATGAGAAAAGAATTCATTGATTATATTTTGTGTGTGTTTGACAAGACCTTCAGTCTTGTGCCTACGTACCAACATAAAAATGAGGGATAAAAATCTCGTAATTCGTGGTAAAAATTTCAAAGAAGTTGGTGAATTGATTTTAACAATTTTTTTAAAGTAAAAGAGCACAAAAGGCCAAAGATTTGAATGGGATTGTTAGTTATTTTTGTATTTTGAAATTTAAGTAAATATGGTTAAGTTTATTTACAAATTTGATTAAAAAAAGATTTAAAATTCATTGGCATAAGGCCAAAGTTTCTAATCATCAAAACATGTCTAAGTTTGAAATCACAGGTAAAGAAGGTTTTTGAAAAGAGGGAGAGATTTTGAAATTAAAGAAGTGGGAGGAGATGAAGAGACTATCCTAAGCAAAAATTAAATGTTAAGAATTGAAAAGATCTGACCAATGGGATGCAATCCAACAGACAAGAATGTCATATAGAAACCCATTTACCTTTGGACTTTAATCAAGCAATAAGCAATAAGCAATAAGCAATGAGCAATATCCAGACATCATAAAGATCAAGGCATTAAATAAAGATAGCCATATCCAAGCAAGCATACCAATAACTAGCAATCTTCATTGTCTTCCAATGTAGCAGATGAAATATTCCTTGATCAACTCAGAACAAAACATCAGACATAGGCAATAACAAAATAACAATTAAGCATAAAGACAAAGTAGCAGATGAATCAAAGAGATCCAAGGTCATGCATCCGATGAAAGTCACTGTCAAAGATAGCTAAATCTCAGATGTTGGCATTGCCCAAGTCCTTTAGCACATGAAATGTTGCCTAGTTCTAAATCCAAAAGTTCAAATCAAGTCCCAACAGTCCACCAAATGTTTTTTTAGGGTTTTTGTTGTTATTAGGTGTTTTAGGGTCCTAAGACTACAAACAAAATCAATACCCACAAACAAATATGTACAATCACATGTCATGGCTCAAGTGGGCAAAGTAAAAAAGAGACTTAAACATAAACAAGTTGCATGAAACGTAAATGGCAATGAATGATAAATGACTGAAATTTAAATTGCATAAGTAAATGACTTGAAAGTAAAAGCATAATGAATAAGAGTTAGTCAAAGGTTAGTCTAATGTTAGTGTTAAGTTTTATTTGATTAATTCATTCTTTGGAGAACACTCAACCATTCATTCACAAGTATGAATCCTTGAACCAAGACATCTTCCATGAGAAGGGCTCCAACTTGGATAATTCAACAAGTATGCCACTAGCTCTCTGTCGCATCGCGCGAAAAACCGGCGGGAAAACAAGAACAACAGAGCCGCCACCGTGCGTTATTTATCCCAAAAGAGGGAAAGGAAACGCTCAGAGTAAACCTAGGAAAGAACATGGTCTCGCGACCAAAGAGAATGGGTTCGGGAGTCGGTTATGCGAAGGGAAGGTATTAGCACCCCTACGCATCCGTAGTACTCTACGGGATCCACGCACAAAAAGAAGGATAAATTGGTTGCTAAACACTGCTCACACTCACACACACTGGCTGAAAGAAACGAAAGAGACTGACTGAAACTGAACTCGGCAGGACGTCGCATCCTGGGCCTACTTAGTCTATCAGGCATAGACATCAGAGTCGAAGTAGTTCGGACTGGGGAAACGACACATGCTCGCTAGGATGTCGCATCCTGTGCATACGTATCTTCTCGGACGAGAGAAGAATCAGAGCATTCGTAGCTCGGCTGACACGCACACAAACAAACACAGGCAAAGGCAAACGTGGAGCCTGAATGCCAATCACTGGGCTTACATCAGCATCCGAACCTAAACACACGCAACAGGTTGATAGGGAGTCGGGGACTCAGCCTATAACTGTCAAGCACACACTCAGACAGACAGACAACAAATTGCTAAGGAGTTAGGCACTCGAGCCTAGCAACTGTCAAACAACACACACAAAAAGGAAAAAGGGCGCCCGGAGAGATCAGCTCAATCTCCTGCCTACATACTTCATCTGGTATGAAGATCAGGGCGATGTAGTTCCCCTACAGAGGGATAAAGGACTAGCCTAACCAGATAACAGAGGGAGACACAACTAGGGAGACTACGACTCGAGCCTAGATGTTATCATGCAAATCAACCCTAAGTTAAGGTTTCTAGCTAAATGGCACAAGGGCCAACCTATCCTAAGTATGGCTCACACAGGGAGCAAGCCACACACACTTAACTTGCACAGGAAGCAAGCCAAGCAAAACCTAACTTGCACAGGAAGCAAGTCTAAACTAATCCTAACTTGCACAGGAAGCAAGTCAAACAATCCTAACTTGCTAAGGAAGCAAGTCAAACTATCCTAACTTGCACAGGAAGCAAGTCAAACTATCCTAACTTGCACAGGAAGCAAGTCAAACTATCCTAACTTGCACAGGAAGCAAGTCAAACTATCCTAACTTGCTAAGGAAGCAAGTCAAACTATCCTAACTTGCACAGGATCTTGGGTTTGTATCTGCGATGCATCAACACAGTGGTGTGAGCAAAGCAGATGACACACTGAATAGTGGGGGATAGATTGCATATCCCTACCTTCCACCAATTGCCTCTTCACTTAGGAGGACTTTGACTCTATGCAAGGACAAAAGTAAACAATCACAAACATTGCCTCTTAAGGAGGACTTCAGACAGTTGCCTGGCCAATTAACAGGCCAGGTCTTCCAGACTACATGAAGTAAAAGAGACATACCTCAATGCAAATTGCTTATACAAGCAAAGCAAGGCAAAAAGTTCACAAGGAACTAAGCAACTAAAGCACCTGAAACAGTCAAGCAGATGTTAGTATGCAACTTCAAACAAAACAAACAGAAACAGACAAACAACAGTCCATTAGAGGCACATGGATGTGCAAGGCACAAGACTTAAGGCATGTGAGCCAAGTCACCTACAAAACAAAGAGGTTAGGCAATGATATTTGAGCAAGCTCAATCAAAAGAATTGGTCTCAATGGCCATTTGATGGTCAACCTGAAATCACAAACTCAAAGGTGAGTAGCAGGACCACTAGGGCTAGCCTAGGGTCAAAAGTGAATGAGAAAGTCCAAGCAGCAAGGGGTAAGTATCCAAAATCATGTTCAAACAATTAGGAAACAAAACCAATTGGGTTCACATTCATATCAATCATCATCATCATTTCAAGAACCATTTAGGTCAAAACATGGCAAACAGAAGCTCATAGAAGTCAACAGCAAGACTTGCATCAAAAGCAATCTAAACATTTTCCAAAAAATCATCAAATAAATCATGATCAAACTTAACACATAGCATGGTAAGCATGTCAAATTTCATCCCATTTGGGCAAGTGGAAGGCAGTCAATGAAAATCAGAAAGTCAAAGCACTTTTGAACATGCTCATAGAAGTCAACCAAACATGCATCAACTTAGAAAAATCATAAGTCAAGAATGGTGTATGATAAATGAATGGGATCAAAACCATGGTAAAGATGAGGATGTCTAGTTATCTCATGCAAAATTTCATGTTCATCTAATAAAGTATGAGAATTTCACAAATGAAATGGGAACATGTGTCACACAAAGTCAACTATTGACTAGGCAGGGGAGAAAATCTCAAACAATTAGGAAAATAGCTCAAATAAATCCAAGAAAATTCACATGTGAACTAGACATACAAGAGTAGGTTCATGCACAATTTGGGGTCATTTGGATGTAAGGAAGCATGGTAATGAAAATCATGAAGTTGGACATCAATGGTGTGACACAAATTGTCACACCCTAATTCAAAAAATCATAACTCACAAACCACAAATGATAAATTCACAAACTCTATACCAAAATCACCATGAGTGTGTCTAGTTTAAGCACAAAAAATTTGAGAACCATTGGATACATTCTCATCATTTCACAATTGATTTGGCAAAGTGTACAAAATTTGGTCACATGTCACAAACCCTAAGGCCAATTAAAAACCACTCATCCAAAAATTCTGGAAAAATAATGATAAAAAAGTAGAGATCATGATGAACACAACACAAAAAATCCCATTGAATTTGGATCAAAAATGAGCAAGTTATGAATTTTGGAGGATTGATGAAATAATTGAAGAAATAAATTGGAATAAAATTGAGAGAATGGCATTTTTGTAAATAAACCAGTCACTTATCAAAACGACCGTGTTTTGGTCCAGAAAATGAAATATTTTCATTGGCTAGTGGGGGGATGGTACAGTAACACGTGAGAATGAAGGAAATCTGGGCTTCTAGGGTTTGTGAACAGTGCTTCATCCCTCCCAAAATCGAATTTTCCAATTTCTCCCAAAAATGTCAATTGAGCATACCATTGTAATCATCAAACAACATACAACAACAATCCAAACCCTATTTTCATTAATTTGAACTACACAACAAGAAATCGATGGAAACATTTTCAAGCATCAAGCTTCATTTCATCATATCTTCATGAATACACAACTATTTTTAAAAAGGAGAGCATCATGACACTCAGCATTGAAAAACCTTTCCAAAGTATATGTCAATTTGAGAAAATGGGAGGGTCGAATCCATACCTTTTTTGAAGGGCAGTTTGTGTTCTTGATGTTGTTTTGTGATGCCTTGCCAAAACAGATGAGCCTTAAGCTTTCCAATGATGGATAATGGTGATGGTGTGGCTCAAGACATCTTGGAAGTGCTTAGATCATGGACTGTCATGGCTGAGAGTTTCTGACAGAAAGTTGAAAAATGCAAAGATGGATTTTTAGAGAATGAGATGAAGTTGGCTGTGTTGACAGATTTTTAGTGAATGCCAAGGTGTGGTTGGAATGAGTGTAAGGTGATTGTGTGATGTAGGCTAAGTCATGTTATGTTGGTGGTCACAGTGCAATGCTTTAAGTTTGGTTCATGCAGGGTTTAGGCAACTTTGGTCTTGGACAGGTTTTTGGAGTTTGGCCAAAGCAAGGTGAAATGGCTGGTCTTGGTTGGTCTGCTATGTGATGCTTCTATGCCATTGTCTTTTTGGACAGACCAAAACAAATGCCAAATAGCAAGGTGAGTTAGGTCTAGTTATGTTGGTTTGTTGGCTAGCTGCTCCATGATGAACAATTGGTGAACAAGGTTACTGTTGGTTGGCCAAGCAGAGTTTTGGTTATTTTGGAGCTTTGGACAAGAAAGAGTGAGATGCCAAGATAGCAGGGTTAGTGAATGCTGTTATGTGGTTGTGGCAAGGCCAGGTCTGAGTTGGTTGTGGTGGACAAGGTTTGGGCAGAAAATGCACAAGCAAGGTGAGGTTTTGGTTGGAAGCTTAGACAGATGGGAGGAATAGCCAAAAGCAGCAAGATGATTTTAGAGAGTGTATGATGTTGGTCATGTTTTGCTGGTTAGCAGGGTGCAAAGCTTCAGGTTTGACTTATGCCAGGTTTTGGTGCTATTGTGTCTTGGACAGAAAAGTGCAAATGGCAAGGTAAGGTTCTTTTTGACAGCCTTGGCAATTTGAGGAATGCATGTCTAATGAGAGAGAGTATTTTTGTATCAGGTGGTGTGAGGCTGCAGTGTTATGTTGGTTTTGTTGGTCTGCTACTGCAGGAAATGTTGGTAGCAGGTTTTTTTGATCCTCCAAGGCCAAAAGCTAGGTCCAGTTTTAGAGAGTGTATGGAGTTGGCTAGGTTTTGTTGGTTTTGTTATGACAAAAAATTGCAAATGGCAAGGCAAGTTAGGTTTAGTTGCTGCTACCAGTTTTGATGACAGGAAAAATGCAAAATGGCCAAGTGATCTTTGTTTTAGGATGAGTGATGAATGGTCCTGCTATGTGGCTGCCATGGATTTTCTGAAATGCAAAGCAACTAGCAAGGGTGAGTTTTTAGGATGCTGTATCCAGTGTGGTTTGTTATGTTTGTTGACAGAAAATGGCAAGGTGAGGGCATGATTTTCTGCTGCAGTGTGGCTTGGTTTTTTTTGAGGTTATTGAGTTTTTGACAGCCCCAAAAACCTAATGCCAATATCAGGGTCCTCTTTTGTAGGATGTGGTGACAGGTTTTTTCAAATGCAAAAACCAAAGAATGGCCAGGTGAGAGAGTGAGCCCTTGTGCATCAGTGAGTTTTTTTTAGAATCAGAATCCCCCCCTTTTCGATTTGCCTTGGCCAAATGGTTTTTGTGTGATGCCAATTACTGCTACCAGTGCCAGCAAGTTATGGCCTTGGTCTGCTATGAGCAGTACCAAGCATGGTAAGGCCCCTACTGTTGGATGCTTGACAGCTCTTTTCAAAATGGCCAAGGATCATGCTCCATAAAAATGAAATTGTCTCTTGTGTTATGCAGCCAAGCCCTCAAAATGACAGAAAATGTTTTCATAAAATCTGCTATGTCACATGGTACAAGCATGGTTCATGGCTTTGGTTGTTGAAACAATGTCCTTTTGCCAATGTTCAAGTAAGCTAGTATGGCCATATGTACTATTGGAGTATGGCTGCACAATGAGGCTCACCATGACAGAAAAAAAATGATCAAGAATGCTGCATAATGATGCTGGTACAAGGCATGGTTATGGAAGCATGGACAAGTATGGTGCATTTGTACCTTTCTTATAATTCAAGCAACCAAGTGTAGATTCACATGTGCTGCATAATTTGACTTTGCAAACACATTCTAAATGAAATTTATGAGCTGTTCCAATTGGCCAAATGTTGAAAAAAAGTTTAAATCAAAAAGTCAACTCTTGGTCAAACTTACATTTAAATGAAAAAGGTCAAAATATGCCATTTTGATTGGTGAAGTTTTGGCTCATGAAATTTATATTTTTGGAAAGAGGGGATCAAATGTGACTTGTAGGAAAAAACCCCACCAAAATTGGCCAAACGGTTTGAGAGATATGGCCTTCTGAAGTTCAAGATTTTCTGAAATCGATTCGATCATAACTTGCCAACCACACATGGGAATTAAGAGTTCTAGGACTTTTTGGAAATGGGAGAACAAGATCTTCAACTTTCATGTTGGGCAAAAATTCATTTGAGGCTTGTATCATGATGTAAGTTTGAGGATCAAAACTTTCCATTTCTGGTAAGTTTCAGTTACAGGCCCAGTTTCCGTTTTGGGAAATTTCTGATCTGGCTTCAAATTCTTCCATGATGGTGTTTGGCATGATATATGATGACTATTTGGACATGAATGAACTCTCACAAACCAATTCCAATCATCAAATCACTGATTAAATGGACAGTTGACCAACAGTTGACTTTTAGGGTTTCTGACTGATTGTGCATTGACTGATGACTTCCAAACCCTAATTCCTTGAGAACTTGACTTCAAATGATGTCCCAAGTTGTATGAACTCTTGATTATTGATCATGGGGCCCAAATTCCACAAGAATGACCACCATCCACTGCTTTGACTGACAGTTGACTTTTTTAGGGTTTTTTGACTGTCTGTGTATGAACTGATGATCTCCAAGTCTTCAACCCTTGACCAAAATACTTCAAATAGACCTCCAAGCCATGTGAACATGTTGGACCAACCCTAGGGCCTTGGCTCCTTGAGAATTGTGCTTGCTTGCTTGGTTGACTGATCTCCTGATCAGTTTGACCTAATTTCTTGATTGGCTTGCACTTGAGGCAAAAGAGGCAATGCAATGCTATGCAATGGACCACGACATGCTATGACCTAATAGGAAAATGTATGTACAATGATAGGTGCAAATTTGAGGTGCTACAGCTGCCCCTATTCAATCAGCTGGGAACCCGAACGGATGATAGCAACGGCTGTCAGACTTTCAGGGTAAACAGGGATTGAATACCAAAGAACCGTAGAATTTGCACAGACTGGATATGATACCAAAGAACCACGTCATTTACCGATGACAAACTGCATGACAGCTTCAGAAAAAGCAAAACCATTTACCGATGGTTGGAGAACTGGAAGCTTGATATTTACCGATATCAACTTCAGCGCGACCATTTACCGATGGCGTCTGGGGAAAACAAACTTCTGAGAAACAAAACCATTTACCGATGGTTAGAATTGGGATCTTTGATATTTACCGATATCAACTTCAGCACGACCATTTACCGATGGCTGCTGGGAAACAGATTTTGATGTAGAAAGGAAGCAAGACCATTTACCGATGGTGGCTTCAAAGAATTTTGACATTTACCGATGTCAAACTTAGCAAGACCATTTACCGATGGCTGCTGCAACTGGGAATTCGATATTTACCGATATCGAAGAAAACAGGGCCATTTACCGATGGCGTCTCCACTTGGGGAATCAGACAAGACGTTTACCGACGACTTCTGGGGATTTTGATTTTATTGACCAGACATTTACCGATGACTGGGATGAGACTCGACGTTTACCGACATCGAAAGATGATGTTTACCGACATCAAAAGAAATGACCAGACATTTACCGATGACTGGGATTGAGAAATTTATTGGTGAGACAAACAAATATTCGCAACTGGAAAACAGATAGGACATTTACAGATGACTCTACTGGGGATTTCTAGTTGGGGATTATCAGACATTTACCGATGACTGAGGAAAAGACTCGATGTTTACCAACATCGAAAGATGATGTTTACCGACATCAAAAAAATGACCAGACATTTACCGATGACTGGAGTGAGACTCGATGTTTACCGACACCGAAACAATGGTGTTTACCGACACCAAAAATGATGACCAGACATTTACTGATGACTGGATAAAATATCCGATGTTTACAGACACCGAAACAATGGTGTTTACCGACACCAAACAAAGATGGCCAGACATTTACTGATGACTGGAGAAAATACTCGATGTTTACAGACACCGAAACAATGGTGTTTACCGACGCCAAAAGATGATGTTTACTGACATCAAAAGAAATACACGTGGGTGCTGACATGACACTTACTGGTATCACAAGGACGACATCTTAGATATGTCAAGGCAAGGTTGATCACTTGCTGGGTATCTCGCTGGGGAGAAACAAACTTCCAGTCACCATCGGGTGAGGAAATAAACCTCTGTCACCATCGGGTGAGGAAATAAACCTCTGTCACCATCGGGTGAGGAAATAAACCTCTGTGGGGAATAAACAATCCTGAATGCTGTCAAGAGCAACTGTAGCAGTCTTGTTGTGCTGATGTTGAATGAAATGATCCGCCTCTGCCGGGGATACGGTCTGGTGAAGTTAACACATGAATGCATATGTTTGAATTTTTCTATGGCGTAATGCTCCATATTGAATGGGAATGCTACGCAGTTTTGAGGATGCAATGATTACTACATGCAAAATGCAAATGAACCCTGGCTAGGGAGCCGAAATGATTGGGTACTTTGATTCCGTGGGGAGACTCCTTTTGGGGAAATACTCTGCGGGGAATTCTGCTTGAGGAATGGTAAAGCGATTTCTCACTCTTGTTGAAGAATAGCACTGCTGCTGAGAAAAGGTAAACTCCGCTGGGAATATCCTTCAGTCCATAGATAGGATAAATGCTGGAGATAAATTTCAATGAACCTGCCTCACTCGGGGAGGAAATCGGCAAATACAGGCCTGCTGGGGATAGGCAATCCTTAGATCTGTTGGGGAACAGAAGGCACTATCCGCGGACGTCTCCGCAGGGAAACATAGCTCTGGTAGCTTCCAAACTTGCTTGGGGAAAATATCTGTTGAGGAAACGTCCTCACAGATGCCAATCTGAAACAAACAGCACAACAAAATGCCCCCAGGGGGTACATGGACAAGATACGCTCAAGTGTCCTCAACATTCAAAATGATTTTCAAATGTTTCATCTTTCTGCAAATTATTGTATAGCCTCCATGTTCTTATATGCAATGCTTATCAAAAATTCGGACATTTTGCAAACAAAACAGTAAAAAACAGAAAAGCTATTTATCTGAATAACGACTTTTATTGATTGAAAATGTGCCTGAAGAGGCAAATACATTGGGAAGCAATTCCTAGAAAGAGGTAATTGCGCACAAAAAGGAAAAATCTATCCTAATGGCAATGTGAACACGGCATCCACCATTTCCCAATTCTGTTATAACTCACAGATCATCAGTTTTCCTCCCAACTCCTTGCTTTCTGAGAAGAATGACTGGACAGATCACATCTTTCGAGATGGCAGACGACAAAGCTCGATGAAGTACAGACAACTCAGACTGTAGTCTTCGCTTTAATCCCTAATTTTTGCCTGGATCGCCCTTTCGGGTTTTCAATCCACCGGGATACCCATTTTTGCCTAAGCCGCCCTTGCGGGTTTTCGACTTACCGGGTGTACAATTTTTTTTATTTTATCCCTAACTTTTGCCCGAACCTTTTTCTGTTTTTTGGTTCGTCGGGATGCCCATTTTTTGCCTGGACTCTTTTTTTTTTTTTTTTTTTTTTTTTTTTTCCAGCGGGTCAATTTATGCGAAGTATTTTTTGACTACATCTGAGTTGACAGGAGACGGAAAATCTTCACCATCCATAGTTGTAAGCATCAAGGCTCCACCGGAGAATACCTTCTTCACAACATACGGACCTTCGTAATTAGGAGTCCACTTGCCCCTGTTATCTGTACCGGGAGGGAGGATCCTCTTCAAAACTAAATCACCGACCTGATAGCTTCGAGGACGCACTTTCTGATCAAAGGCTCGCTTCATCCTTCTCTGATACAACTGTCCATGGCATACAGCTGCTAACCGTCTCTCCTCGATAAGGCTCAACTCGTTAAACCTTGTTCGAATCCACTCGGCTTCGTCCAGCTTGACATCCAATAAAACTCTCAGAGAAGGAATCTCCACTTCAACAGGTAGGACAGCTTCCATACCATACACAAGGGAGTAAGGGGTTGCCCCGGTCGACGTACGTACTGAGGTACGGTACCCATGCAAAGCGAAAGGCAGCATCTCATGCCAATCCTTGTACGTAACGACCATCTTCTGCACAATCTTCTTGATATTCTTGTTTGCCGCTTCCACAGCACCATTCATCTTCGGTCTGTAGGAGAAGAATTGTGATGTTCAATCTTGAAATCTTTACACAGCTCCTTCATCATCTTGTTATTGAGATTCGAACCATTGTCAGTGATGATTCTCTCAGGAACTCCATAACGACATATGATTTCTTTCTTGATGAACCGGGTAACCACTTGTTTGGTAACGTTAGCATAGGAAGCTGCTTCCACCCATTTGGTGAAATAGTCAATCGCAACCAAGATGAAGCGATGTCCATTAGAAGCAGTAGGCTCAATCTTCCCAATCATATCGATGCCCCACATGGCAAACGGCCAGGGCGAATTCATGATATTCAGAGGGCTTGGTGGTACGTGCATCTTATCAGCATAGATTTGACACTTATGGCATTTCCGAGCATACTTGAAACAATCGGATTCCATAGTCATCCAGTAATAACCCGCTCTCAACAATTTCTTAGCCATTGCATGTCCGCCGGCATGAGTACCGAAGGAACCTTCATGAACTTCCTGCATTAACATGTCCGCCTCGGGTCTGTCCACGCATCTGAGCAAGACCATGTCAAAGTTTCTCTTATACAGCACATCATCCTGATTCAAATAGAAGCTTCCAGCTAGCCTTCTCAGGGTTTTCTTGTCATTCTTCGACGCACCTTCCGGGTACTCCTGAGTCTTGAGGAAATTCTTGATGTCATAATACCACGGCTTCTCATCAATCACAACAGACTCGGCTGCAAACACATACGCAGGCCTTTCAAGTCGATTCACCGCAACATGTGGCACATGATTCCACCAATGAACTTTGATCATAGACGACAAAGTAGCAAGGGCATCAGCCATCTGATTCTCATCCCGGGGGACATGATACAACTTCACTTTCTTGAAGAACGTCAGTATTCTTCTGGTGTAATCTCTATACGGAATCAAATGCGGCTGATTCGTATTCCAATCTCCGTTGACTTGATTGACCACTAGAGCTGAATCTCCAAATATGTCGAGTGTTTTGATCCTCAGATCAATGGCTTCTTCTATCCCCATGATACAAGCCTCATACTCAGCTTCATTGTTGGTGACGTCAAACGTCAATCTGGCAGAAAAAGGTATATGAGCACCTTTAGGATTGATCAACACTGCCCCAACACCGTTACCATTCATATTCACGGCCCCATCAAACATCAGTGTCCATTTGTCATCCGGGTCCGGTCCTTCCTCGACAAGAGGTTCTTCGCAATCTTTCATCTTAAGATACATGATGTCTTCGTCAGGGAATTCAAACATCATAGGCTGATAATCTTCAATCGGTTGTTCGGCGAGATAGTCTGACAGAATACTACCTTTGATGGCTTTCTGAGACGTGTACTGAATGTCATACTCTGTTAAGATCATCTGCCAACGGGCAACACGTCCGGTGAGAGCCGGCTTCTCAAAGATGTACTTTACTGGATCCATCTTAGAAATCAATAAGGTAGTATGGTTCAACATATACTGCCTCAGTCGGCGAGCAGCCCAGGCCAAAGCACAGCAAGTTTTCTCGAGCAGTGAATATCTTGTTTCACAGTCGGTAAACTTTTTGCTAAGGTAGTATATGGCATGCTCTTTTCGACCAGACTCGTCATGCTGTCCCAATACACACCCCATCGAGTTCTCAGTTACTGACAGGTACATTATCAGAGGTCTCCCAGGAACTGGAGGTATAAGGATTGGAGGTTTCTGTAGGTACTCCTTGATTTTGTCAAAAGCTTTCTGACAGTCATCGTTCCACTTGATCGCTTGATTCTTTCTGAGCAGTTTGAAAATTGGTTCACATGTAGCAGTTAGATGAGATATGAACCTTGCAATGTAGTTCAATCTCCCTAAAAACCCACGGACTTGCTTTTCCGTCTTCGGTTCAGGCATCTCTTGAATGGCTTTGACTTTTGCTGGATCTACCTCAATCCCTTTCTCACTGACAATGAAGCCTAAGAGCTTCCCTGATCTCACTCCAAACGTACACTTGTTCGGATTCAACCTCAGCTTGAACTTCCTCAACCGGTCAAACAACTTCTGCAAATTAACCAGGTGCTCCTCTTCTGTCTGCGACTTCGCAATCATATCGTCCACGTACACTTCAATTTCTTTGTGCATCATGTCATGAAAGAGAGTCGTCATTGCCCTCTGATAGGTAGCACCAGCATTCTTCAGCCCAAATGGCATCACCTTATAGCAGAACGTGCCCCAAGGTGTAATGAATGTCGTCTTTTCCATGTCCTCTGGCGCCATCTTGATCTGATTGTATCCGGAGAAACCATCCATGAAAGAGAATACCGACGATTGAGCCGTATTATCAACCAATACATCAATGTGAGGTAATGGGAAATCATCTTTCGGACTCGATCTATTCAAATCCCGGTAATCGACACACATTCTAACTTTACCATCCTTCTTCGGCACAGGAACGATGTTGGCCACCCACGGTGGATAACTGGTAACAGCCAGAAAACCTGCATCCCACTGCTTCTGAACCTCTTCCTTGATCTTAGTTGCCATGTCAGGACTCGTTCTACGAAGCTTCTGCTTGACCGAAGGACATCCTTCCCTAAGAGGTAATCGATGCATCACAATGTCTGTATCTAAACCAGGCATATCTTGATACGACCAGGCGAACACTTCCACATATTCTCTCAGCATCTCAATCAGCCTCCTCTTGACAGAGTCCTCTAAAGCAGCCCCAATCTTGATTTCTCTTTTGTCGTCCTCAGTACCCAGATTAACAGTTTCCAACTCCTCCTGATGAGGTTGGATGACCCTTTCCTCCTGCTTCAGTAATCTGGCCAATTCTGCAGGGAGTTCACAGTCTTCCTCACTCTCCTCTTCAGCTTGGTAGATGGGATTATCGAAATCATACTGAGCCATAACAGAACTGTTCATAGTGAATGCCATAAGATCGCTTCTGCATGTTTGATGCTTTGTTTTAGAAAAAGAGTTCAATAAAGTCACAAAAACAAAAAACATTGCCATTTTTATTGTTTTGAAAAAAAGTGAAATGAAAACAAAAATAGAAAGACAAGGATCACAAAGTTTGTTCAAAAAATGTCCTTCATTAATGATAATCATTAAAACATGATGAGGCCCTACAAAAATGAATCACTACGCCTTGGGCAGAACGTAGGATTTTCATGCAAAATGACAAAACAACAGAAAATTACTCTGTCAGAAGAGTAACTTGAACCACTTCTTCAGCCGTCCAGTTGTTGATAGACCCCCCTGGTGCACACGGGCGAACCCAGTTGTCCAAATCACGATCACTGTCACAGTCTTCACTACTGGTTGCAGAAACGTCGCCATGATTCATCAGCCCAGCGCTGGTAAAGGTACTTGGACCCGCTTGACCATTCTGCTCTGCTTGGAGAGGCTCATAACCAACACCAAATTTGTCTTCTTTAACAGGCAAGTCCACCATCTTGCCCCAGCCTTCAGTTTTGCCAGAATCAACAACCTCCTTAGCCTGCTTGTAAGAAGTAATTGAAACACCCGGCTTCCTCTGCTCAGCGTACGCCACTTTCTCAAGAGCCACAGTCTCAAACGCCTGGCATAAGGTTTCGTGGATCTCGCCATCCACCTCAACATATTTGAACGAGGATAGATGACTCACCAGAATCTCTTCTTCACCGCACACAGTCACAATCTGACCGTTCCAGACATACTTGAGCTTCTGATGGAGAGTCGACGAGACTGCCCCTGCTGCATGAATCCAAGGACGTCCCAACAAACAACTATAGGCGGGCTGGATGTCCATAACATAGAAGATGATATTGAATACCTCCGGACCTATCTTCACAGGCAAGGTAACTTCTCCACACACAGAACGTTTGGATCCGTCGAAAGCACGAACGATCAGATCACTGGGATTAAGCACGAACCCTTCCGCATCAATCTTCCTCAGAATCTGCTTAGGCAACACATTCAGCGATGACCCGGTGTCTACCAATACATGAGACAACACTGCCCCTTTGCACTCCATGGTGATGTGCAAGGCTTTATTATGGTTTCGCCCTTCAGGCGGTAAGTCCAGGTTGGTGAAACCCACACCATGTCTGGTGCTCACATTGGCCATCACACCCTCCAGTTGATTGACAGAAATCTCCTGAGGCACGTAAGCCAGATTCAACATCTTCAGCAAGGCATTACGGTGTGCCTCAGAGCACATCAACAGTGAAAGTATAGAAATCTTGGACGGAGTTTGATTCAACTGGTCTACAATCTTGTAGTCACTCTTCTTGATTATCTTCATAAACTCCTCCACGTCTTTCTCAAATGACCCCTCGGGCGCTTCTTTCTGAACAGGCTCTTCCTCAACCACCGCTTGCTTACCCTTTGCTTTGGCGAGAGCTTCAGCATTGTTGTCCCTCAAAGGCTGCGGTGCGAACAGACGACCGCTTCTGGTAAAACCTCCTGGACCCCCTACATTATCCACAGCCGGACCAACAGTTGCAGGAACTCTATTCGGTAAACCAATTGTCACTGGAGTTTGATTCACTGGTCTTGTCTGACTTTCAGCCCTTCTGTAATTGCGGTGAGCATTATCATACTTCCACGGCACAGCTCTACTATTCTCAACAGCCCTTCTTTCAGACGCGACGATAGTAGTTGGAACACTGATGGTTACAGGCACGGGAATGGTAACTGGGGTACCATTTGCTGCAGGTGCACCGACGACCCTTTGTCCACGTTCTTCAGACGGTTTAAAGTAAATGGTGATAGTTGACGCTGTCCCACGATCCTTTACAGCCCTACTGAATTGCAAACAACCCTCATCCATCATACCCTGGATACCGACCCTTAACTGGTCATAACCATTCTCAGATTCTGCACAGCCCAAACAATCTTCATCACAGCCCGGGTAGACACCCCCCTTCAGCAGACGACCCTTCACGACTAGCAGAGAGGTCTGAACATCATCAACATTAACAACCAGATCTTCAGCTTCTTTCCCTTCAATATTGTTCACTCTATGCCCACCATGCTGAGGCATAGGGTTGTTTACGACATTAGGCACTGGAGCGAAGTTGATTGCCTTGGCATCGATCAAATCTTGAACCTTGTGCTGGAGAGCTCGACACTTCTCGGTATGGTGGCCTGGTGCCCCAGAGTGAAAGTCACAACGGGCGTTGGCGTCGTATCCAGGAGGCAATACTGTAGGCGGAGCCATTGTACGCAACTCAATCATCCCCAACCTGAGTAGTTCGGGTAGTAGCTCTGCGTAAGACATAGGCAGAGGATCAAATTTTCTATCAGCCTGTAACTTCTGCCTAGGCTGGAAAGGACGCTGCTGCTGTTGTTGATGTTGTTGCGGTTGTTGAACTCTTTGTTGTTGTTGACGAGGTTGAGGTGTCGGAATGGTTACTGCAGCAGCTTGACGGTATTCAATTCTGTTCTGATCTCTGCGGTGTTGAACGGCATTAGTTTCACCCTCTCTTCGACGAGGTGCCCCAACAAACGGCTTCCTAGAAGAAGAGGAACCAGCATCTTGAATCTTCCCAGTTTTAATCAAACTCTCAGTCCTCTCTCCACAAATGACAACATCAGAAAAACTACCGAATGGGCAGCTCCCCATCCGGTCCATAAACACACCTTGAAGAGTACCGATAAACATATCTGTCAACTCCCTCTCCAGCATAGGGGGTTGAACTCTAGCAGCCAGTTCACGCCACCTCTGAGCGTACTCCTTGAAGCTTTCTCCAGATTTCTGACATAGACTCTGCAGCTGAGTCCGGCTAGGCGCCATGTCCATGTTGTGTTTGTACTGCCTCAAGAAGGCTTCACCCAGATCTCTCCAGCATCGGATCGAATCTCTCTTCAATTCCATGTACCAGTCCAAAGAAGCCCCAGATAGACTATCTTGGAAAAAATACATCCACATCTTTTCATCATCGGTATACGCAGAGATCTTTCGATAATAAGCCTGCACATGGGTGCGAGGGCAAGAAGTACCGTTGTATTTGTCGAAGGACGGTGCTTTGAACTTGTGAGGGATTCTCAAACCTTCAACCAATCCCATATTAGTAACATCAAAACCGAGAGAATTCTGACTTTCCATAGCACGGATCTTCTCAGCAAGAGCTTCAACTTTGCGGTCTCTCTCATTGACCCTTCCCAGAACGTCTTCGTCTTCGCTGAGCAGAGAGAACATATCCTCTTGTCTGTCAACAATCGGAACAGGATTACGGGCCGGAGCACGGACTACTCTGGCATTAGCGGCATCTGGAACAATAGGTTGACCGTTGATTCGAATACCCCCCAACTCATCACCTACAGCATAGTTGTTGACAGGTACAGCAGCAGCAACATTGTTATCATTGACCGGGCCTCCCTCTGGCGGAGCATGGTTGACCGGTGGATTTGCAGCCTCTTGTCTCTGGACCATAGCTCGAAGTTCTTCTTGACCTTGCGCAACCCCTTGCATCATATTCATAAACTGGGCCATGCTTGCCTTCATCTCAGCTAACTCAGCTTGAAATTGATCCATACTTCTCTGTTGATTCAGTCTTGTTGAGTAGCGGTGCGGACGTTGATCAGCTATCCTGCCTAAACAGGAACCAAGAATGAGAAGTCACGATCAAGAACACCTGTTATGCAAAATGATATGAGTATGATGCAAATGATGCGTATGATGCACATGATATGCTCATTTCTCAGGCATTCAAAGAGCCTGACCCATCCTGAAAAGATGGCAACCTGCAGCAACAAGAGAACAAATAGATACAAGGGAATGCTGACATCCTTATACATACATAAGGGTAAAAGGCATACAACCAATGTCAACAGAGTATCTGGATAAACAACGTACAAAGAAAAAGAATCCCATCCAACAGGCCTGGAGGTGATTCTCAACAAAAAGGTCCACGAGATGGCTTACACGCAAATGAATCCCATCCAACAAGCCTGGAGGTGATTCTCAACAAAATACAATCAGAGATACAAACTAAGACAGATGGTCTTCCGGAATGAGGGTCTTCAGGTAATGGCACTGGTCGATCAACAGTGAGCATTCTGCACAATCTGGTAGAGGGGTAATCTTCTCTTTCAACTGTCTTCTCAGCTCCAAGACTTCTCCTCCAAGGTGGTCCCCTGATTTCTGTCTCAACTCCATCTCTTTCTTCAACTGAGCATCTTTGTCTCTGAGTTGCTTCTCCAAGTTTCTGATCTTCTTCTGATAACTGGCCTCAGCCCTCTGCAGCCTCAAGCGCTCCCGGTGTTCTGCATCTAACATACTCTCCATCTCCTCGTAGGATCTCTTCTTGTTCCTTGCTCTGCTAGCATCCTCTCCTTGCACCTCCCTGAGTTGATGGGCCAAGTGCAGCTTATCAGCTTTGGCTTTGTACAGCTCCATCTGGGTATCTTGCTCCTTCTCCCTCAACCGACGACTCTCCATCAGGGCTTGCTTATAGTGCTCAGCAGGTACACTATCAGCAAGGATCAAGGGTGGTTGCTCTTGCAACGGCTCCATCCTATCATAGGGTAACAACAAAGTTTCCACTCTCTTTTTGACCCAATCGGTGTAATCGGGCATTGCAATGGCAAACTTCTTTCCTAAGACGGATCCATCCTTCACACCAATAGACTTCCAAGCTCTTCCTATCTGCTCCAATCTAACAGGGTCACTCTGCTTCTCAAAATACACACTTTCAGCTACCTCAGCCTCAAGTGGTCTTCCCTTCATCACAAACCCCAACTGGCGAAGAGAAAGGACCGGGTTGTAATTGATGCAACCCTTAGTCCCTACGAGTGGCACATTACGAAATTCTCCACAGCTCATAATGACGTTACGCACATCCATCCGGTAAGATTGCCACCTGATATCATAGGAGGTAAGAGACATAACCCTCTGAGTCCACTTCAGAGTGCCCTGGGTATCCACAAATGGTCCACTGGCTGGCAGAAGAGACATGAACCATTTGAACAGAAGAGGTAGGCAACACCTGATGGCTCCTCCCTTACCATGCCTGCTGTGAATGGCATAGTAAGTATCTGCTAGAAGGGTAGGGATTGGATTCCCTCTGATGAAAATGCTGATAGCAGTGAAGTCAATGAAATTTGGCATACTGGGAAATAGGATGATACCATAGATCATGGCAGCTAACTGTGCGTGAAAAACTTCCCAATTCCCCTTTTCTGCTTCAACTCTGGCTACTCTCAACAGGAACTTCAATGGCAGACCTACAACATCCCCACTGGACTTCCAACTCTTACTAACCTCCTCAACACTCAAACGGAGAGCTCTGGCAATCAATTTGAAGTCGACCTCCTTTGGGACGTCCAAGAAGGGAGTCTGATGCTGAATAGGGATACTCAACAGGATAGAGTACTCCTCAAGAGTAGGTGCTAACTGGTAATCTTGGAAAGTGAAACATCTAAGCTCCGGATCGTAGAACTGAAGAAGCGTCTGCAGAGGCACTGGATCTACTACCGTCTTCAACACTGTCAGAATATCTCCATACCGCCCAACGAATTTCTTCAGATGATCGTCTGTAACAAGGCTACCCAACCCAACTAGCGGAGTCAACGGCTCACGGTGGAAACTGTAGGAACAGGTCTTCCGCTTCAACTCGGGAACTGTTGCCATCTCTATCAGTAGACAAGCTCGGGAATGTACCTGAGAAATGATATGCATGCAGAGATTAATTTTTTTTCTTTTTTCTCTTTTTTTTTTGATTTTTTTTTTTTTTTTTTATATATATTTTTTTTCAATGCGTTTCTTTTGAAAAATAAATATGCTATGATGCACATGATGCAGACACGGCTGGCTGGTTGTGCAATCTCTGATCACTGGGTCGAAGCTTCAGTCAAAATCAGAACATAAATCCAACTTAAGGTCAACTGAACACTGTCTGAACACAAAGTCACCATCAGAACCAAGTCACCAACAGAACCGAGTCACCAACGGTACCTGTAATGAATAACCCTTCCCCACTCACGGGTGTAGTCTAGGCCAGGGTAAAGCTTGAGAGAAACGCAGCATAAATAACCTTTCGCAGAATACTGTCATATACACACCCGAAGTATGTAACGACAGCATCCCACCAGGGTCTGAACTGCCCGTGATATCAATGTTCCGCTAAGTGGCGCCATACCACCCGCTTCCCATGAATCACTCTATTCCTAGGTATCCTAGATTTCACTCATAGCCTGGGTATTGGGCCTTTTACCTCGAGTAACTCCCACCCCAAACAGAGAAACACAGCACAACCAGCAGATGAATATGAATAAATGCAAACATTAATGCAAACAATAAATGCAAACAGTAAATGCAAAATATATACAAATGAATGCAATAAATAAACACAGCACAAAGCAACCAAACCCTAACCTAGAGAGCGCTAGGAGAGACTCGCTCAGGGAAGATGGACCAGCACAGGTCAACTTCTCGGATGTCCCCAGCAGAGTCGCCAGCTGTCGCATCGCGCAAAAAACCGGCGGGAAAACAAGAACAACAGAGCCGCCACCGTGCGTTATTTATCCCAAAAGAGGGAAAGGAAACGCTCAGAGTAAACCTAGGAAAGAACATGGTCTCGCGACCAAAGAGAATGGGTTCGGGAGTCGGTTATGCGAAGGGAAGGTATTAGCACCCCTACGCATCCGTAGTACTCTACGGGATCCACGCACAAAAAGAAGGATAAATTGGTTGCTAAACACTGCTCACACTCACACACACTGGCTGAAAGAAACGAAAGAGACTGACTGAAACTGAACTCGGCAGGACGTCGCATCCTGGGCCTACTTAGTCTATCAGGCATAGACATCAGAGTCGAAGTAGTTCGGACTGGGGAAACGACACATGCTCGCTAGGATGTCGCATCCTGTGCATACGTATCTTCTCGGACGAGAGAAGAATCAGAGCATTCGTAGCTCGGCTGACACGCACACAAACAAACACAGGCAAAGGCAAACGTGGAGCCTGAATGCCAATCACTGGGCTTACATCAGCATCCGAACCTAAACACACGCAACAGGTTGATAGGGAGTCGGGGACTCAGCCTATAACTGTCAAGCACACACTCAGACAGACAGACAACAAATTGCTAAGGAGTTAGGCACTCGAGCCTAGCAACTGTCAAACAACACACACAAAAAGGAAAAAGGGCGCCCGGAGAGATCAGCTCAATCTCCTGCCTACATACTTCATCTGGTATGAAGATCAGGGCGATGTAGTTCCCCTACAGAGGGATAAAGGACTAGCCTAACCAGATAACAGAGGGAGACACAACTAGGGAGACTACGACTCGAGCCTAGATGTTATCATGCAAATCAACCCTAAGTTAAGGTTTCTAGCTAAATGGCACAAGGGCCAACCTATCCTAAGTATGGCTCACACAGGGAGCAAGCCACACACACTTAACTTGCACAGGAAGCAAGCCAAGCAAAACCTAACTTGCACAGGAAGCAAGTCTAAACTAATCCTAACTTGCACAGGAAGCAAGTCAAACAATCCTAACTTGCTAAGGAAGCAAGTCAAACTATCCTAACTTGCACAGGAAGCAAGTCAAACTATCCTAACTTGCACAGGAAGCAAGTCAAACTATCCTAACTTGCACAGGAAGCAAGTCAAACTATCCTAACTTGCTAAGGAAGCAAGTCAAACTATCCTAACTTGCACAGGATCTTGGGTTTGTATCTGCGATGCATCAACACAGTGGTGTGAGCAAAGCAGATGACACACTGAATAGTGGGGGATAGATTGCATATCCCTACCTTCCACCAATTGCCTCTTCACTTAGGAGGACTTTGACTCTATGCAAGGACAAAAGTAAACAATCACAAACATTGCCTCTTAAGGAGGACTTCAGACAGTTGCCTGGCCAATTAACAGGCCAGGTCTTCCAGACTACATGAAGTAAAAGAGACATACCTCAATGCAAATTGCTTATACAAGCAAAGCAAGGCAAAAAGTTCACAAGGAACTAAGCAACTAAAGCACCTGAAACAGTCAAGCAGATGTTAGTATGCAACTTCAAACAAAACAAACAGAAACAGACAAACAACAGTCCATTAGAGGCACATGGATGTGCAAGGCACAAGACTTAAGGCATGTGAGCCAAGTCACCTACAAAACAAAGAGGTTAGGCAATGATATTTGAGCAAGCTCAATCAAAAGAATTGGTCTCAATGGCCATTTGATGGTCAACCTGAAATCACAAACTCAAAGGTGAGTAGCAGGACCACTAGGGCTAGCCTAGGGTCAAAAGTGAATGAGAAAGTCCAAGCAGCAAGGGGTAAGTATCCAAAATCATGTTCAAACAATTAGGAAACAAAACCAATTGGGTTCACATTCATATCAATCATCATCATCATTTCAAGAACCATTTAGGTCAAAACATGGCAAACAGAAGCTCATAGAAGTCAACAGCAAGACTTGCATCAAAAGCAATCTAAACATTTTCCAAAAAATCATCAAATAAATCATGATCAAACTTAACACATAGCATGGTAAGCATGTCAAATTTCATCCCATTTGGGCAAGTGGAAGGCAGTCAATGAAAATCAGAAAGTCAAAGCACTTTTGAACATGCTCATAGAAGTCAACCAAACATGCATCAACTTAGAAAAATCATAAGTCAAGAATGGTGTATGATAAATGAATGGGATCAAAACCATGGTAAAGATGAGGATGTCTAGTTATCTCATGCAAAATTTCATGTTCATCTAATAAAGTATGAGAATTTCACAAATGAAATGGGAACATGTGTCACACAAAGTCAACTATTGACTAGGCAGGGGAGAAAATCTCAAACAATTAGGAAAATAGCTCAAATAAATCCAAGAAAATTCACATGTGAACTAGACATACAAGAGTAGGTTCATGCACAATTTGGGGTCATTTGGATGTAAGGAAGCATGGTAATGAAAATCATGAAGTTGGACATCAATGGTGTGACACAAATTGTCACACCCTAATTCAAAAAATCATAACTCACAAACCACAAATGATAAATTCACAAACTCTATACCAAAATCACCATGAGTGTGTCTAGTTTAAGCACAAAAAATTTGAGAACCATTGGATACATTCTCATCATTTCACAATTGATTTGGCAAAGTGTACAAAATTTGGTCACATGTCACAAACCCTAAGGCCAATTAAAAACCACTCATCCAAAAATTCTGGAAAAATAATGATAAAAAAGTAGAGATCATGATGAACACAACACAAAAAATCCCATTGAATTTGGATCAAAAATGAGCAAGTTATGAATTTTGGAGGATTGATGAAATAATTGAAGAAATAAATTGGAATAAAATTGAGAGAATGGCATTTTTGTAAATAAACCAGTCACTTATCAAAACGACCGTGTTTTGGTCCAGAAAATGAAATATTTTCATTGGCTAGTGGGGGGATGGTACAGTAACACGTGAGAATGAAGGAAATCTGGGCTTCTAGGGTTTGTGAACAGTGCTTCATCCCTCCCAAAATCGAATTTTCCAATTTCTCCCAAAAATGTCAATTGAGCATACCATTGTAATCATCAAACAACATACAACAACAATCCAAACCCTATTTTCATTAATTTGAACTACACAACAAGAAATCGATGGAAACATTTTCAAGCATCAAGCTTCATTTCATCATATCTTCATGAATACACAACTATTTTTAAAAAGGAGAGCATCATGACACTCAGCATTGAAAAACCTTTCCAAAGTATATGTCAATTTGAGAAAATGGGAGGGTCGAATCCATACCTTTTTTGAAGGGCAGTTTGTGTTCTTGATGTTGTTTTGTGATGCCTTGCCAAAACAGATGAGCCTTAAGCTTTCCAATGATGGATAATGGTGATGGTGTGGCTCAAGACATCTTGGAAGTGCTTAGATCATGGACTGTCATGGCTGAGAGTTTCTGACAGAAAGTTGAAAAATGCAAAGATGGATTTTTAGAGAATGAGATGAAGTTGGCTGTGTTGACAGATTTTTAGTGAATGCCAAGGTGTGGTTGGAATGAGTGTAAGGTGATTGTGTGATGTAGGCTAAGTCATGTTATGTTGGTGGTCACAGTGCAATGCTTTAAGTTTGGTTCATGCAGGGTTTAGGCAACTTTGGTCTTGGACAGGTTTTTGGAGTTTGGCCAAAGCAAGGTGAAATGGCTGGTCTTGGTTGGTCTGCTATGTGATGCTTCTATGCCATTGTCTTTTTGGACAGACCAAAACAAATGCCAAATAGCAAGGTGAGTTAGGTCTAGTTATGTTGGTTTGTTGGCTAGCTGCTCCATGATGAACAATTGGTGAACAAGGTTACTGTTGGTTGGCCAAGCAGAGTTTTGGTTATTTTGGAGCTTTGGACAAGAAAGAGTGAGATGCCAAGATAGCAGGGTTAGTGAATGCTGTTATGTGGTTGTGGCAAGGCCAGGTCTGAGTTGGTTGTGGTGGACAAGGTTTGGGCAGAAAATGCACAAGCAAGGTGAGGTTTTGGTTGGAAGCTTAGACAGATGGGAGGAATAGCCAAAAGCAGCAAGATGATTTTAGAGAGTGTATGATGTTGGTCATGTTTTGCTGGTTAGCAGGGTGCAAAGCTTCAGGTTTGACTTATGCCAGGTTTTGGTGCTATTGTGTCTTGGACAGAAAAGTGCAAATGGCAAGGTAAGGTTCTTTTTGACAGCCTTGGCAATTTGAGGAATGCATGTCTAATGAGAGAGAGTATTTTTGTATCAGGTGGTGTGAGGCTGCAGTGTTATGTTGGTTTTGTTGGTCTGCTACTGCAGGAAATGTTGGTAGCAGGTTTTTTTGATCCTCCAAGGCCAAAAGCTAGGTCCAGTTTTAGAGAGTGTATGGAGTTGGCTAGGTTTTGTTGGTTTTGTTATGACAAAAAATTGCAAATGGCAAGGCAAGTTAGGTTTAGTTGCTGCTACCAGTTTTGATGACAGGAAAAATGCAAAATGGCCAAGTGATCTTTGTTTTAGGATGAGTGATGAATGGTCCTGCTATGTGGCTGCCATGGATTTTCTGAAATGCAAAGCAACTAGCAAGGGTGAGTTTTTAGGATGCTGTATCCAGTGTGGTTTGTTATGTTTGTTGACAGAAAATGGCAAGGTGAGGGCATGATTTTCTGCTGCAGTGTGGCTTGGTTTTTTTTGAGGTTATTGAGTTTTTGACAGCCCCAAAAACCTAATGCCAATATCAGGGTCCTCTTTTGTAGGATGTGGTGACAGGTTTTTTCAAATGCAAAAACCAAAGAATGGCCAGGTGAGAGAGTGAGCCCTTGTGCATCAGTGAGTTTTTTTTAGAATCAGAATCCCCCCCTTTTCGATTTGCCTTGGCCAAATGGTTTTTGTGTGATGCCAATTACTGCTACCAGTGCCAGCAAGTTATGGCCTTGGTCTGCTATGAGCAGTACCAAGCATGGTAAGGCCCCTACTGTTGGATGCTTGACAGCTCTTTTCAAAATGGCCAAGGATCATGCTCCACAAAAATGAAATTGTCTCTTGTGTTATGCAGCCAAGCCCTCAAAATGACAGAAAATGTTTTCATAAAATCTGCTATGTCACATGGTACAAGCATGGTTCATGGCTTTGGTTGTTGAAACAATGTCCTTTTGCCAATGTTCAAGTAAGCTAGTATGGCCATATGTACTATTGGAGTATGGCTGCACAATGAGGCTCACCATGACAGAAAAAAAATGATCAAGAATGCTGCATAATGATGCTGGTACAAGGCATGGTTGTGGAAGCATGGACAAGTATGGTGCATTTGTACCTTTCTTATAATTCAAGCAACCAAGTGTAGATTCACATGTGCTGCATAATTTGACTTTGCAAACACATTCTAAATGAAATTTATGAGCTGTTCCAATTGGCCAAATGTTGAAAAAAAGTTTAAATCAAAAAGTCAACTCTTGGTCAAACTTACATTTAAATGAAAAAGGTCAAAATATGCCATTTTGATTGGTGAAGTTTTGGCTCATGAAATTTATATTTTTGGAAAGAGGGGATCAAATGTGACTTGTAGGAAAAAACCCCACCAAAATTGGCCAAACGGTTTGAGAGATATGGCCTTCTGAAGTTCAAGATTTTCTGAAATCGATTCGATCATAACTTGCCAACCACACATGGGAATTAAGAGTTCTAGGACTTTTTGGAAATGGGAGAACAAGATCTTCAACTTTCATGTTGGGCAAAAATTCATTTGAGGCTTGTATCATGATGTAAGTTTGAGGATCAAAACTTTCCATTTCTGGTAAGTTTCAGTTACAGGCCCAGTTTCCGTTTTGGGAAATTTCTGATCTGGCTTCAAATTCTTCCATGATGGTGTTTGGCATGATATATGATGACTATTTGGACATGAATGAACTCTCACAAACCAATTCCAATCATCAAATCACTGATTAAATGGACAGTTGACCAACAGTTGACTTTTAGGGTTTCTGACTGATTGTGCATTGACTGATGACTTCCAAACCCTAATTCCTTGAGAACTTGACTTCAAATGATGTCCCAAGTTGTATGAACTCTTGATTATTGATCATGGGGCCCAAATTCCACAAGAATGACCACCATCCACTGCTTTGACTGACAGTTGACTTTTTTAGGGTTTTTTGACTGTCTGTGTATGAACTGATGATCTCCAAGTCTTCAACCCTTGACCAAAATACTTCAAATAGACCTCCAAGCCATGTGAACATGTTGGACCAACCCTAGGGCCTTGGCTCCTTGAGAATTGTGCTTGCTTGCTTGGTTGACTGATCTCCTGATCAGTTTGACCTAATTTCTTGATTGGCTTGCACTTGAGGCAAAAGAGGCAATGCAATGCTATGCAATGGACCACGACATGCTATGACCTAATAGGAAAATGTATGTACAATGATAGGTGCAAATTTGAGGTGCTACACTCTCATGAAAGGAAAAAAGGTTAATCTCCACACAATGCCATGAAGAATGGGAGACTTACAATCTCACTTACTAGAATGATATGCTTTGAGGGTCAAATTTAGATATATGTTAAGCAATCGTAATTGGACTTATGTAGAAGTCACAACTATCTGAGGTCGGGCAATAAAATATAGGTGTTAATGCATGTTAGATATTTGGTACAAAAAATCAAACTCCTAAAACATACCACACACTCTAATAAAATGGGAGGGACCTATCTCAGCCAGACTTGTATTGATTCATTTGACACAAAGTCCTTGATGAATCAATTAGCATTTAGACATTAGAGAGTTCATGGTCAAATGAGGGAATATGGAAGAATAGGGATGATGATAAAGAGGGATGGGGAAATAGAAACAAAACTTGATCATGAGAGGAATCTCATCTGATCAATACCATCCATTCATTTTGCGAGATGAAATGCACATTTTATCAAATCCCTAAATCCAATGGTTTTGATCAAGCAAAAGTCAAATCAACCATGACCAAGGCCTAAATAGAAAGTCAAACATCACAAGACCATAAAAATGACTCAACATAATTTTTAAACATTTAATCAATTAAAAATCACATTAAAAATGAATTAAAATGCATTTTAATTTGGACAAAACCTCAAATCCCTTCAAAAAACCCAACAAGTGGACACGGGATTTATCCTATGTCAAACAAGGTCAAAGGGCCTTACACAAAAAATATCACAATTTTTAGAAAGTCAGAAGTATTTTTAAGCAATTAAAAATATGTACAAAAACATTTAATTCATGAAAAATATCAAAATTAATCCAAAAAATAATTTTAATTCAGAATATGGAAGAGAAAAATATTTAAAGATTTTTGGTGAAAGTCCCATACTTTTTAGATTAAAGATGAAATTTCTATGAATTAAGTAAAATAAGTCAATTAAATGGAAATTCAGAAAATACAAAAAAACAAGGGCCATCAGATCTCCCTCATTAACTGAGGTGGCAGATCTGATGGCCAAGCGCGTGCTATCCATGATGCGCTTCGGCCAACGCGCCACACACACGGTAATCTGAACCAACGACTTTGATTAAAACGTTTGAAACAAATTAGAAGGTTGGGAAGGTGCCAACGCACCACCAGAACCCTAGCTTCGGTCTTCTTCTCCGGTGGACCTCACCGGACTGATCCACCACCAACCTTCACCAAAATAAAAAGTATGGACATGGTCTTAAAGGAAAAATGCTCAGAAGCTCGAATCTGACCTCCATTTCATCCAATTCCAAGTATATTGTAAGATACATGGATTTCAAATTTAAGGTTCATGATCTAAGTTGCTTCGATTTGACCTAAAAGCAACTCAATCTTATTGCCTACATTGGTAGGACTCCAGACAACCAATAATCAAGCAAGATAGTTGAGAAATGAGGGAGAATCGAAGAAGAGAAGTTTGAGAAAAATCACCTTCGGGTAGCTTCAATTCAGTTTGATCTTGCTTCCAATTTTCCTTGGCTCGACTCTAGGAGCTTGCAGGAAGTGAAATGGATCAAAGAGAGGCTTGGATTCTTGGAGTTTCAATCTCAAAACAGAAGGAGAATTGAAACTCGATTTCAATTGAAATATTCAAGTTTATCCTTTAATGGAGGCTAGGGGTGCAAGGGTTCAAATCTTGGACATACGGGATCCTCATTCTGATCACAATGGTCATGTATATATAGTCTAACAAGTTGCTTTTCACACACCTTGAGATTTTGCCAATTTTAGCAACTTTGGTGCATGGATGCATGGGCAATGATTTAGGACCAATTCATGATGCAATCACATTCCAATTCATGCACAATGGATCCTACAGCATTAACATGTAAGCATGCAAAAGGAAATGGACAAATGAATTCAAATCTTGCCAAAACAAACCTATGAAAGGAACCATGCACAAGTCCCTCAAATCGTGTCCAAATGAATTGATCTTAGACTTTTTTGGAAAGGTTACATCAAGGGGAACAACTTTGATGTTGAACACCTTTCCGTTTGAAGCTTGGATCATGATGAATTTTAAGGTGTAAGTTTGAGAAATCAAACATAATTGAAAAAAATTCTAAGTACCAAGTCAAATGACCACTTCTTCCACCTTGAATAACTTTTGTTATGAGTTTCAAATGAAAATGGTTTCTTCATAAAAGTTGGAGCTATTTCAATCCTATTTATTTGGGTCACAAATTTGACCCCATTTGAATTTTGCATGATGGAGTTATGGATTTTAGAAGTTGAGGAAAATTGCTTGTTTAATGGTAATGGCCCAAAATGACCTATAATGTTTCCTCTTGGAACATGCCCTTGCAAGTTTAATTTGACATTTCTAAAAGAATAAAAGTTGTAGAAGACGTCTTGAAATTTATTGTGAAAATAGGATGGCCTTCATCTCATAAAATTTGAGCAAGTTATGGTCCTTGAAAGTTGACCTCCTAACTAGGGCACATACAAAATGACCTATAATGTTTCACCATAAAAAATGACTTTCCAAACAAAACTAGCTATTGATGTCAAAATGAAAGTTGTTTGTAATGTCACAACGAGTAATGTTTCTCTTGGACTAATTTTCATATGACAAACATTTTAGGAGATAGGATCTAGGGAACCCTAGCTTTGACGAGTTGACTTTCTCTAGTCAACCTCTTTAAACCAACTTGAAAACTTGAAGTTATCTTGATATTTTGGACTCATGGAGGATCATATATGCATAATATGATGTATGATGAAGTATCCTTTGATATGTTTGACCAAATGTTGAAGAAACTTGTTGAGGAAGTCACACAAGATACTTAGATGAATTAGGGTTTCCAAGGCAAACTAGCTTCAAACTCTTGATGAATTCTTGATAAAAATGATAAATGAAGAATATGGGATTCCATATATGATGCTTTGAACCAATGTTGACCATTGTTGGATTGATCTTCTTGCATTGAGGGCCTCAAATCCTAGTTGTGAGCTTGAGAAGGCATATGTGGACACACACACACACACTACCTACAAAAGAAGCAAAGACATACATTGACATATTTTTGGTATTTTGGTTAGTAAACAAATAAAAACAAATCATGATACAACCAAATGTGATTGGTGATCTCTCATAATGCAAACCCAATGAATGAGGGGGTAAGGAGAAAGCCAAGGTGTGATCCCAAAGCCGATGCAAATGATGAGATATCATGAGGGATCTTAGGGTCAAAATTGGGGTCTTACACTTTCCAAGGGGTATCCTACACCTATGAAGGACAATAAAATTTAAAGTTTCAATACCTACTTACAAGGATAGGAAACTTCTTGTCATGGCGAACTTCCTGAAACCTTTGGAGGATAGGAAACTTCTTGTCATGGCGAACTTCCTGAAACCAAAGGTCTGTGTTGCACAATACCTACTTACAAGGATACTCCTACCAAGGAAAATCAATATTGATATTGTCATCAAGGATGATGTCATTCCTCTTTGGCTTATAAACCAACATTTTAAACTAATTGGATTGAAGGCATATTTCTTCACATGAACAACTACAAACAAACTCAAACAATAGGACTTCCATATGTGCCCCTAATCACTAAAATTATAGTTATTTTTAGATTCAACATTATGGGTCAAACATTGGATTCATCAAATACCAAGATCTATTACTCCCCGCTCATCAAAATGAATATTTGTCTCCACCATGGATAATTGAGAAATGAGTCGATGGATGAAGAAGAAGACATAACACAACTATCCGCAAAAAGTACAACAATAAACATTATTATAGAGATATGCCAATAGAATGCTCTAGCCATACAGAGTTTGGAAAATAATGTTGTTGGAATCGAGAAGAACACCTCAATGAATTATGATACTTATGGCAACGAGTAGTCTCACATATGTGTTTTAGTCTTTAAGTGTGTTTGTTTTTCAGTCTTTTATGCATTGTTTCCTTTCCTATTTCAATTTCCCCGAATTTTGTAATTTGAATTATAGTTTAAGTTAAATCAATGAAATATTTCCTTTTCCTTTTTCTAAAGGCCTATAAGATCTATGTGCTTGCATATTTAAATTTTCGTATTGCATTTTTACTCGCCTATTTTATTATGACAAAGGGGGAGAAGTATACTCTCTAGGGGAGTAGAATATAATGTCTAATCATGTGAGGTGGAGATTAAACACTCCAAATTTATCTACCTATATTTTATTTTACCACATATATAAAAAAAGTGGAGAACATTGAACTATATGCTTGCGGGTTTAATCAGAAAGTGATCAAAGCTCAAAGATAAGCAAGTACTCCTAGCCTAGATAACATCATGGTTTTATTGATGACAAATCATGTAAAAAACTTTAAATAATTTTGATAACAATAACACTTAAAGATAAGCAAGTACTAAAGCTGGTACAAGCTGTTAGGGATATAAAAGATAGTTGATCAAGTCCTTCCTCCTAATAAAACTAAAGATTTAGGGTTTGATGATCACCATAGATACTCTCTAATAATGACATGTGACTTAAAGATATCTCAAGCCTAATCCATAAGAAGATTCAATTTAATTCCTCATATGAATGGTGTATTAGGCAAGAGTGTGAAATAGAGGAAGTGTGAAAGCTCGCCTGATCGTGTCTGAGTGATCAACTTTTTGTAAAAACACATGGAATTTTTAATAAAGTAATAAGGATAAATTACACACTCACTAAAAACTATTTTTAAATCCTCTATTTCTCAAATAAAATCACCTAAAAATGTTCGGAGCCTAGCCAGATGAATTGAAAATTATTAGAATGATTAGAACAAGTTTTTTAACTGTATAATCGATTAGACTAAGCACCTAATTAATTAGATAATTTAAAAATGAGTCTATAACCGATTATGGAGGTTTCTTAATGAACGGTAACAAATCTATATAAAAACATTCCAAATTGGGCTCAAACAATCTTTTAGATTTAGGACCTAATCGATTTGACATTCAATTTACCCATGAATTATTTCCTTTTTTGAACCATCATTTGACCTATAAATAGAGGCCTTCCATTTCACTTTTTCACACCCAGAAACGTGAGATATCTCACCTTCCCCTCTCTCATTCTCTCTCTAAAATATTTCTTATTTCTTTCACATAAATTTGGCCATAGCGCTTTGAGAAAGGTTCTTGTGTTTAAATGAGGAACTTATTCTATAAGGGGTAATACTGTAAATTCATCGAGAATTATTTTTTCTCTTGAGTGAATCTTTCCTCCTTATGAAATGTTTGTTTGGGTTTAGAGCTAAACTTTTTAAACTCTCTTTTGGGGGGTTTAGTGTTAAGTCTCAATTTGGTTCGTCAGTTTAGCCACTTTAGGAAAAGCTCTCCATTTGAGTTCGTGCAGAATAACTAGAGAAGAATTTTCAAATCGGTTATGTGAGCTCATCCTGGTATAAAAGCCATGATGGTTTGAGATCAACCTGGTGTAAAATCTCAGGTTGGTTCATGGTCATCCCGGTATAAAAACTCGATTTGGTTTAGAGGATAACCAGTTCAAAACCCCACCTTGGTTCAAGATAAGTCTGTACAAAATCTACGTTTGGATGAGAGACTAACCCCTCGAAGCTTTGTTTATGTTTTTCGTGAAGACTAACCGCTTCATTCCATTGTCTTCTATTTGGTTAGAAGTCAACCCGAAACTTCATTTTCCTTGTATAAGAAGGTTCATGGGCTTTACCTTCTAAAATCTCTCAAGAATTAGTGGAATTTCTCAATATCACTTCTTGGGGGAGAGGAGTAGGTCATTTATTTAAACCAAATCTTTATAAGTTCCTGGTGTCGTTCTCTCTTCCCTTATCTCTTTATTTTTTTTCTTATTTTCTTTACTCTGGTTTTCCACTACTTATTCAAACATTTTCTTGAAAATGTTTTTAAAATATGATTTAGAAAACAATTTTGTTTTAAGCCATAGTTTTTCAAACCCCCACAATTCACCCCCCATCTTGTGTGTGGAGTAACATGTTCAACAATAACTACTTCAACTAACTCACTAACTGAATCTTAATTGTATTTAGAGTTAGTTATCTTCTTGTAGTTGTCATACCCCAATTTTGTCCAGGCATTTTAAAATTTTCATAAATTCGATTTTAATTTCAGTTTGCATAATTTGTATAGTATGACATGCATTTTATCATGAATATTACCTAAAATATCAGTAAGAATAAATTCTCGAATATACAGACAAATTGGTTAAATCATTCCTCAAGCACGTGCAAAATCAGTGGGTAAATTTTTTTGAAATCAAGCTTGCAGACGTCAGTATTATTAACCTACGGTTCACGTAGTTTAACCTGGTATGCTCGTTCTATTTTTTGACGACTTTTTTAGTCGCATTTTGACCCGCCTGAGCCTTTTAACCGGTCAAAATTTATTTCAAAATTAAAAGAAACGTTGTATTTTTCCAATAAGTTTATTTCGTGCTGATCATTTTAGTGCATCCGATTTAATTTTTCGAGCAAATTTTCGCCCGACCTTTATTCATTTTTAGTCATCTTAATTTTGTTCTTTCGCCAAAATATTCAGAAAAAATAAATAGAATTTTCCATGTCCTTATTTCATTTTTATCATACTCATTTTAGAAGTTGGAATTTTTATTTGATTCAATTAATTTAAATTGTATTAAATCAATTAAATCATCTAAAAAGGGCATTATAAGCATTTTAGTTTATTTAAATAGTGTGTGCTTCTTTGAATTAATCATGATCGTTAGATCAAAAAATAATCAATGACCCATATTTGCTATCCATGTCCATTTCTATCAACCAATCAAAAATAGAATTTAGATTAACTAAATATTAATAATGAAAAATAAAAAAAAAATCTCTTTCCATCTGTTTATTGGCAGCTAGCAGATTCGATGGCATTTTGGAAAAACGAAGAATTTGAGTCCCCCCCTCTCCAAGAGCCACGTGGCCGATTTTGATTGGAAGAGAAAAAGAAAAATAAGATTTTGGCTCTTCTTTAAAGATCCTCCCCAAATCGTTTTGAAAAGAGGAGAGTTGGCATCAAGAAATCCACCCCCACTCTCTCACTCCAACAGTCATGCGAAGAAAATGAAAGGACAAAAAGAGGTGGAGGATTCATTTTCAAAAAGAAAAAAAAGGACCCTTACGTTAAAAAAAAAAGGAGAGAAAACTTCTCTCTACTCTCACCAAAACACCACAAATCGACAATTGTCGTCCTCTCCCTCTTCGCCTAACTACCACATTGCCGCTTTCCCCTTCAATAATAGCCCTTAAACACCGTCAACTTTTCCTTCAACCAACGTCGGAAACAATCCATTAATCTCCATAAATCCTCCATCCACCGTTGCACGAAACCTATAACCATCTTCTTCATCCTCGTTTCTTCCTCGCCGCATCCGACACCCTCTTCACACTTTGCAACCAACTCTGACGAACACCACCTCCATGGTAACCTCTCATAAAACTACCCACATCACAACCGCCAACTCAACCGCTCCCTTCACCATCTTCTTCCACCCATAAAAACCCACTCCTCAACATGCTCGACATCCTCTCCTTCTCCACATCTCCGCCGCGATCTGTTTTCCGGCGACACTTCAATAACCTCACACACCGTCTTCACCCCTTTTGAACTCACCTCCATCAACGATTTCACCGACCACTACCAAACCCTCCCTTAAACTTCACAACTCATCAACACCGCCGTGACAACCCCAAAATCTGCCGTGATCTAGCCACCATAATTGCCCTTAACAACAACTCAGCAAACAAGGCAAGTTTTTAACATCAAGGACAACACAAACTCAGCAGCAACATCGACAAACACATCAGCAATTTGTAGCAGTGAAGATCCGCATTTGTTGTAATGATTTCGAGTTTCTTCGAACGTATAATAATGGTGCTTCCATTTGATTTAATCATCTGCTAAGCTGTTACAAATTTCGCTGTCGTACGCCGTATTTTGGTTATTGGAAGGTTGTTCGTCTTAAAATTGGCGCATTTGTTGTGTATCTGCTGCTGCACTATTTTTGTTAATTTTTTATTCTAGATTAGCTGTAATGATTTATATAATGACGTGCATATGCTGTGGTGTTATGCTTTTGCGTCGATTACGTTTTTTTCGTTTTAATTACAATTTTGGTGAAATTGTAGGTTGTTGAAACTAGTACGAAGAACATTTGTTTTTGTGCTTTTGACTATTCTGATTGCGCATCTGTTGATTTTGGAAGTTGATTATGAGTTAAGCCGAGGATGACGTCTAGAGTGATTAGTTTTTGTTTGAAATTCACCAGGTATTAACGCTTGTGTTTTTGTTTGTTTCGAATTGCATAGTTCTCGCATGAATTCATTTCTTTTCTTCTTCTGCGTTTGTGCTTGAGTTGAGAGAAATAAGGCTACGTGCTAGTTCGTTTTCCTTAGTATTCCTATCCATGGGGCGCTGAATCCCTCTAGCCTATATTTTTTTTATTGTTGTGTTGATTGACTTCAATTATTTTCTAACTGTATATATATAGTTAATTAAAATCTATATAAGTCAGTTAATTTTCAAATAATTTTGTTAATTTATTTTGATCATGTTAATTAAGTGGTTTAGCTAAAATTTAAATCAATCATTTTTATTAATTAAATATTGTTTGACTTATAGTAAATTCATAAGCATTTTCAAACTAAGTTCTTTCAATCACATTCATAAAAAAAACCTTGGTTCAAAGCCAAGTGTCATTTTCTAACTCGGTTAATTTTATAAATGTAAATTCAAATACTTTCTCAAATCAATATGACTTTTAAGAACTTTAAAATTTTAAACTTGGGATGAAAAAAGTATGGGAGAGGTTCGCTTCACTATCTCTCGAGTATTCGAATGATTGGCGTTCGCCACATTGCTCGAATTCTTGTCTCCCGATTAAAACATTTTAAATAAACTTTGGGGATGAAAAGGAGTATAGGAGGCGTTCATCTCACCATCTCTCGAATAATTGAATGATTGGCACTCGCCATATTGGTCAAACTATCGTCTTCCGATTAAAACATGCTAAATGAACTTGGATGAAGGAATGGGTGGCGCCCGCCTTATTATTCCTTGAATAAGCAAGTGGGAGGCGTTCGCCTCACTACCGTGCGTATTCGATTTCCGCAAACATTTTCAATAATAATTTGAACAAAAAAGGAAATAGGAGGTGTTCGCTTTGTTATTCCTAGAAAGATTGAATGACTGGTGTGCACCATATTGCTCAATCTTTTATCGTTCTTCTTCAAAATACCAAACACATTAAACCAAATTTCTTGCCCCCATGCGGTCAACAACTTAACTCTTTTCGAAAAGAATATTCCTTAATCCTTTCTAGTGCATACACAAACCAACGCTTAAGTCTCCACCGCGAGCATGCAAGCCAGCGTTTAACCGCTAGGATGCGATCTAAGAACTTGTTCATTAAAACACACCCGACTTATCAAACCTCTTTCATCGTCCCCGTGCGATCAAAACTCTTTTCAACAAAAACACTATTCCATCCTTTCTAACGCGCATAACAAACTAGTGCTTAAGCCTCCGCCGAGAGTAGATAAGCTAACATTTAGCCTTTAGAACGCGATCTAAACAATTGTGATCATCAATTTCATGAAAAACTAGATTGGCTGCAATTTGTTTCTCCATCACAATGTGATCATCAATTTCAAGGTGCTTGATTATTTCATGAAAAACTAGATTGGCTGCAATATGTAAAGCACTTTGGTTATCATAGTAAATAACATGTGCCTTTATGCACTTAACTTGAAGAGAATTCATGAGAAAAAGTAACCACAATAACTCACATGTCACGACTACAAGGGCACGATATCCTGCCTCTAATGAGGACCCTGAAACAGTCAATTGATTTTTAGTTATCCATGAGATTAACATTTTACCAAGAAAAAACATTATTATGATATAAAACTTTGAGTGTTAACATATCCTGCATAGTCTTCATCTGAATAACCATTCAATTGGATTGTTGAATCTCTAGGAAACATTATGCCTCGACCTGGACATGTTTTGAGGTATTTGAGGCCTTTGCATGTTGTATTATAGTGAGTGATAGTAGGAGCAGACAAGAATTGGCTCAATTGTTATGTGCAAAAGGTTATGTCATATCTTGTTGCGTTCAAATATAGCAGTCTACCTACAATTCTTCTATAGGTCGATATATCTTGATAAGGATCATTAAAATCTTGGTAAAATTTAATTGCAGGGTCATAAGGAGTGGAAACATGTTTCAATCCTATGAAACCTGAGTCTTTTAGAAGATCAACGTAATACTTTCTTTGACAAAGAAAATCTATCTTTTGAGTGTGCTACCTCAAT